>NC_134794.1:51344789-51392289 GCF_046742065.1 Oratosquilla oratoria | reverse complement strand
TCTGCGTATAGATTAACCTCAAATTAAAGATTACTACGTGCCACTGGTCCGTAGGGGAGGCCCATAATGACAGTACTAGTGTAAGAGTCGGTGTATTTGAGTGTGAGTGTGTGTGTGTGTGTGTGTGTGTGTGTGTGTGTATTCACTTGGTCTTTTTGGATCACGTGTTCGACTCATGATCGACAGCTATTTCCCTCCTGGAAGAGAGCTCAGAGCTCGTAGGTCCGATCTATGGGTGTGTGTGTGTGTGTGTGTGTGTGTGTGTGATTATGTACGTGTACATAAGCGAGTGCATATGCATATAAGTGTACACGAGCATGTGGGTGTACACGTATGCGTGTAAGTCCACATACACATAAATATGAGCACATGCATGTACGTCCACACACACACACACACACACACACACACACACACACACACACACACACGCACGCACACACACGCACCTCAGATTCGTCGTATGCTAATGTAATTTTGCTCCCGACACGAGAAGGAACCTAGCGTGTCCCGATCCCTCCTTGGGTGGGATCAGATCCTCCTCCCAGAGCGTTTCCATCTCGCCCGAGGGAGTCCTACAGGACCTGCTGAAGCGGAAGGCATGGAGACCAAACCTCTTATTACGAACACCCGCGACTCTAGAAAAACAAGACTTAAAAGGGTTCAGAGGACTTGTCGGGGGACGGTAGGTGGTGATATATATATATATATACATATATATTTATATATATATATATATATATATATATATATATATATATATATATATATATATATAGAGAGAGAGAGAGAGAGAGAGAGAGAGAGAGAGAGAGAGAGATAGAGAGATACATAATGAAAAGAGCCAGAGAGTGCGTGTGAGTGTTTGTGTGCAAGGTGGAAGAGGGTGAAGATGGGAGAGGGGAGTGGGTGTCGGGGCCAACAGGGGGGCAATAGGGTGACGGGGGAGAGGGTGACGGGGGGGAGAGGGTGACGGGGGGGGAGAGGGTGACGGGGGGGAGAGGGTGACGGGGGGGGAGAGGGTGACGGGAGGGAGCAAGAGGACGACGGAGGAAATGGGGTGGGGTGGAAAGAGGTTGGGAGTGGGTGGGAATGGATGGGAGTGAGAAGGTGAGAGTGGGTGAAATGGTGGAAGGGAGTGGGTGAGAGGGTGGGAGTGGGTGATGGGGTGGGAGTGGGTGAAGGGGTGGTAGTGGGTGAGAGGGTGGGAGTGGGTGAGAGGGTGGGAGTGGGTGAGAGGGTGGGAGTGGGTGAAGGGGTGGGAGTGGGTGAAGGGGTGGGAGTGGGTGAAGGGGTGGGAGTGGGTGAAGGGGTGGGAGTGGGTGAAGGGGTGGGAGTGGGTGAAGGGGTGGGAGTGGGTGAGAGGGTGGGAAACTGTGTGAGGAGAGATGGAGGAAGAGATGAAGGGGGCTCAGTCGAAGCTGTAATTGCTTGCCCGGGGTGGTTTGCTACGTACAGTCGCATGGAGGAGGATGTGGGAAGGCAATGGGAAGAGTGAGAGCGGTTTGGGGAGTGTGGGAGGAGAGGGAGGAGTGGGAGGAGAGGGAGGAGTGGTATGGATGTATGCCTGGGATAGCCATCTTCCACTCGGGAGATTATAGTTCTTTGTGCATGTATGTCTGTACGTGTGCGTGTGTGTGATTCACCTTGGTCTTTGGATCACGTGTTGGACTCGTGATCGACAGCTGTTTCCCTCCCGGAAGAGAGCTCAGAGTTCGTAAGACCGATCTATGGGTAATGCTGTGACCTTACACGCACACTCACCCCCAACTCCCCGCCCACGTGAGTTGGAGTAACGACTCGAAGCGCAGCGATACTGAAATTATTTCAGCCCTGGGCAGGATTCGAACCCGGACCGCCGTAGTGACAGTCGAAGACTCTACCAACAGCGCCACCGAGTCGTGTGTATATGTACATGTGTATGTATGTGTGTATGTACCCGTGTATGTATTTGTACGTGTGTACGTATGTGTACATGTGTATGTACATATTTATATATGCATGTATATACGGGTGCACGGATGTATGTATGTATGTATGTATGTATGTATGTAAGGCTCTTCACTAGTTGTCAACTTCCTGTGTTCCATACATATGAAATGCGGTTTGTCAACTTCCAAGAGATCATTTCGCCACTAATTGGAATCGTCAGTCATCCACTAACTACCACGATGAAACTGTGGGACCCACTATAGAGGTCCTTGGCCCTCAGGAGGAGAACCGCTAAATCACTAACAAGTTCTTCAACTTTTGAAAAAACACCAAATTTCGTTGATACGGGGCACTAGTTAGTACGCACTAGTCAGCTGCAAGCTAGTGGCTAGTACCCACCGGTGCAAGTAAGTGTTGACACTGGGCAAGTAGAGGGGTAGTTTACAAGTAGTTAGCACTAGCGGCTACTAAACTAGGCTTAACACTATTAGAGCGCCACTAATTAGTGATGGCGTTCTGTTCAAGAAGAATGTTGTGATTAAGTCTTTTGTATGGAAGCAAAAGGAATTAAGTTTGTGTTCAAATTCGAACTTGTAAAATACCCATGTAGGTATGGATTAAAAATGTGTGTTCGTGTGTGTGTGCATGTGCAGGGAGTGTGTGCTTATACGTGCGTGACCATACGAACGTATATACATACATGCAATAAATACACAAATGCACCCACCAAAATATAATAAACAAATAAAATAAATAGATGATTAAATGAAATAAAAAACTAAAAAATAATAATTCTGCCCTCGTCTGAACAAACCCAGGCATAATGGGTCTCTCTCTCTCTCTCTCTCACTCACACACACACTCACACGGAATCCCAGGGGGAAACCGATATCAGGTCACGGTGACAGATTGGAGTACAAGGATCGGGTTTCAGCCAGCGTCAGCAGCGAGAGGGGAACAGTAGTGGATCCTGGCGATGGGAGGGATGAGCCATCATAATCCTTTTATTGACAAAGGATTACAGTGGTAATGGATTACGATGCCAACGCAGGACAACACCAGACATTTCGGGCATTAACACACGAGAGTGAGCAAGTAATTGTGTGTGTGTGTGTGTGTGTGTGTGTGTGTGTGTGTGTGTGTGTGTGTGTGTGTGTGTGTATATATATATATATATATATATATATATATATATATATATGTACACGTAGCCTATATGTATATATCAATCTATCAAATCAGCCACCCTGAGTTCACTCCTGAATAAAGGCCTCCTTCATAGTATTCCATGATTCACACGCCCGCGTCAGCCTTTGCCACGTCACTCCTACAAACTTCTCAATCTCGTCTCTCCACCTTCTGTCTGGTCTCCCTCTTCCACGCTTCCCATCTCACGGCATCCACTCAGAAACATATTTGCCCCATCGCACATCATATTGTATGTGTGTGTATATATATATATATATATAAATATATATATATATAAATATATATACATATATATATATATATATATATATTATATACATATATCTTGCGCTATCAAGAGAAGTACAAGTTGGGCTTAACTTTCTTATTCTTATATGTGCATGCTCGAGTTACACATACACGAATTTTTGCGCTCTACCCACCTCCGCCATGATAGTGCAATTGGTAGTATGTAGACGTGGAAAAGTATTTGCATGAAAGTTGTGCTCAACTTATATTTCTCTTGATAGCGCAATGAGTCAGTCAATGGTCACTTGTTACGTGTGAGCAGGGGTTCGAGTACTTCGTTTGACCACGTATCAGTTTCTGCATGTAAGCCTCTTCCGTGTTCCTCGACGTTAATGGCTTAGAATTAAATTGAATTATGGTTGATAAAAATAAATCTGTTCACTCGGATCCATTCAGTGTTGTACAAATAATTTCCAACGTCTACGTAATACCAAGAGATTAGGGTGTATATATACAGTGGAAGGTGGATCCCTCCCCGTGATTTACAGTTCTCGGTCAACGAGAGTGTGGGCAACATCTTTCTTAATAATAAAATTATCCAATTTATACAATCCTTGACTGAAATCAAATTGTTAACAAATGTTTTCTTGATCAGATTGGACTCTATGATATTTCAATTTAATTGTGAATTACTTTGAATAATTACTTTAGCACCCTCCCAAACAATGCAATGGTTGAAATCAGGTAGTAACGCGTTGGACATTTGCCCATTTCTATGTACTTTTGTTTTAATCTTAAATTTAATTCCCTTCCAGATTGACCACTATAGCATTTTTGCTATCTTTACATGGAATTCAATATACATAACCTTCCTTATATTCAGGTGAATTTCTAATTAAAATACTTTTGACTGTTATGGAGTTTTTATTACGTGAGTGTTGAAATTCTTAAGAATCCGAGGTAATTTGATTAAATTATCATGGTAAAGAAAAACAAGTAGGATTTTAGAGGTTTTTTTTTTTTTTACTGGTTTTATCCCCAAAATAAGATTTCCTAGCCATTTTGTGAGTACTCTCAATGAGGTACTTAGGGTATGACGACATCTCAGCAAAAGACGAAGAAAAATCGTAGAAACTCTGTACATAGCCACCAACAAAAGTACGAACAATAGAGTAGGTGACATCAAATTATCGTAGGCAACAGCACTGCGCGCAGAAAAGAGAGTGGAAGAAAACGGGACGTTTGATCACCAGAAGCATCCTACAGAGTGTCAGTACGACCAACGCGCAAGAGTTAGAGCCTCCTTGAACTCAGACCTATCCTAGTTCATTACCTACACATTTTCTGTATTCATTACCAGTATTTTCTGTAGTGTAACATTCTTTCTGAAGAAGCACCCTAGTGCGAAACTAGTTAAAGAATAAACTCTCGTTCTATGTGTGTGTTTTCCCTCTGCCTCTCTCATGTACTTAGGGTACTTTAATTTTGAACCTATGTCAAATATTCTAAAGAATTCACCATTCAAAATATGCGGACTATAAATACGATAAGCTCCAAGGAACATTGATACTAATACAGACATCTTTGTCCTGTATGATGAGAAGAATGAAAGTGAACATTTGAAAGAATATTAGTGGGTTTTCTATAAACAACAAATTTGAAAGACCTTTCATTTCTATAAATCAATATCAAGTTAAGATAAATTATTTTGTTCTATTTCCATAGTGAAATTGATAGAGGGAACCAGGAAATTTGACGTATCATCATTAACAGGCCAAATACAAATCATCAATGTATCTGAACCATGAAACAATTATGAGGGTGAATAGTAAGTAATAACTTAGTTTAAAAAACTGCATGTAAAGATGGCTTAGAACTGGAGAAATCAGATTCCTCATTGTCCTAACAAAAACCTATAGAAAATATTTACCACACACAAAATATATCTCTGAAACACACAATTTAATCAAGTCAATTATAGTGGCGGCAAGCAGTGGTAAATGATGTTTCTCTACTTCTCCTTCAAGGTACAACAAATCATAAACAGGTAGACGAGTAAATAATGAAGAAATATCATAACTAATTATAAAAAAAAAAACTCGTGATTAAGTCCAAGATTGTTAAGCTTGTGAACTAAATCTACAATGTCCTTCATGTGGCCGTTAGAGATAATCCCGACAAACGAACTTAAAATGGCCACAAGCCACTTTGACGAATTGTAGCTGGCCGATCCTCGGGAACACGTAACAAGTTTGTGGATTTTGATTAACCCATACATGAATGGCAACGACGGGGTGGAGGAAAGCTGCTTAATTGAAGGGTCGTACCCCTTTAAAGCTGTTTCAATTGGGGTTTGAAATGATCATTTAACCAGTTCTAAAGGATTCTTATTCAATTTGGTGTATGTACTCTCATCACTTAGTAAATAATCCATTTTGTCAATACACTCTTATTGAAAATAACAACACTATTACTTTTGTCTGCTTTAGTGGCAAATAAGTCTTTGTTCTTCTTTAAATTATCGCGTGCCATGAGAAACCGTTTGGGACAGGTGGGTTGATTGGCTGATGACAAGGAATTGTAAACCAAACTTGTTAATTATCCAAACTTTTCAAGAGTACAGAAATCATGAGCTATACTCTCACCATCCAAATGTTTGGATGCAGGGAAACTAAGGACATACTCTAAAGCATACTTAATATCTTCACTAAACGGTTTGTAGGAAAAGTTTTTCACAAAATTTGGGTTAGCATATATATATATAATATATATATATAAAATATATATAATATATATAATATATATATATAATATATACATATACATACACACACATTATATATATATATATATATATATATATATATATACGTATAATACAAATACACAGTTATATATACTTATACATACACACACACACACACACACACACACACACACACACACACACACACATATATATATATATATATATATTATATATATACATATATATATGCATATATACATATTATATATTACATATATATATACATATATATTATATATATACATATATATTATATATATACATATATATTATATATATATACATATATTTATATATATACATATATATACATATATATTTATATATATTTATATATATATATATTTATATATATATATTTATAAATATATATATTTAATATATATATATATATATTTATATATTTATATATATATATTTTATATATTTATACATATATATATATATATATATGTATATATATATATATAAATCATGTACATATACACATAAATGTATACATATACGAGTATATATATTAAAGAGAGAGAGAGAGAGAGAGAGAGAGAGAGAGAGAGAGAGAGAGAGAGATGGAGGGGAGGAAAAAAAGTGTAATAAAGAGAGCGAGTGAGGGATAAAGTCCGAGCAAGGAAGACCGACAGAAACCGAGAAAGGGCAAGAGACCGAGAGAAACTCGCGCCTTTGTCTCCGTCGTCAATAAAGGGGTTGGCAAATACCAGACACGGCTGCCATTAAGCCCTTCTCCATGGCACGTTTCCACAGTCATCAAGACCTTTATATCTGTTCTTGTTGGCGCCAGGCAATTATATTCCCTCGAGGAAGCGCGTCCTGACCGCTCTGCTACTTCGACATCCTTTGCACACTTGCTGGTTAGCTTCCTACGGCTAGACACTGCCGTCTGTCAATTACCGCGCTAGATGTATGGTCTCCATCGGTCTCTGTCCTCAGATAAATTTGTTCTCTTGACTTCTTCCAAGATGGCACCTCTTTTCTCATTGGCCCTGTCAATACGTGTCCGCCACCTCATTCGCGGTCTTCCTGTGGGCTTCTTTCCCGTTGGTCTCCATTCGTAAATCATTATTAGGCTTCAGCTTTCTACCATCCTCTTCTCGTCCTCATACCGTCATAGACCGACTTCCTCAAAGTTAAAATATCTTCGTGCGTGTAATGTCCTTTACCTAAATAACGTATTTATTAATTAGAACAATATGAACACGACAAAAAGAGCTGTATTTGTGTAGGGCTACTGTACATGTTAGTAGATTTGTTAGGGCTAATCAAAGTTTGATGTACATTAATTAGAACAATGTGAACATAACAAAAAGAGCTGGGCTTGCGCAGGACTACTGTACATGTTAGTAGATTTGTTGGGGCTAATCAAAGTTTGATGTACATTACTTTTCTATTGTACATTTGTACTACAAGTACCGTGAGGTCTTGACTGGCGGACACACGTGCCTGAATCCCACTGAAGGGTTTTGATCTTTATATTATTATATCGATAGCAACGTCTAACTCTTTGAACCTTTAATACTCAGTATCGTGTCGGTTTATGTTTAGCAATGCACTTGATCCTGTGATGTTTAGGTAGTGAGGGCTCTTTCGACATTGGAATATCCTGAGTGTGGGAAGACTTACGAGTCTTGAGAGATTAATGAAATGCAAAATTCAAGGATACAGAGCAATGGGAGATAACTACTAATACTATCATTATCATCAAAAACAACAACAACCATGGGAAAGAGACCAGCATCATCAGCAACAATAACAACGACAACAACAATAGGAGAGACCACCACCTAGTATGGACCAAACGGTCCGCCCTGAAATTAAGTGGGCCAGGGAAATCGGGCGATGGAAAGTGGTCATGCATCTCCTCCGATTACATGGTGAACTTTACGAGGCCCGAGGCTCGAGGGTCATCCGTTATGCAGAGCGGCCCAAGCAACGGCAGCAGACACGACCTGACGTAGCCGCTGGCGACGTCAACGCTACTGTTGCCGCCGATATTGCCTTCGAGTTTCGTTGATGGGTCCTTCATTAAACATGTATTATTTATCTATTTATTTTATTATTATTATTATTATTTTCTTTTCTTTTTTGAAGGGGGGTTGTTATTTCTGGGTTTTGATTTTGCGTTTTGTTTGTCTTGTTAATTTTGTGTTTTGTTGATTTTGTGTTTTGTTTATTTTTTTTGTTTTTGTTTTGTTGAATCTGGGTTTTGATTGTGTTTTGTTGATTTTGGGTTTTGCTAATTCTGTTTTGATTTTGAGTTTTGATAACTTTGAATTCGTTTCCTTTTTATTTCTGCATTTAATTAAATTTATTAAATCTAGAGTTAATTTCCATTCTTTTTTGTTAATTATGGTTTTTCTTTAAATCAAGATGTTAGTTTTGGTCTTTTACATAATTTGAGAAAATCTGCATTAATTTTATCACACTTGTTAATTTTGTCTGTTTTACAGTCAGTTTGTTAATCCTGTGCTTCGCTAGTTAAGTGCAGTTTTTTCAGTTTTGTGTTTTATCTAGTACTGTATGTTTTGCGGTTTGTGAATTTACTTTTCAAATTTCACTCACTTTATGTTGTGTTTCTTTTGTGTTTTGTTTGTGATAATTTTTAAAGTTCAGTTTTTCTTTGTTTTTCTTGTGTGTTTTGCTCTTTGTTTTTCTTGTGTGTTTTGCTCTTTGTATTTTTTTTTTTTCAAAGTTCAGTTATTTTCTTGCGTTTCGTCTTGCAGCTATTGCGTCTATATAATGTCTAAATCCATTATAGTTTCTGTGCGTTTCCTGGAAGCAATGGAGATAGTGGAAGTAATAGTGGAGGCTGTTGTATATATAACGTCAGTGGCAGTGTCGGCGGCGGCGGTGGTTGTGGTGGCGTCTGGTGGTATCTGGTGGTATCTGGTGTCTGTGGCGGGTGATGATGGCTGTGGTTGTATGCGGTGGTGGTGGCTCTGGTGTCTGTGATGGTGGTGTCTATGATTGTGGTGGTGTCTGTGGTGGCTGTAGTGTTGGTGGAGTAGGAGGCAGAGATAATAAACGATGGATTACAGAAGGCAGAAGGGAGATCCTGAGCACTCTCTCTCCCCTCTTGTCTCTCTCTCTCTCTCTCTCTCTCTCTCTCTCTCCCTTTCTTGGATAGTTTCTCAAGAACCCATGAAACTTTGAACTATAATAATTTCGACATAGCCTCTTCTCTTTCGTATATAGCTCATAGTTATGTTTTTTGATGATGCCAGTGAAGAGGCTAAACATCACACAAACGCACATTAAAGGAGACAAGAACCAGTAACTCGCCACTGATTTTACGGAGAAAAAAAAAAAAAAAAAAAAAAAAAAAAATGATGACCCAATACAATCTGGATTATATGTTTATTAACTCCTGAGGTTCAACTGAACTGTATAACTGTTGACCTGTATAATTTCTCTATTTTCGCTGTTCAGATTTTCTCCCTTTGTTCAGAATGGACTCAGTCACTGGATTCCTTACAACCACACCATTCAATTCCCTTCCTAGATTAACAGTTGAATAACATCAACTTATTCCATTATTGAGTTTTTCGTTTCAAGTTAACTCAATTATCAACTTTGGGTCACACACACACACATACACACACGCACACACCACACACACCTGCTTTCAAATAAAATACATTGTGGAAAATAGAATTCGATTTATCTTTTATAACAAAGACGAGATACGTAAATAGAAATAGTATGCATAGTTTCAGAATTATTTCAGGAAAATCAAGGTAATTGGTAAAAAAAAAAAATCCCCATTCATACTCTCAGGGGAAAAAATCAAGAGAACATCCTTTGGTCGTAAAAAAAAAAAAAAAAAAAAAAAAAAAAAAAAATTCCAACGCCATCGACAGATCCTTCGGTCTAAAAAAAAAAAAAAAAAAAAAAAAAAATCAATCCACCACCATCGATAGAGAAAGGAATCCTGCTCCTGCAGAGGACACAGGTGAACCCCCCCTCCCCCCGGCCACCCAATCCGTTGACAGGAAACTACGGTTTCAAAACAAGGGTGACAACCGCATCAATTCCAATCGAGGGACCCCGGACCCTGGCCACGGGCCCCCTATGGAGGTCGCTGAGGAACCTGGGATGGAGGGAAGGAGGAGTGGAAGAGGGAGGAGGCAGAGGAAGGGGAGGAGATGCAGGAGGAGGAGGATATGCAGGAGGAGGAGGAGGAGGAGGAGGAGGAGGAGGAGGAGGAGGAGGAGGAGGAGGTGTAGGAGGAACAGTTAGAGTAGGAAGAGGAGCAGGAAGAGTAGGAATAAGAGGTGGTGGTGGAGGAGGAGCAGGAGGAGTATAAGGAAGAGGGGGGCAGGAGAATGAGGAGGAACAACAGGAGTAAGAGGAGTAGGAAGATGAGGTGAAGGAAGAGGAGGAGGAGATGGGACAGCAGGAGAAGATGGAACGCGAGGAGGAACAGGAGCAAGAAGAGAGGCAGCAGGGGCAGGAGGAGGAAGAGGAGGAGGAGGAGGAGGAGGTGGTGGTGAAGGAGGAGGAGGAGGAAGAGGAGGGCGACGGTCTCCACTTGAAAGAAGAAAAAAACGTCGACAGGGAGGAGAGAGATAATGAGAAGGTTAAAGACAACGAGGAAGACAATAAGAGAACGAGGAGGACCATGAGGACAAATGTGACTGGTCATAATCATGAGGACAATAAGATAAACGAAAGCTACAAGGACAAGGAAGAAAACGAGGGAAGAGCAGTAAGAAGGACAATGGGATATTGAGGACAAGGACTATAAGGGGGACAGTAGGTACCGTGAGGACAATTAGAATCGTGATGAGATCATTCATGAGGACAACGGAGACAGTGGGGAATATTGAAGAAGACAACGAAGAGATTGTGGAGGACAAGGAAAACAAGGCATACAGTGTGAAGGATGAGGACAATGACAATATGGAGAAAATTGATTACCATGAAGACAGGAGGACACTGAAGGCAGTGAGGAAAATGAAGGTTGTCAAAAGTACACTGAACGGAGGACAAAAAGACAGTGAGAGGAACAATGAGAACAGTGAGGACAACGAGGAAAGTGAAGATAATGAGGACAGAAAAGGATAACGCGAACTATTAGGATAGCGAGGGTAGTGAAGACAATTAGGCAATGAAGCCATGGGGACAATGAAGACGAGGACAATGAAGACAATGCAAATAAGGAGGACAATGAAGACAGTGAGAAGGAAAAATCAAGCACCGGAAACTGGGTCATACGAACATCAGATTAATTTCTTCTTTCGTCGGATTCGATAAACAAAGTCGAAGGTTCTCCGGCAATTAAATTCACTTTTTTTTTTCTTCTTCTTTTTCCTGTGTTTCGTATTTTTCTTCTTAATTCTTTTCATTAAAAAATTACTACTGTGACGCTCATTGGTGAATAGAATCGACCTCAGAATTGTTCATAATTGGTGAACGTATGTTCTTCTTAGCGCTTAGTCACCTTGTTCAACTTAGGAGTTATGCTGGAGAGAGAGAGAGAGAGAGAGAGAGAGAGAGAGAGAGAGAGAGAGAGAGAGAGAGAGAGAGAGAGAGAGAGAGAGAGAGAGAGAGAGAGAGAGAGAGAGAGAGAGAGAGAGAGAGAGAGAGAGAGAGGGAGAGAGAGGGAGAGAGAGAGAGAGAGAGAGAGAGAGAGAGAGAGAGAGAGAGAGAGAGAGAGAGAGAGAGAGAGAGAGAGAGAGAGGGAGAGAGAGAGAGAGAGAGAGAGAGAGAGAGAGAGAGAGAGAATCCTCTAGCATATCAAATGACGTTCTATGAAAATGAACGAGAAACCAAAATGATTTGGCATAGTGGTTTCATGGCGGAAAAAGTTCTGGAGGTAGGCGGTACCACCGATTAATCGGAGGTTGAAGGAAAATAGTCCAGTCTGATAACTCCTTTATGAGAAGGGCGGGGCCCAAAGAAATGTTATACGTTATTATTATAAGTTATTTTGAAATTGTTATAGGTTATTGTTATATATGTTATTTTGACATAGCTGAAAGGGGCGAAGGAATATGTTATTACAAGTTATTTTGAAATGTTATAGTTTGTTATATATGTTATTTTGACATAGCTGAAGGGGGCAAAGGAATGTTATATGTTATCATTACAAGTTATTTTGAAATTGTTATAGGTTATTGTTATATATGTTATTTTGACATAGCTGAAGGGGGCGAAGGAATATGTTATTACAAGTTATTTTGAAATGTTATAGGTTATTGTTATATATGTTATTTTGACATAGCTGAAGGGGGCAAAGGAATGTTATATGTTATCATTACAAGTTATTTTGAAATTGTTATAGGTTATTGTTATATATGTTATTTTGACATAGCTGAAGGGGGCGAAGGAATATGTTATTACAAGTTATTTAGAAATGTTATAGGTTATTGTTATATATGTTATTTTGACATAGCTGAAGGGGGCGAAGGAATGTTATATGTTATTACAAGTTATTTTGAAATTGTTATAGGTTATTGTTATATATGTTATTTTGACATAGCTGAAGGGGGCGAAGGAATGTTATATGTTATTACAAGTTATTTTGAAATTGTTATAGGTTATTGTTATATATGTTATTTTGACATAGCTGAAGGGTGTTCCTGCCTTAGTCGTTTTAACCCCATCACTTACGTAACATCTGATCATAAGGCAAGGTACGGGAAGGTAATTACACCTTTGATATAATTAACGATTAAATAAATATCCACAAACATAAATGAATGAAACAATAAATAAAATTATGAATAAATAAATAACGATTAATAAAGACTAATTCATTGGTAAACAATTTAACAAAGACATAACAAATAAAGACTATAAACGAATGACAAAATATAAACATATAAAAACAGAAAACTTAGATCATCAAGGTAATTGTTATTCTTTATTACGACGTCATTAAGGTTAATCTGAAAAACAATTTAAAAATTAAAAAAAGTCTTTTATAATATTCTCATAGCAAGTTAGAAAAATTGCTAAAACTCTTTGCATAAGAAAGTAAAACAAGTTGGAGAAAGAAATTAAAAGATCTAACTGGTTTTTATATGATAATAGAGAGCATAGCATCTCCGACCGAAATATAATCTAGATTACTATATTCTATACTGCCCGGTCGACCGGGCCGGTTTTCAATTTCATCTCCATCGTAAGAAGAAAATGATGAAAACTTTCAGATTCTTCTGAGGGAAACGGAATGAAATTAATCGAGTCTACGCTTTTCCCAGGTAATAGATTTCCGAGAACAAAAAAAAAAAAAAAAAAAAAGGAGAGATGCAACGATTTCACAATGTTTTACAAAATAAGAATTTTTGGAACCTGTAAAAATGAAATTAAAGTAATTGTAACAAATAATCCACAAAGGGACTGCCTAGTGTAGGCCTTATGGTCTCTTGCAGTCTCCTTCATTCTCATGTTCTTATGTAAGGGGGAGGGGTAGTGCGAGGGAGAGAGAGCAATTAAGAGAGAGAGGGAGCGAGAGAGCAAGAGAAAGAGAAAAAAGAGCAAATTAAGGAGAAAAAGTCACGACAGGACGACGTACAAAGAAAATCAGGTCAATCAGAGAAATGGGGTGACCCAACTTAACAAGTATTGACAAGTTTCGGAGTTCTTTCCCCCTTAAAAGGTCTCGGAACAGAGACGGATGCAAGATCCAACTACCCTCGTATTAGTTCACCGTGAACTAGAGCAAAAATAAACAAACAAATAATAAAATAAAACAAAATAAAATAAAATAAGTAAGATAAAAAGGTAAGGGTTGCGTATAAAATCACATATTATAAATGACCAAATCCTGCCATTGCGATGTAAAGTTCGGATTTCACTGTTACTAGTGATTTATTCTGTATCACATATCTTATTATATCGTTATCTGCTGAAGAGGATCACAGTAAGTGATCGAAATATACAGATCTCTACATCTTCGCTTATTCTTCTCCGAAAGTAGGTCATCAGTATTATTATATCGTATCATACCTCGAGTTTCACGAATGAAATCTTCGTTAAAAAAAAGGTAACTTGTCAAGAGGTTAACATAGATACATACGAGAAATTCGCTAGTGGACAGCGACATTAATCAGATAATTTTATGACCGTCGCGCAAGGACTCGAACCTGCGCTGTACATGACGACAAGAGGCCCCCATGACCACCGCCTTACACCGCTCGACCACTGATAAGCATCAGTGGTCGAGCGGTGTAAGGCGGTAGTCATGGGGGCCTCTTGTCGTCATGTGCAGCGCAGGTTCGAGTCCTTGCGCGACGGTCATAAAATTATCTGATAGATACATACATACATATACCAAAGGCTTTTTCCACCTTACATGGGGGATGGCCAAAAAGAAAAAGGCATAAAAACCACTTCTATCCATTCCATTTCCTATATATACATACATATATATGAAGTAGGAAACGAAATTGAACACATTAAAGTTAAGGTACTCATAATTAATCAATTAGAAATAAACAAAGAAATTAACAAAATCACAAATTAATCAAAGAAATAATAGACGACTAAAATTCTGTTCTTTTTATGAACTCGTTCTAATTAATCACCATCTCACTCACACGCCGGGGGAAGTGAGAAACCCCTGGTAGATCATAACCCTGTCAGATCCGGCAAGCCGCATTATTATTATTATTTTTTTTTTATTATTATTATTACTTTTTATTATTATTATTATTATTATTATTATTATTATTATATATATATATATATAAATATATATATATTTATATATATATATATATATATATATTTTTTTTTTTTTTTTTTTTTTTTTTTTTGTCGGTGTTGGGTCGCCTCCTCGCCTGGCCAGGGCTGTCGGGAACCAACGTAAGAAGCACGGAGCAGGCCCCGGGAGTCGAACTCACAACCACCTCTTCATGTGTTCGACACGGTATTCACTTACCGCGCGGCCCGCCAATTTATTATCGCGATTACAATTCCTTGTTTTGTGATCATCTCGAATCTAAACAGGACAAACTTTTTATAAAGAAACGGAGAAACTGTTAAGATAATGTGTCTGCATTTCTCTGCCCATAACCAGAGCTTCTATCCTTAGGGGACAATATCGCGCTGAAGATGGTGAGGAGCCAACGCCAGGAGGCGCTGAGTACCTGCGGCCGAAACCGTCACCTTTGCCTAATTATTCGCTTGGATTGTTGGGGCAGGTAACTAACAGTCACTGCTGGGAATCGGAGAGGAGTGCGAGATTCGAACCTAGATCTAAGCGAATACAAGACCAGCACGCTTCCGTTGATCAGCATTTTTATTTGAGTGGAGATTATTTCCCAATGATAATTAAATACGTGACTCTGGTGCGTGAGGGGTCACTAGAACGCCTAACAAATTGCCTGCATGACACATATACCCTGGACTACCTTATAAGGGGGGGAAAGGTATGCATACATGTAAACATTACATACAAACAAACGTGTTTTTAACTACCTTATAAGGAGGGGAAAGGTATGCACACATATAAACATTACATATAAACAAACGTGTTTTTTAACTACTTATTTATCTGATATGAAAAAATTATATACGAACATAGCAACTCTATTATCAAACAAAGAGAACTAAGAAATTAATGAATATTAATTTAGTGCAACAGTGTAAGAGTTTAATCGCATTAGGTTACAGACCCACATATCTGTATGTAATCAATAAACATGTGTGCAGTTTACAATATCAGTTCAATTCAGTCCACTTCCTTATCACCCCCTAAACCCTCCCCCCAGGTCCCCTTGACCCTAAATGCCAAGGAGATTGTTCTAAACAAGGCAAGCAACATCGTCTTATAACTAGGCAAGACTTTCTAGTCTGTCAGTCTGTGTCAGCCTGTCAGTGGCTGACTGTTATTCTGTCTATGTCTGTCAGTCTGCTTATCTGCCTGTTTGTGTCTGTCTGCCTATGTCTGTCAGTTTGCTTGTCTGTGTCTATCTGTCTATTAGTCTGCCTGTCTGCCTCTATGTCTATTAGTATGTCTGTCTGCGTCTCTCTCGCAATTTTTTTTTTTTTTTTTTTTTTTTTTTAAATCATGCGATACATTTTCAAAAGCGATTACCACGGACTCTCCCAGAGCTTTTCACCACTAAGCCTGCTTGCCACTAACGTAGTGGCCATATTTCAACAAGATAAGCGTATTCAGAGAGCTTTATCGGTCGAGTCCGAATTATGAAAGAAGACTTGGGATGGAAATCTCTTCACATAAGCTTCATGATGAATTTTTACGAGACTTTTTCCCACTTTATTTGATCTATTCTTGAACGTGCTTCCAGTCCAACACCTCTCAAATGGTCGAGACATGGGTCTCCGAATTCATTTAGTATAATTTTCAACGTATGAACAAAGCGCTAAGGTCTTCTTGCACCTTTTTCCCCTACACAGGGGGTAGCCAAAAAAGAAAAAGGCATAGAAGCCACTCCCACCCATTCCATTTCCTATGCATTCCACTCCCCTCCACCCTCCTCCCTCCCTCTTATCTTGGCACCTCCTGGATGACGGGTCACCCCTGCATCCTGTCCACTGCCCTGGGTCAGAAGCAATGTCGCAAGACACAGCACATCCACAGCAAGGCCGCTTCATAAATTCGGCGACCCCCTCCGTCCCCCCCATGCAGAAACGGAGAAGACGGGGAGAAATCCCTTCGGGCTGCGTCAAATTTTTTCTCATACATACTTCCTCACCCCCCATCCCCCACCCACTCCCCCTCATGCATCACAGCATCATCTACACACAACCCCTCTCCCCTCGTAGTCTCGTAGTTATAGAAAATAATAACTCAGATCTCCATTTGTTTATGATATATGTTCACTGATAATTGGCAAACCTTGCAGAGTCGTACATAGAAATAAATAGATAAATAAAAATAAATAAAAACCATTGTATAAAAGACTCATGTCATCTTGTAAGGCCCTGTTCACACACGCGGTTTGAACCGCGGAGGTTCAATTACAATGTAATTCAATGGAGGCATTCACACACAACCCCACATTTTTTCCTTGACTATTCTGTACCGCAGCGGTCTCCACGGGGTTCAAACCACTAGTGTGAACATGGCCTAACCAAGTGCTCTAAAACTATAATACTACTGATGTTGTGGCGGCGGCGGCGAAGAGGAGGAGGAGGAGGAGGAGGAGGAGGAGGAGGAGAAGAAGGAGGAGGAGGAGGAGGAGGAGAAGGCGGAGGAGGAGAAGGAGAAGAAGAAGAAGAAAAATAAGAAGGAGGAGAAGAAGAAGGAGGAGAAGGAGAAGAAGGAGAAGAAGAAGGAGAAGAAGGAGGAGAAGAAGGAGGAGAAGGAGGAGGAGAAGGAGGAGGAGGAGGAGAAGGAGGAGGAGGAGGAGGAGGAGGAGGAGGAGGAGGAGAAGATGATGATGATGATGATGATGATGATGATGATGATGATGATGATGGCGGAGGCGATGATGAGGATGATAATGATGGCGATGATACAGGCCAATAGGCAAAGACGCACACAAATGATACCTTTAATATTCGTGCTCACGCACACACACACGCACACACACACACACACACACACACACACTTTTACATATATAGTTAACCGGATCCAGTCGTAAACTAGTATTCAAAATGTGGCTACGAGTACGGCCATACAATATGAAAAACAAGTGTTAATTAGCTTCAAACTGTTATACGACAAACAAACAGATTTTGGCAAATTGTCAGAGACAAAGCAACCTTGCCCCAGCCCTTGCCCCCTCAAACGAAAATAGATTAAAAAAGAAAGAAAAAAAAATAACGACAGCAGCAACAAACACAAACGCAAAATAAACACGCAGAGTTAATTGTATCATCCGTATTTCTCGGCGCGTGGCAAGTGGGCCCAAAGAGATAAAACAAAGATTCAGATTCAGGAAGAATCTACAAGGCCCCGGGCCAAAGATAAAAATATATATAGAGGAGCGGTTTGGGGAAGGGAATGGGGAACAATAGGAAAAAGAACGGGAAAGGAAGGGGGGAAGAATGGGAAAGGCAAGGGGATGGGCAGGGGTGGGAGGGGGAAGGGATGGGAAGGGGAAGGGATGGGGATTAGAGGTGGGACCAGGGAGGGGGGTGGAGGAAGAGGAGGAGGAGGAGGAGGAGGAGGAGAGGGGAGGTAGGGAATGAGGATGACAGGAAAGGAGGTAGTGGAGGACAAAAAGAAGTGAATAGGGAGAAGAGAGGGGTGATAGGGAGGAGAATGAGAGGGCATGACAGGGGTAAGACGGGGTAGGGGGAGAGGGGAATGAGAGGAGGAAATAGGGATAAGATGGAGAGGGTGGAATGGAGTGGCAATAGGAGGGAGAGGGAGATGGAGAGAAAAATGAGATGAAAGGGGGAGAGGAGGGGATGATAAGAGTAGATGGACAGGGTAAGAAAGGAAGTGGGGCTGGGAGGGGGAGGGGCTGAGAGGGGGAGGGGCTGAGAGGGGGAGGGGCTGAGAGGGGGAGGGGAGGGGGAGAGTGGGAAGTGGCGTAAAGGAGGGAGGTGAGAAGGGGTGGAGGGGTCAGAGGACAAGGTGGGATGAAGGGGGAGGGGTGATGAAGGGGTGAGAGGGGATGAAAGGGAAGGAGAATGAAAGGGGATGGGAGGGTGATGAGAGGGGAAGGGTGATGAGAGGGGGAGGGGATGAAGGAGGGGGTGAAAGGGGGAGGGATGAGAAGTGCAGGTGGATGAGAGGGGGTGGAGGGATGAGAGGGGATGGAGGGATGAAAGGGAGGGGGATGAGAGAGAGGAAGGATGAAAGGGGAGAGGAATGAGAGGGGAAGGGGGATGAGAGGGGGAAGGGGGGATGAGAGGGGGAAGGGGGGATGAGAGGGGGAAGGGGGGATGAGAGGGGGAAGGGGGGATGAGAGGGGGAAGGGGGGATGAGAGGGGGAAGGGGGGATGAGAGGGGGAAGGGGGTGAGAGGGGGAAGGGGGTGATGAGAGGGGGAAGGGGGTGATGAGAGGGGGAAGGGGGTGATGAGAGGGGGAAGGGGGGATGAGAGGGTGAAGGGGGGGTGAGAGGGGGGAAGGGGGATGAGAGGGGGAAGGGGGATGAGAGGGTGAAGGGGGGGGGAGAGGGGGGAAGGGGGATGAGAGGGGGAAGGGGGATGAGAGGGTGAAGGGGGGGTGAGAGGGGGGAAGGGGGATGAGAGGGGGAAGGGGGGTGAGAGGGGGAAGGAGGGATGAGAGGGGGATGGGGGGTGATGAGAGGGGGAAGGAGGGATGAGAGGGGGAAGGGGGGTGATGAGAGGGGGAGGTTGGGTTGAACTCTTAGAGATTGTTGACGTTTGATGCCGTGAGGATGAAAAGTGTCCGCGATGGAAAGATATGTTGAGATAAAATTGGATGTATTAACTTTCACAGTTAACTTGTTTAATCGTAGTTACGGCACAGCAGGGCTTCCGGTTTAGTTAAGCATTCCGACTGGCTGTTGATCCTTCTGTGTAATTTAATACACACGAGGTCCTCAGTTACGTCGGGTCGACGTAAAGCGAATTTCGACGTAAGTCGGAATCACCATGAACCCCAAGTCACTAACCCAACACCCTAAAGTCACGCTTACATATCAAGAAACTGAACTTTGTTTTAGGAAAATGAAATGGAGAACATAATCACACTACAGAAAAATTATAAAAATTAAAACAGTAATAAAAAAAATAAACATACATAAAAATGAGAACAATACTTAAAATGACCAATGTAACTGTACATTCTATGCATGTCGAGGATGACGAGACTACAAGTATACATGTACAAACAGACACACACACTTTTACTTTTTCTACGATTGTTTTTTATATTAGTGTTCTATAAGGCTCTCTTGTTCTATAAGGCTCTCTTGTTCTTTGAATTTACGGGAGACGATCTCGCGTTAATTTCTAGATTATAAAACTAGCCGGCACTGCATGCTAGTTAGAACTAGCACATAGTAATCTACGATAGAATAAATTAGTTATACATACAGTATATAACAGTAATCACATAAAACACGTGAATAAAGATATTTTTGCTTGAAACCACGAGGAAATCAAAGATCGGAATACTGAACGTTTTCGTCTATTTAAGACATTTTCAAAGTACAAGTATTTTGAAAATGTCTTAAATAGACGAAAACGTGGTTTCAAGCAAAAATACAGTATATACATGCACATCAGTCGTACCGTCAAAATTAGTCCTCTTAAAGCAATCTATCATTAACTGATCTATATATTGTTAGTTTATCTAAATAAAAATGTAGCCTAGACGTATACATAAAACTAGAATAATTAATTCTAAAATAAGTTTACCAATAACTTCTCTTTAAATGTTCATTTGTTAACTTAAAACGTGGCCTATTGGTATATATAAGCCAAGAATACAATTATTTCTAAAATCTTTAAACAAGAAAATAATTTACCAATAACTTCTCTTTAAATGTTTATTTGTTAACTTAGAACGAGGCCTATTGGTATATATATAAAACAAGAATATAATTATTTCTAAAATCTATAAAACAAGAAATATATGGAGTGGAAGGAAGGAAGAAGGGGTAAAGAGGTCAAGGGGTTGAGTGGAGTGAAGGGAAGGGGCAGGGAGGGTGGAGGGGGAAGGTGGAGTCACCGAAGTGGAAGAAATGATGGATGAGCGATGTGGACTATGGGGCCCGGTCTCGAGTGGATGGAAATAGATTACACCTTTCTGTTCGAAATATTTTTTTAAGTTGGTATGGCTGGCTTCAGACTACGTTATTGTAATATCAAGAATTCCCGGATCAACCCCATCTAAAGAAAGTAAAAAAATAAAAAATAAATAAAATAATAATAATACACACACACACACACACACACACACAATATACATATATATATATATATATATATATATATATATATATATATATACACACACAAACACATATACATGTATACACACATACACACACACACGCGCGCGCGCGAATGCACACACACACACACACATATATACTATATATATATGTATATACACATATATATATATAATTTCGCATACTAGAGGTTTCCGTATTCTATATTTACAAGCGAGAACTATCTAGATACACATACACACGAGAGAGTGTGGAAATGCTTAGGACGGTGGCAGGAAAGAAGGAAACGGACTTGATGGAGGAGATGAGGGAGATGATGGATGACGCGCTGGAGGAGATGGAGGAGGAGGAGGAGTAAGAGGAGTAGGAGGAAGAAGGACGGGGAAAGGAGGAGAAAGAAAAATAAGGAGAAAGGGGGAAAAGGTGGAGGAGGTGTAGGAGGAAGACGTGGGGAGAAAGGGGGTGAAATAGAAGAGGAAGAAGAAAAGAAGTAGAGGAAGAGGGAAGGAAGAGGAGGGGGAAAAGGAGAAAGGGGAGGAAGAAGAGAAGGAGAGTGGGTGGACGAGAGGAAGAGGAAGAAGGGGAGGAAGGGTAGGAAGAAGAGGAGAGAGGAAGGGGAGGAGAGTGGGAGGAAGAGGGGGGATAGAGGGGGAAGGAGAGTGAGGAAAGAGGAAGAGGGGAAACAGGGGAAGAAGAGTAAGGGGGAGGAAGTAGGAGGAGGAGGAGAGGAAGAGGAGGGGAGGAAGAGGAGGGGAAGAAGAGGAAGGAGGAGGAGGAGAGGAAGAGGGGGAGAAGAGGAAGAGGGGGGAAGAGAAAGGAGGAGAGGGAGGATAAGGGATAGGGGTAGGAGTAGGACGAGGAGGAGGAACAGGAGGAAATGGGAAGAAGAGAAAGGAGGAAGAGAAAGACGAGGAAGAATATGAAAAGGAAAAGGAAGGAGGAGGATGACGGGAGTGAAGAGGGGTCAGAAGATGGGATTGAAAGGATGAGATCAATTTGGCAAAAAGCGAAGTGGACTGGGCGGGACGAAGAGGAAGGGGAGGAAGGGGAGGAAGGAGGAAGGGGAGGAAGGGGAGGAAGGGGAGGAAGGAGGAAGGGGAGGAAGGAGGAAGGGGAGGAAGGAGGAAGGGGAGGAAGGAGGAAGGGGAGGAAGGAGGAAGGGGAGGATGGAGGAAGGGGAGGAAGGAGGAAGGGAAGGACGAGGGTGGGAAGAGGGGGAAAGGTGGAAGAGTGGGGAAAGAGGGAGGTGGGATTGCCGTGGGAAAAAGGGGAAGAGGAAGAAGCGGGAGGGAAAAGGTTGGGAGGAGGGGGAAAAGGTTGGGAAAAGGGGGAGGGTGGGCGAAAGGGGGAAAAGGTTGGGAAAAGGGGGAGGGTGGGAGGAGGGGAAAGGGTGGGAAGAGAGGGGGAAAAGGGTGGGAAGGAGGGGACGAGGGTGGGAAAAGGGCGGAAGAACGTAGGGATAGGGAGGATGGGTAGGAAGAGGTGAATGAGATGGAAGAGGGGAAAGAGAAATAGTGGAGAGGGGGAGAGGGGAAAAAGGGGAAGGGGAGAGGGGGAGAGTGGGAAAGGGGGAGAGTGGGAAAGGGGGAGAGTGGGAAAGGGGGAGAGTGGGAAAGGGGGAGAGTGGGAAAGGGGGAGAGTGGGAAAGGGGGAGAGTGGGAAAGGGGGAGAGTGGGAAAGGGGGAGAGGGGGAAAGGGGGAGAGAGGGAAAGGGGGAGAGAGGGAAAGGGGGAGAGGGGGAAAGGGGGAGATGGTGATAGGGAGGGAGAGGGGGAAAGGGAGAGAGAGAGGGGAAGGAGAGAGGGGAAAGGGTGCAACGGGTGAAAAAGTGACAGAGGGGGAGATAGGGTAAGAAGAAATTGGAGGAGATGGGGAGAGCAAGAGAAAATGGAAATTGGATAGGGAATGGAATACGAAAAGGGGAGATTGAGGAGGTTACAAAGAGTGAAGAGCGTGGGGAGGGTACACAGTGGGGAAGTACACAGAGTGTGGGAGGGTACAGTGCGCAAGGGAAGGTGCAAAGAGCAGTGGTGGATATAAAGAGTGGAGGAGGGTGCAAAGAGCAGTGGTGGATATAAAGAGTGTGGGAGGATACAAAGAACGATGTACAGCGAGTGGAGATAGTATTAGAAGTGGGGTACAAAGAGCAGGGAGGGTATATAGAGTGGAAAGAGTACAAAGAGTGGGGACAGCATAAGTTGTGGGAAGGGCACAAAGAACAGGGGAGGATACAGAGAGTGGGGAGGGTAAAAAGAGCGTAGAAGGGTACAAAGAGTGGGGAGGATACAAAAACGGGAGATAGAGAGTGGGGAGGGTACAAAAGAGTGTGGAATGCACAAACAATGGGGAGGGGGCAAAGAGCTGGAGAGGATACAAAGAGCAGGGGAGGGTGTTAAGGGTGGGGAAAACAAAAAGAACGGGGGAAGTAACAAAGTGGGGAGGATACAAAAAGCGCAGGAGGGTAAAAAGAGCAGAGGAGGGTACAGAGAGTGGGGGAGGGTAAGATGGGGGAGTATACAAAGAGTGGTGATGGTGCAAAGGTCGGGGAGGATACCGAGAACGGGTGAGGATACAAAGAGCGGGAGAGGATGTAAAGAGCGAGAAGGTACAAAGAGCGATGGAGGATACAAAGAGCGGGGAGAAGGTACAAAGAGAGATGGAGGATACAATGAGCATGGGAGAATACAAAGTGTAGGGAGGGTACAATGAGACAATCGTGGTCGAGATAGCATAATACAAACATGAAATGCACTAAAGAAGTCATGGGACATGAAGGAGCATCTGTTGGTTGTGTCCACACAGGTGACGAATATGTATCAAACCTCCAGTGACAACAATGTCCGGTGTTTGTCGCATGTTGGCGACATGGGTGTGGACGATCCTGAAGAGCTTTAACTCATGCTGAAGGTCCTCCACACACGGGTTGTAAACATGAGGTTCACTTCGTCCTACGCCACATGCTGACGACATCAAGTGAGGCTACGCACCTGCTTTTGAGATAATCGCGCTTAAAGTTTATCGCTGATTATTACAAGAAAAACGGTCTAGATGTATAACTACTATACCTCAAAAGAAAGGTCTAGGGTAGTTCTGTCACGCCCTGCGGTTTTTAATCAAAATATTCTATTTTTGGGTAGGGTCGCGTTATATTCACCTCTACTCCATGATCTTATAGTGTATGGTATAAGAGATAGTATATTATCTTTTTTTTGTGTGTATTATGGTTGACTCTCATCCTTTATACTGTCTTGAGATGGTTAAGTTCATTGTCAGGAACATTTCTTTATGTTCCTGACACTGCCCTTAGCGGATTTATCGACCCATTCCCCATCCTACCACCCATGAACAAAGCTGGTGGTCACAGTAGTGATGGAATTTGCCTGTGACACTTTGATGACAAACGCTTGTCCAGGATGTCATCGTCTCTCTGATCGGGGTCATCAGGGTCCACGTTCCTAGCATCCTAAACCACCAGCAACCCCTGTACCCCATGCTTCGCACCAAATCACGCAACTTTGTGTCGTATTCTAACCATCAGAATGGTCGAATTTCCTCTGGCTGACCCTTCCACAAGACTTGCACCCTTGAACAACAGGTTGGCGCCTCTAACTCAAAACCGAAAAATCTGAAGGTTGTTCCCCTTCCGCGGCCGTAGCCTCAAGTGTGGACGAGCCCAAAGTGAATACTTCCATCCCCAGCTTTCAAAATAAATAGATAAATAAAGATAAATGAGGGACAGATAGACAGATACATTAATAAACAAATCGAATAAATATATAAACAAACAAATCGAAATAATGAAATGAAGAAATAAAACCCCCAATAATAATGATGATAATCATAATCATAATAATGACAATAATAACAATAATAATAATAATAATAATATCAATAATCTTAATAATCATAATAATAATAATAACAATAATAATAAATAATACGTGATGAATAAAGTAAATACAGTATATACAATTAATCAAGTATACATAGAGAGAGAGAGAGAGAGAGAGAGAGAGAGAGAGAGAGAGAGAGAGAGAGAGAGAGAGAGAGAGAGAGAGAGAGAGAGAGAGAGAGAGAGAGTGAGAGTGAGAGGTGGGGGTGAACAAGTGAACAAGCAGGGACAAGGCCCTCGGATGCCCCCCACTCCACCCCACCCCACCCACACACTTACGGCAAACAAGAACAACGAGCTTGGAAGAGGAGGAGATGCACCTCGAGGAAGCTCGAGTGAGGGAGTGGAGGGAGTGAATGGAGAGAGGTAGTGGAGGGAGTGAGGGGGCGGGGAGGAGTGTATGGAGGTAGGGTGCCACGGAGGGAGGGAGGGTGGGAGGAATAGATGAAGAGAGGATGGGTGGGGTGGGTGGAGGAAGGGAGAGAGGGAGGGAGGAAGGGAAGGTTCAGAGAACGAGTTAACGAAAACCTCGATTAACTTATTCCAGTTCAGTGGTCAACGTAATAACTTTGTTTCTAGCAATGCCAGGCAATTTCATTCAGCTGTAGGAAGCTCTCGGTCGATAATTGAGTAGAGGAGAATGTCCCAAAAATGTAGTAAAATTATGTGAAGACATCTAGAATAGGTACAGCCGCGGTTCAATTATAATGCAAGACAATGGAGGCGTTCACACACAACCGCGAGGATTTTCCTGGACTATGCGGTACTGTCGCGGTTTCCGCGCGGTTCAAACCGCTAGTGTGAACAGGTCCTAAGTCTCATTCATTTCTAGATGCCGTCAAGCGATTTGATTCAGTTGAGGAAACCAATACGCTTTGCTCAACCAATGTGTTCACAGATTGAGCTCATTCGGTCAATCATCAATCCATCCATCCTTCAATTAAGTCAGTCGAACAGTAACGCATAACCAAAGTCGTACCTCTTAAACCCAGTGAATCTTATATGGTAAGCTCTCAGGCAAACACCCGATTTATTCCTAGTGTCCAGGCACAACTTTCATCATATACAAGGTAATTATCGAAGTCCATAGGTTTGAGAAGAAACAGGAGGATACGATGATGATGATGATGATGATGATGATGATGATGATGATGATGATGATGATGATGATGATGATGATGATGATGATGATGATGATGATGATGATGATGATGATGATGATGATGATGATGATGATGATGATGATGATGATGATGATGATGATGATGTTGATGTTGATGATGATGATGATGATGATGATGATGATGATGATGATGATGATGATGATGATGATGATGATGATGATGATGATGGAATAACATGAATAAAGAATAAAAATGAGGGGAAATTAATAATCGGAAGAAATGGAAAGAGGATGATTTGGAGGCAAGGACAGGCACAAGGTCGAGACAAAATATAAATTAAATAAGTTTACGCACGCACGAACGCACACACTACCCGCACACACACCACGCACTTTACACGCAAAACAAAGACTTTTTCACATGCACTCAAACTTTCACAAAAGAAGGGGGCAGACAGTGCTACATACTCCAATATGTGCCACAGGCTCAAATAAAGGCCAAGACAATGTCACATACTCAGACAATACAGGATAATTCTCCCCAGGTCTTGTGGTCGTTGTGAATGTAATTTCTGAGCAAGAGGGACGAAAGAGGTTAAATTGCTTAACACGCAATTTAGACGAAATGAGAGAGAGAAAGATGGGAGTAGAAGAAAGGTAAGGTAATTAAAAAATAAAATAAAATAAAGAAAAAGGGAGAGGGAGGGGGTGGGGGGAGAGGGAAGAAAGAGGGGGGAAGAAAAAGAGGAAAGAAAAGGGAAGATAAATAAAAGCAAAAATAAAGAGCAAAGAAAAAAAAAAGAGAGGGGGAGAGAGGGGGAGGATAGATGGAGGAAGAGAGAGGGGGCAAGAAAGAGAAGGAAGAAAGGAAAGGAAAGGAAAGGGAAGGTAAACAAAAACAAAAATAAAGAAAAAAACAGAAGGAAAGGAAAAGGAAAGGAAATATTAAAAAAAGAAAAAAAGAAAAAATAAAGAAAAAAAACAGAGGGAAAGGAAAAGGAAAGGAAAGGGAAAGGAAAGGAAAAGGAAGAGACATCGGGAACGGGGGATATGAAGGCCAAGAATAAGCACAAGATGAAGTAGTCGGTCGAGGATGAAATACAAAGAAGAACGAAATCACTTGTGGAGAGTGGATAAGGATTCCCTCCCACCCTCTCCCTCCTCCTCCCTCCTCCACCTCATTCCCTCTTCCTCCTCCCTTCCACCTCCCCCATCCATGTTCACCCTCCCTCCTCCACCTCACTCCCTTCCACCTCCCCCTCCCTCATCCAACTCACTCCCTCTTTCACCTCCCTTCCACCTCCCCCTTCCACGTTCCCCCTCCCTCCTCCAACTCACTCCCTCTTCCTCCTCCCTCCCTCCTCCAACTCACTCCCTCTTCCTCCTCCCTTCCTCCTCCCCCCTCCACGTTCCCACCCCCTCTCAACCAACTCCCGCCTACACCTCTCCCCTCCCTCTCCCTCTCCCTCCCTTTCCCTTCACCCTACCCCCTAAATCCTCCCTCTCCCTCACCCCACCTCACCCTTCACCAACAAATCCTTCCTACGCCTCTCCCCCCGCTATCCCTTTCCCTCCCTCTCCCTAAACACCCCTCCCCCTCCCCCCTTCCTCCATTGGGAATTTTTTTGTGTCAGTGCTCACCGTTTGGGAATTGGGGACACAGGGAAAACGGAGGAACGGGAGGATGAGGACACAAAGGAAGACAAAAGTGAACAAATGGAAACAAAGGAATCGAGGTACAGACAAGGCACAGGGTGACACAAAAGGTCGAAACAAGGAAATGTAGTCAGGAGGAAGTGAAAGAGAAAAAACACGAGGCTAAATGAAAAGGAAATACACTGAAATGGATACGTTGAGTAGAAATTATGTACTAATAGATAAGGCTTTGTGTATGTGTGAGAGTCAGCATGGTCTTGGATCACGTGTTAGACTCGTGATCGACAGCTATTTCCCTCCCGGATGAGAACTCAGAGCTCATATGTGTGTGTATACATACATACATATATACATATATATGTCTATATATATATATATATATATACATGTCTATATATATATGTATATATATGTATATGTATATATATGTATATATATGTATGTATATACGTATATATATGTATATATGTGTAAAATTGTAATAAAATCAGATAAATACACGGCAATATAGCCTTTAGGAGACGAAAAAAATAAAATGAATTGAAAAATTTGGACAAGATATATAAAAAATAACAGCAGAGGAACGTAAAACAGAGTATAACAACATATTGTACAAATGAATAACTCAACACCAGTTCAGTGCAATAGGTAAATGTGTAATACAGGTTATAGAGTACAAAAAATCTAGGTATAATTAAATATCACACCCACATTATATATATACAGTATATATATATATACAAACACGTCATTTCAACACTAGGAGGGACAAAACAAAAAATTTAACTAAATTTAACGACGCAAGATTGTAGAAAAATTACTGAACAGTATACAAGTTAATATAAGCGTATGCAAGTATATATATACAAACACAGCCAGACATATTTGGAGTCAAAACTATGAAAATCTGTCTAAAAATAATTCAGACGGAAAAAAGACAAATGGGCACACTACACACTACACACACACACACAGAGAGAGAGAGAGAGAGAGAAAGAGGAAGGAGGAGGATCACAGGGAGGAAAAGGAGGAGAAAGGGGAGTAAAAGGAAGAGAAGGAAGAAGCACAATGAAGAAGTGGGCGAGGAGAAGGAAAAGCAAGAGGAGGAAGAAGAAAAATGAAAGGAAGAGGAGGGAAGAGCACAAAGAGGAAGAGAGGAGGAAATACAGAAGAAAGAGGAAGAGGAGGGGGAGGAGGAAAAAGAAGAAGGGGAGGAGAGAGCACAAGGAGGAAGGGGGGAAAGGAACACGAGGAGGACGAGGAAGAGGAAGGGGAAGAGGAACACGAGGAGGAATAGGAAGAATAGGAAGGGGAAGATGAGGAAGTTGAGGAGGAGGAGGAAGGGAAGGAGGAGGAGGAGGAGGAGGAATAGGAAGAGGAGGTTAGGAGGAGGAATAGAGGAGGAGGAAGAGAGGAGAAGGAAGAGGAGGAGAAGCAGCAACTTGTCGAGCAGATGAGAAGGAGTCCAGGCAAGATGGCAAGTAACTAGAGACTTTGGGGGTGGAAGCCAGGCTTTCCTGTAATCCGAAAGAGTAATGGGATAAAAAGAATGTCGCTAATTATACTGAAGGCAGTGAACGAACACGCACGCACGCACGCACGCACACGCAAGCACACACACACATACACACACACACACACACACACAGAGATACTGCACACGCACATACTGCGGACATACATACCACACAAACACACATACATACACACACACACATAATGCAGACATACATACCACAGATACACACAAACACACAGATATGGAGAGAGAAGGGAGGGAGGAAGAGATAGAGAAGAGAGAGAATGGGGAAGGGTAGAGAGAGGTAGAGAAAACCGATACCTTTGTAAGAAGGAATCGAAGCTGACGACAACGACGTGAGTAGAAGAAGCCAACAAACACACGACCAAGAACGGAGGACGGACGAGACGAGAACGCAAACGATCGTTGTAACTAAAGCTGAGGACCGGAGTCTGGACGCAAAGGGAAAGTGCGAGAGATTGAGACATTGCACAGTGCAGACTGTTCTATTGGGAATTTGTGATATTCGCACGTTTCCGCTATTCGCAAATTTCAGATATTAGCAAGCTGCCGATACTTGCATTTTTTTTTTTTTTGCAGATATTTGATAGCTTCCGATATTCGCAAGTTTCCGATGCTCGGAAGTTTCCGATATTTACAAGCTTCCGATACTTGGAAATTTCCGATATTCGCAAGTTTCCGATACTCGGAAGTTTCCGATATTCACAAGCTTCCGATACTTGGAAATTTCCGATATTCGCAAGTTTCCGATACTCGCAAGCTTCCGATGTTCGTAACCTTCCGATATTCGCAAGTTTACGATAGTCACAAGTTTCCGATATTCGTAAATTTTTGATATTTGCAAGCTTCCAATATTCGCAAGCCTTGCACGTGTCCGATACTCGAAACTGCCCGCTACCCGAAGTATCCAGGATTCAGAGCAAGACGTCCCGAAATCCGGAAAGCAAAATTCCAGATACCAGAAGCAATTTCCATAGTCCTGAAAGTGTGTTTCCTTTCCGAATAGTGGAGACATTGGGGTTTCTAATACAGAAAAGTAGCATTTATATTGTGTGTCAAGTAGGCCGCCAGTTATTTATCCAATCATATACTTATCTATAATTATTCATTCATCTATTTATATATCTATACATAAATCATCTTTTCATATACTAAGCTATTATATATATATATATATATATATACGTACATATATATTATATTTATATGTTTATTTATTCATTTATCTATTTTCATTCTCTTTATTTCCCCCTCCTCAACCTTTTTTTCTCCCTTCCCTTTACCTCCCTCATTTCCCTTTCCTTTTCCTTTCCAATAAGTTTCCTCTCCTTCTCTTCTATTCATTTTCTCTCCCCTCTCCTTCTCGTCCTTTTTTTCTTTCCCTTCCCCTTTCCAACCCACTCTCCTCCTTCCCCACCCGTCTCCTCTTTCCAAACCCGTCTCTCCCATCCTTTCCTTTCAGCCTTCTCCCCCTTCCCCTTTCCCTTCTCCTCCCTCCAACCTTTCCCCTCTCCCCTCCCTCTTCCCAACTCTCCCTCCTTTTTTATTCTCCACCTTCTCCCCTTTCCCTCCACCTCCTTCCACAACCTTTCCCTCCCGTCCCCCTTTCCTTTCTTCCCCCCTTCCATTTCCCACCGCCTCCCTTCAACCTTTCCCTCCCGTCCCCTCCCCCTTTCCCTTTTTACTTACACCCTCCTCCCGCCGACCTTTCCCTTCCCTCCCACTTCTCCCCTTTCCTCCCCTCCCCCCTTTTCTCTCTTCTTCTCCCATCTCCTCTCCTTCCCCTCCCCTGTCTTCTTCTCTTCCCTCCACTTCGATTTCCTGACACGTTTTCCTTCGTTTATGGTGGCCATTATCATTGTTTTTATTTCGGGTCTGATTGCTTTTATCGCCGCCATGTTTCCCCGCTTGTTGATATTTCCTCGTCCCGCTCCTGTTGCTTGCGGTCGGGGAGGAACTGGTGGGGGTGGGGGTGGGGGTAGCTGTGGAGGCGTAAGTGGTGGTGGTGGTTGTCGGGGTTGTGGTGGTTGTGGTCGGGGTTGTGGTGGTTGTGGTCGGGGTTGTGGTGGTTGTGGTCGGGGTTGTGGTGGTTGTTGTCGGGGTTGTGGTGGTTGTGGTCGGGGTTGTGGTGGTTGTGGTCGGGGTTGTGGTGGTTGTTGTCGGGGTTGTGGTGGTTTTTGTCGGGGTTGTGGTGGTTGTTATCGGGGTTGTGGTGGTTGTTATCGGGGTTGTGGTGGTTGTTATCGGGGTTGTGGTGGTTGTTATCGGGGTTGTGGTGGTTGTTATCGGGGTTGCGGTGGTTGTTATCGGGGTTGTGGTGGTTGTGGTAGGGGTTGTGGTGGTTGTTATCGGGGTTGCGGTGGTTGTTATCGGGGTTGTGGTGGTTGTGGTAGGGGTTGTGGTGGTTGTTATCGGGGTTGCGGTGGTTGTTATCGGGGTTGTGGTCGGTGTTGTGCTTGTCATGGTATTTATAGTGGTGATGGTGGTGGTGATGGTTGTGGAGGTGGAGGTGGTGGTGATGGTTGTGGAGGTGGTGATGGTTGTGGTCGGGATTGTGCTTGTGGTTGTGCACATGAAAATCATCATATTGATGTACTTCCCACGCGAAGTCCATTCTTATATATATATTTTTGGAACTTGATACATTTACGCTGACACGCGAGCCCAAGACTCATTCTTGAAGGGAAAAAAGAGAAAAATATATAGTCTATTTATTACGTTTTTATTATCACTATTTTCAACTATATTTTATTTTTATCTATTTATTTATTTATTTTTTCATAAAGAATACTCAATTCTGTTTACCCAAAATACCTTTACACTCTATCCAAAGTTTTCCCTTTTTCTCGAGAGCCAAAATTTTCCGACTCTTGTCACCGTAAACTCTCATCAGTCTTTCCCATTCTTTCTCGTTCCCCAACTTTTTTCTCCACCATTTCTTTCCTTCTCCACCCTTCTCCATCCTCCTCCTCCTCCTCGATGAGACTATCTCTCATCATCTAAACTTTCCCTCCACCGTCTCGCTTCAACTTTTCCTCGATCCCGTACAATGGCCTATCTTCGACTAAGCTTTCTCTCTCCTTTGCCCAAAAGTTTCCTTCCTGATCTCTTCTTACTTGGACTACAGGTGCGTAAGCGTACGTACGTAAGTACGCACGCACGTGATTCTCACCATGCCCTTCCTCTTACACTATTCTCTCTCCCGCGCCCTCTCATTCCACTTTCCCTTTCCCCCTCTCCCTCTCACGTTGCCTTTCTTCCCTCTCTCTCCCCTTTCCCTCTTTTCTCTTCCTTCCATCTCCTCTCTCTCTATCCTTCCCTCACTCCCTCTCCCCCTCCCCTTCCCTCTCCCTCCCTCCTCCTTCCCTCTCCTCCCTCTCCTTCCCTCTCTCTTTCCTTTCCTCCCTCCCTTCCCCCTTATTCCGCCCCTTCCCTCTCCCCCTCTCCTTCCTTCCTCTCCCCTTCCTTCTTCCCCACTCTCCTTTCCTCCTCATTTATTTTCCCTCCCACCCTCTTCCCTACTCCCCCTCCCTCCTTCCCTTCCCCACTCTTACTCCCTCCCCTCTCCCCCACTACCCTCTCTCCCTCCCTCTCCTGGCAACAATTCAATCACTTTCCCGTATTCCCATTCAAGATTGCCTCATTACCTTCATTGCTACTCGCGATCAGAACCGTCCCAAGAAAAAATTCTTTATTTATGAATATTAAATCCCTTCCGATTAAGCTTTAGGCTCTGTTCACACTATCGGTCTGAGCCGCGCGGAAACCGCAGCGGTACCGCATAGTCAAGGAAAAACATGCGCGGTCGTGTATGAACATCTCTACTGACTTGCATTGTAAATGCACCGCCGCGGTTCAAAACGCTGCGGTTGAAACCACAATTGAGAACACGGCATTACGCTACAACGCGCTGGACTCGCACTCTCTCACTTGTGGGTCTGAATCCCGCATTGCTCTCCGACTCCAAGGTAGTGACTTAGTTACATGCCCCAATAGTCCCTGAAACACATAAGAGGGTAAAGGTGACGGCTTCGGCCGCAGATACTCATCGCCTCCAAGTATAAGCTCCTCACTTCCACTACACATTCGATTTGTTGTTTATGTCGACACTCAGAAATTTCTTTTAAAATTATGAGTTTCCTTCTACATTATATATATATATATATATATATATATATATATATATATATATATAATCTCAAATCAGCCATCCTGAGTCCACTTCTGAACGAAGGCCTCCTTCATAGCATTCCATCATTCACACGCCCTCGCTATCCTCTGCCACGTCACTCCTGCAAACTTCTCAATCTCGTCTCTCCATCTCCTGTCTGGTCTCCCTCTTCCACGCTTCCTGTCTCGCTGCGTCCACTCAGTAACACACTTGCTCCATCACTCATCAGTCGTTCGCACTAATTTACCTCCCCAATTCCACTTCCTCTCTTTCACCGCCTCCACAATATCTTTCACTCTAGTCTACTCTCTCACCCAATTTGCTCTCTTTTGGTCCCTCAGTGTTATTCCCATCATTGATCTCTCCGTTCTCCTCTGTGCAGTTCTTAGCTTTGTTTCCATCGCCTTTGTCAGTTTCCAAGTCTCACACCCGTAGATTATTGTAGGCAGAATGCATTGATTGTAAAATTTACGTTTCAAACATAAAGGTACAGAGACTCTCAGCATTTTATTATACATACCAAACATTTTCCAACCAATTGCAATACGTCTCTTTATTTCATTATGATGATCTTTTGTCACTTTCACTGCCTGGCCTAAATAATTATACTCTTCAACTTCTTCAAGACTCTCACCATCAATTATGATCTCTTTACTTTGAACTTTCGTGTAGAACATTACTTTGGTTTTGGTTTTGTTCATTTTTAAACCTACTTTGAGACTTTCCTTGTTCTGATCACTCAGCATATCTTGCAAGTCTTCTGCTCTTTCTGAAATAAGAATAATGTCATCCGCAAATCTTAGGTGGTTCAAATGTTCGCAATTAATCTTCAAATCTTTTTCTTCCCATCTCAACCTTCTGAAAATCTCTTCCAAGCAAGCTGTAAATAATTTGGATGAAATGCCTTGCCGTACTCCTTTCTCGACCTTGATCTTTTCTGTAGCTTTATGTAGTCGAATTTATAGCGATACCTTTCGTATAAATCTTTTCAAAAACCCTTACGATCTATTCGTTTGTACCCTGATTGCGTAGCGAGTTTAGTATTGCAATTTGTTCTACCGAGTCGAAGGGCTTCTCGTAATCTACAAAAACTAAACACAGAGGTATATTGTATTCTTTCGTTTTCAAGGAGGGAGTCATAAGATGTGCAAAGATGGTGTGTGGAACAAGGAGGACGGGAGGAAATAGGGGGAAGGGTGGCGAGTGGTGGGATGAGGAAGCGAAGAAATGTGTAGAAGAGAAGAAACAGGCTTTCATAGACTGATTACAAATTAGGAGGAGAGAATCATATGAGGATACAAAGTAAAGAGATGTAAAGCATAAGATAAAGGAGGCAAAGACGAGAGCAGATGTGAAATGGGTATGACAGAAAATTTTGAAAGTAATAAAAAGACGTTTTGGAAAGAAATTAAAAGAGGAAGAGGAGGCGAATCAAGTAGAGAAGAAAAGATAAAAGGTGCTGATGGAAAGATGATGATGGAAGAGAAGGCAGTAGGAGGACGGTGGGCAGAGTATTTTAGAGAATTGCTAAATGTGAAGGAGGATAGGGAGGGAAAGGTAGTTGCAGTGGGAAGCGCTAAGAAAATGAGAGTGATGAGTGAGGAAAATGGAAGAGAAATAAGAAAAGATGAAGGGAAAGCAATTGTTAAGATTATGAGAACAGGTAAGACACCTGGGTTGGATGGATGCCATGCAGAATGTCTGGAAAGAGGAGGTACAATTATGATGAACTGGCTGGTGAGGTTATTTAATGTTTGTTTAATAGAGTAGAGTGCCTGTATAATTCCACTTTACAAGGGAAAGGGAGACAAGTGTGAGTGTAATAGTTTCAGAGGGATCAGCTTGATAAATGTAGTGGGGAAGGCTTATGAGAGGGTCTTGATTGAGAGGATTAGGAAAGGAACACAGGGAGTAATTGTTGAGGAACAGTGTGGTTTTAGGACAGGTAGGGGCTGTGCAGATCAAATTTTTGTGGTAAGACAGATATGTGAGAAAGCAATAGGAAAATTTAAGGATGTTTTTTGGGCTTTTATGGATCTGGAAAAGGCTTATGACAGGGTAGACAGGAAGGCACTGTGGGAGGTCTTGAAGATATATGGAATAGGAAGCTTTTAGGAGCTGTCAAGAGTTTTTTACGAGAGTAGTAGAGCTTGTGTTGGGATTAGAAATGGAGAGAGTGAGTGGTTTGAGGTAAAGGTGGGACTTCGTCAGGGATGTGTTATGTCGCCCTGGCTGTTCAATTTATACATGGGTGGGGTGGTGCGAGAGGTAAATGCAAGGGTAGTGGGTCAGGGATTGGGGATGGTTAAGAAAATGGAGAAAAGTGGGAGATAAGCCAGCTGTTGTTTGCGGACGACACTGCGCTTGTAGCAGGATCACAGCAGGGATTGAGAAAGTTAGTGACAGAGTTTGGTAAGGTGTGCGAAAGAAAGAAGTTGAAGATAAATGTGGATAAAAGTAAGGTGATGAGATGTACAAGGGGAGAGAGTGGCATAAGGCTGCAAGTGAGTATTAAGGGAGAGAGACTGGAGGAAGTGGATAGTTTTAGATACTTGGGTGCGAATGTGGCAGGAAAGGGAGTAGGGGTGGAGGTAGAATGTAGATTGAGAGAAGCGAGTAAATGCCTTAGGGGATTAAAGAGTGTAATGAGAAATAGACATTTGGGAATAGATGCTAAGAGGAGATTGTATGAAGGAATGATTGTGCCGACAACACTGTATGAGGCAGAAACATGGAGCATAAGAGGAAGAGAGAACGAGTTTGAATGTGTTCGAGATGAAATGCCTGAGAAGTATGATAAGGGTTACTAGGCTAGTTAGAGTGAGAAATGAGATGAGGAGGAGAACAGGAGTGGAAAGGGAGTTGGGAGATAGGGTTGATGATACAGTATTAGGATGGTTTGGACACATGGAAAGAACGAGTGAAGAAAGATTATTAAAAGAGGTGTGGAAGGCAGAGGTGGAAGGAATGAACATGAGGGGGGGTCCTAGGATGAGATGGATGAATGGGGTAAAAGAGGCATTGGGAAAGAGGGGAATGTCTGTTGAGGAAGGACGGGAGAGGACAGATGATAGGGGTGAATGAAAAATAGTTGTACATGGATGATGCTGTGATGCATGAGGGGGAGTGGGTGGAGGATGGGGGGTGAGGGAGTATGAGAAATTAATTGACGCAGTCCGAAGTGATTTCTCCCCGTCTTCTCCTTTTCTGCATGAGGGAACGGAGAGGGGGGGGGGGTCGCCGAATTGATGAAGCGGCCTCGCTGTGGATGTACTTTGTCTTGCGACACTGCTTCTGACCCAGGGCAGTGGACAAGATGCAGGGATGACTCGTCATCCAGGAGATGCCAAGATAAGAGTGAGGGAAAAGGGTAGAGGGGAGTGGAGTATGTAGGGGATGGAATGGGGGGGGAGTAGTTTCTATGCCTTGTCTTATGGCTACCTCCCGTGTAAGGGGAAAAAAGCCTTTGGTATATGTGTATATATATATATATATATATATATATATATATATATATATATATATACATACACACACACACATTTTTTATCCACTCCTAATATTAAAAAACAAATTCTAACCCATATATAAGGATCCCCACTTCCTCGTTTCCTCTCCTATCCTATCGAGGCCCCTTCCCCTCCTCCCTTTCTCTAAGTTTTCTTCAACCCCTTTCTAACATCTCTTTACATCACCTTGAATTTGCACATCGTTCTACAATACAGTCACTTTAAGCCATTCACTCTCACAGTCACTCTCTCTCTCTCCTTAAGTGTCACCCTCTCATAGTCTGTCACTTCCTCACAGTCAGTCATTTTGTTTCAGTCAGTCACTTTCTCACAGTCAGTTACTCTCGCTAAATTATTCTTATACAGGTTCTTTCCAGTCATCTTCCAGTTCCATCCCCGTTCTTTCACGTCCATCTTCTGTCATCGTGTCTTCAATCTCCCATTCATTAAATATACTCCTCTCTTACACGAATTTTCTCTCAGTCCTGGAACGTCTTCCGCCTCATCTTGGATCTTCTTCACTCCCTTCCCCTCTCACTTTCCCCTCCTTTCCCCTCTCCTTTGAATCACTCACCTACTCCTTCGTTCTCTCACTCCCCTCAATGACCTCAGCGAGCCACGACCTCTCTTTCCCCTCTTTTGGCTCGTTCCCCATTCTCGCCTCCTCTTCCTCTCCCACTCTCAGAGCCCCTCCTCCCCCTGCTCCCATTCCTCCTCGGCCCTTTTCCCCTCCTCCTACTCCCCCTTTACCATTCCTCCTTTGTCTTCTTCCCCCCCCTACTCCTCCTCCCCCTCTTCCATTCCTCCTTAACCCTCTTCCCACTCCCCCCCTCCTCGTCCTTCCCCTCTCTCATTCTTCCTTGGTCCTCCCTGAATGACACTTGGCACACGTTAGGTTCCTCGATGCCAGTGCCACCGCGATAAACGACTTGGGCGACGGTGCCCGTGAATAATGGTGATGAAGTGTTAGTGCGCCTGGTGGTGGTGGCGGTGGTGGCAGTGGTGGTGGCGGTAATGGTGGTGGTGATGGTAGCGGTGATGGTAGCGGTGATGGTAGTGGCGATGGCGATGGTGGTGAGGGTGGTGATGGTGGTATTGGTGGTCATGGTGATGGTGATGGCGGTGGTGGTGTCGGTGATGGTGACGGTAGTGGTGGAGGTCATGGTGGTGTTGTTGGTGGTCATGGTGATGATGGTGGTGGTGGTGGCGGCGGTAGTAGTGATGATCACCATCTCCGGAATGGTGACGTACCACAGGGCCAGGTCGGATGAGGTCTATACTACGTCATAAGTGTAACTGTATTTTGGTGTGTGGGGGTGGGGGGGGGCATTAGTTGGGGAGGAAACAGTAGTGTGGGGGGAATGTAAGCAGTAGTGGGAGAAGCAAATGTGTGGGGGCGATAGTAACAGTACGAAGTGGGGGGGGGGGGGAGGCAGCAGCAGTAGAGGCAAAATCAGCCACTGCAGAAGAATCAGAAAACTAACTTTACTCACAATACTAAAGCCCCGTTGACATAAGGTTATCTAGTTTAGTTGCCGTTAGTCCTAGCGATTTGTAAACTACTCCTTCACTTGCCCAATGTCAACGGAATTAGTAAAATTGTCTCCAAACTATCCTATCACATGCGACAACTAAACTAGCCCCGTGGCAACAAGGCTGTAATTAGCTTTCTGGACTTTAGGAAAATCGCCCCTTAAAATAATAATAATAATAATAAAAAAAAAATGATAATAATAATAATAATAATTATATTATACATTTACTGTATATATATACATATATAAAATGAATAACTCAAATGAATACAAAATAATAATGATAATAAAATAATGATAAATGAATTAATGAATTAGTAAACATAATTGTCATAAGCCGTCGGGTATCGATCTTGGGCCTTCATTGCAACGAGATATGCTCCAAGACTAACATGCCACACCGACATACGCGTACTAGCACTGGTAACACACTGTAGTTACCCCAACTTTTTTCAAATTTGCCTTAATTAGTAGTAGAGCTTATGTCATGATTAAAAATGGAGCGAGTGTTTTGAGGTAAAGGTGGGACTTCGTCAGGGATGTGTTATGTCGCCCTGGCTGTTCAATTTATACATGGGTGGGAGTAGTGCGAGAGGTAAATGCAAGGGTAGTGGGTCAGGGATTGGAGATGGTTAAAGAAAATGGAGAGAAGTGGGAGATAAGCCAGCTGTTGTTTGCGGACGACACTGCGCTTGTAGCAGGATCATAGGAGGGATTGAGGAAGTTAGTGACAGAGTTTGGAAAGGTGTGCGAAAGAAGGAAGTTGAATATAAATGTGGGTAAAAGGAGATGAGATGCACAAGGGTAGAAAGTGGCAGCAGATTGGAAGTGAGTATTAAGGGGAAGAGACTGGAGGAAGTGGATAGTTTTAGATACTTGGGTGCGAATGTGGCAGGAAAGGAAGGAGTGGGGGTGGAGGTAGAATTTAGATTAAGAGAAGCGAGTAAATGCCTTGGGGGATTAAAAACTGTAATGGGAAATAGACATTTGGGAAGGGATGCTAAGAGGAGATTGTATGAAGGAGTGATTAAGCCGACAGCACTGAATGGGGTAGAAACATGGGACATTGAGAGAAAGAGAGAAGGAGTTTGAATATGTTTGAGATGAGGTGTCTGAGAAGTATGATAGGGGTTACTAGGCTGGATAGGTTGAGAAATGAGGAGGTGAGGAGGAAAACAGAGGTTGAAAGGGAGTTGATAAAAGAGTATTGGGATGGTTTGGACACATGGGAAGAATGAGTGAAGAAAGACTAGTAAAAGAGGTGTGGAAGGCAGAAGTGGAAGGAGTGAACATGAGGGTCGACCAAGGATGAGATGGATGGATGGGGTAAAAGGGTTTTTGGGAAAGAGGGGAATGTCTGTTGAGGACGGGAGAGGACAGAGGACGGGTGAATGGAGAATGGTTGTGTATGGATGATGCTGTGATGTATGAGGTGGAATGGGTGGGGCTGGGGGGTGAAGGAGTATGTGTGAGAAATAACTTGACGCAGCCCGAAGGGATTTCTCCCCGTCTTCTCCTTTTCTGCATGAGGGAACGGAGAGGGGGGGGGGTCGCCAATTTAATGAAGCGGCCATGCTGTGGATGTACTGTGTCTTGTGACACTGTTTCTGACCCAGGACATTGGGCGAGATGCAGGGATGACCCATCATCCAGGAGGTGCTAAGATGGGAGGGAGGGATACGGGTGGAGGGTGATTTGGATAGAATGGGTAGGAGTGATTTTTATGCCTTTGTTTTTTGGCTATCTCTCTTATAAGGGAAAAAAAGCCTTTGGTATATGTATATATGCCTTAATTGTGTGTGTAGTCATCATAACGTAAGAATACGATGCCAACAAAGTTACAATGTCCTCTGTCAAAAAATTTCTGTGGCATTAAAAATTATAGAAAATAATTAAAAATAATTTTTAAAAAATCACACAATATGAAATAATAAAAAAATAAATTATAAAAAAAAATTTAGCAATGAAATAGTAATAAGATCACAATGAAAAAAAAACGAGATAGTTAATAAAAAATTAAAAAGAAAACGTTGAAAATAACAAGAAAAGAGGTATGGAGGGGGAAGGGTGGGGGGGATTGACCACTCAAACTCGAGACTCCTCCAAAACAACCCATCTCCTCACCACAGCCAAAAAGACTTCATCCAAGACAAACCAAAAGTAAGCTCCGGCCGAAGTCTCATTCAGGATGACAAAGTAAAATGTCTCCGGGAACTGACACCTGCAAGCAAATATGAAACCAACTCCGATCCAGGCGTACCATTTATGCTGCGAGCAAGGGGTACCAACTACGCGACAAGTCAGACTGTAACAAGCGGTATCTTCTATTTTCATAACCCTACTTAGTTAGAGGGCAGGATAGATAAGATTGGGGAAAGGGAGGGAGGGGGGTTTGGGGTTTAGTGGAAGGAAAGAAGGAAATGGTGGGAAGATGGAGATGATAGATGTGGGGCAGACCCACTTGCTCGGTTATATTTATAGTCTTGTGGATTGCTAAAAATATTTGATCGTGGTTGTATACAGAAATCGGCTAAAGAACCCGGTAGTAACATGTATGTATACAACAATTTGAGCCAAATCCTTTGGTAGTAAGATTGTATATGTGATTACTATTATATATTATATATATATATATTATATATATATATTATATATATACAATATATATACATACACACGTTACTACAAGTGAATGGGTGACTTCAACAAATATTTTCGCGCAAGGCTGTCGCTTGCTACAAGTGATACCAACCGTATGGATGTTTTGTACAAAACACAGAGCGTCAAGCTTTTTCACGCACTCCTAAAAGTTAACATTTGTTCAAAGTACTCTCACAATGTTAAAATTTATTTCCATTATCAAAATACAATGTCAATATGCGTGTGAGAGATTAATACTTTATATTACTTAAAGACTTGAGTAAATTTAGGATTGATACTGAAACCATGTATGAGTTCATGAGTATCGATAATGGTAATAGTATTTCTAGTGTTATTAATATTTATATTGTTAATGAATAATCACGATAGAGGCCCAGCAAGTATCTGAAGACAGTAGTTTCGATTAAGTTGGTAAACATCAGCAGTACATAATAACATTTTCTCACTTCTTCTGAAGAACCTGTACTCGCTATTACTTATCTTATTATCAAATACTGATTGGAGGGACACATTTTTATGATAGAAATACCAAGTTCACATGGTAAGGTTGGCAAGCCTGACGGGGAGATACTACATGTTCCTTAGACAATAGCATAGATGTTCCTAAATGCATATTCATTTTAGCATTTTATCGTGCAATCGCGGTAAGGTTGGCCAACCTGATTGGTACAATTCATCAAGCTGTTCTTAAAAAAAAAAAAATAATAATAATAATAATAATAATAAATAAATAAATAAATAATAATAATATAATATATATATATATTATAACCTATTCACTTATATAATATAATAAAATTATTTTCTGCTTGTGTAATTGAGTATTGGTTGGGCAACGAAGGCAGTAAATGAACGAGAAGGCAGTAAATGAACGATTATCACGTTACGCGATTCGATCGTTTGTCACATTCTATACAACAAAGGCTCTGCACCAGGACTTATAGATTACTATTCTTTAGTCTCTCGAAGACCAATTCAACATTAAATTTAATCACTAAGCACTCATTAACTTCCACTATTTTTTGGTGAGTGGTTCATTTTACGAACCACTGGTCTACACATCCAGAATCTAAAGTTGAAAGACATGAATAAGGTACCCATCATGCTAACAGATGGCGTTGTGGTCCCCTAATTACGGGGCTCAGTCTTGAAAATCTACAGTTTCAACACTTAACCCTGTAAAACCTTTCGTAAACCCAAGCGCTCGCTTCCTATAATTAAGAATTAAATTTTTCTCACATTATTAAAATTTTCTAAATAACATGATTTGACTGAGTGACTCAGCTTCAAATTCTACAGGTAACTTCTCCAAGGACATCGAATGAAATGGATAAAAGTGAAGTTACTAGAATTCTAATTTCTCAAGGTAGAGAGCGTTTCGTCAGATCTGGCGAAAGGTTTCAGGAGTACGGTCTTGAGGGAGAGGAGATCAAATAGATGGAGGCGAACAGGAAGGAGACGAAAGCAAGAAATGATGACGTGAACGCAAGCGCTTGGCCGGGCGGATGGCGGAACTTCAAGGGGGAGGAGGGAGAGGAGGGGGAGGAGGGCGAAGAGGGAGAGGAGGGAAGGCGGGTGGAAGGAAGGTGGGAGGAGGGATGGAGGATGGGGGAGGAGGGATGGGGGATGGGGGAGGAGGGAGGAGGGAAGAGAGAAGGAGGGAAGAAGGGACGGGAGAAGGGAGGAAGAGAAGGGGGAAGGGAGGAAGAGAAGGGGGAAGGGAGGAAGAGAAGGGGGAAGGGAGGAAGGGAAGGGGGACGGGAAGGGGGACGGGAAGGGGGAAGGGAGGAAAGGAAGGGAAGGGGGAAGGGAGGAAAGGAAGGGAAGGGAGAAGGGAGGAAAGGAAGGGAAGGGAAGGGAGAAGGGAGGAAGGGAAGGGAAGGAAGAAGGGAGGAAGGAAAGGAAGAGGTGAGAGAGGTGAGAGGAAAGAGATGAGGGAGAGGGACGGAGAGAGATGGAGGGAAGGAAAGGAAGAAGGAAAGGAAGGGGAAAAGGAGGGAAGGGGTAAAGAGGGCAGGGAAAAGAGGGAAGGTGGGTAAGGAGGGAGGAAGGTAGAGACAGGTTGAGGAAGGAAGAGAGTTGGGGAGGTAAGATGAGGAGGGAAGAAGGGAAGGAGAGAGCGTGAGGAAGGGGTGGAGAGGAAAGACGAAAGAACATAAGAATGAAGGAGACTGCAGGAGACCATAAGGCCTACACAAGGCAGTTTCATTACCAACTGTCATCCCCATCCATAGAGTTGTCTAACAATTTCTTACAACAACCGATAGTTTGAGCTCTCGCTACATGTTACTAAGTCTATTTCATTCATTGACCACCCTATTAGTAAACCGATTCTTGCCTATTTCCTACTTAAATCTAAGTTTGTCCAGTTTAAATCCCTTACTGCGAGTCCTGCCTGTTGTCCTCATTGTTTGCGTCACTGTTGTTAAAGCCCCTGATGCACTTGAACACCTCTATTAGATCACCCCGCACGCTGCGTCTTCCCAGAGTGTAAGTTAAGGTGCCTAAGCCTCTCTTCGTAAGGTAAATTTCTGAGCCCATGAATCATTTTGGTCATTCTCCTCTGTACTGATTCTAGTGAATTGATGTCCATTCTATAAGGCGGAGACCAAAACTGTACCGCATAGTCAAGGCTGGGTCCAACTAACGCTAGATAGTTTGATAATTACCTCTGCACTTCAATTCGTAACTGTTCTTGCAATGAAACCTAATGTTAGCTTTATTCCTGGCGCTAGGAAGGGGTGGTGGGAGGGAAGGAGAAGAGTTAGGGAATAAAGGAAGGAAGAAGATAAAGGAAGGAAGGAGAGAGGGGGACGGTGGGAAGGAGGGATTTGGAGGAAGGGAAGGAGATGAGAAGAAGGGAAGGAGAGGAGGGAGGGGAAAGGAAGAGAAGGAGGGGAGGAAGGGGAGAGGAAGGGAATGAGGGGATAGCAAGGAAAGGAGGGGAGGGAGGGGAGAGGAAGGGAAGGAGGAGAGGGAGGGGAGAGGAAGTGAAGGAAGGGAAAGGAGAGGAAGAAGGGAGTGGGAGGGAGGAGTGAGTGAGTAAAAGGAAGATAAAAGAGCTAGATGAGGGGAGAGAGAGAGAGAGAGAGAGAGAGAGAGAGAGAGAGAGAGAGAGCAAGAGTAAGAGATAGAAGATGTGAGCTAAAGTCAGCGCGGAATAGCAAAAACGTGAGACATCGACAGCATGAGGGATCGAGATAGCGATAGCAAGAGAGCGTGAGACATCAATAGCAAGCGAGCGTGAGACATCGATAGCAAGCGAGCGTTAGAGATCGATAGCAAGCGAACGTGAAACATCGATAGTAAACGAACGTGAAACATCGATAGCAAGCGAACGTGAAACGTTGATAGCAAGTGAGACATTTATAGCGAGCGGGCGTGAGACATCGATAGCATTCTAGCGAGACACATTGATAGCAAGAGAGCTTGAGAGATCGATAGCAAGCAAGCATGAGACATCAACAACAAGCGAGCGTGAGACAACGATAGCAAGAGAACGTGGGACAGCGAGACCTCATTTAAGGGAGAAAATACACACACACACACACACACACACACACACACACACACACACACACACACACACACACACACACACACACACACACACACACAAATACATTTTACATTTTTTGAGACGGTACCTTTATGTTTTCAAAGAGAGAAAACCACTCAAAATGGTTGAAACTCTCTAGGCTCCAAATGTTAACTCTTTTCAGTTTTACAATAAATTAAAATAAAATATAAAAATGAATTTCATCCCCAATTTTTATTCTGGATCCACTGAACTCCGGAAACTGGCGTTAAAGTCACCGAGTACTCCCACTCTGGGAACTGGCCCATTGTATAACCTGTGAACTTTAAGAAATAATAATGTATGAATAGATATACAAAAATATAATAACATGATGTACAACTGGAAGAACTAAAAGTCAAAAGTAAAAAGTGGAATAAGATGAAGTGAAAGAACTTGAACCAAAAATAGAGGCAACTGCAGAAGCAGAAGCCGCAGAAGAAGAAGCAGCCTTAGAAGAAGGAGGAGGAGGAAGAAGTAAGAAGAATTGAAGGAGGAAGAGGAAAAGAAGCAGCAGAAGGAAAAGGAGAGGAGAGGGAGGAGGAGGGGAAGAAGCAAAAGGATAAATAGAAGATGGGGAGTAGAAACCTAAGCAGAGGCAAAACCAGAAAAAAGAAGCAGAAGAGGAAAAAGAAGAAATGGGAGAAATACAAAAAAGGAGGAGGAGAATAAAAAAAAATAGAGGTAGAAGGGAGGAGGGGGGAGGAGGAGGAGGGAGGAGGAGGAGGAGGAGGAGGAGGACGAGGAGGAGGAGGAGGAGGCAATCAAAGCAAGTATCGGGAGAGAAGGGACGTGACTGCGGGACGCTTGTTAGAGCGTCGCCTCTGGCTCGGTCCTTTAATTGAAGGAAAATTATGGAACAAGACGGACACCTTTTTCCCTCTTGTTCCAAGATAACGACACTTTAAAAGCTACACTTCACGCCGGCCTAGACATTACGAGCTTTTTTTCTCTCTCTTTTTTCCCTTCCGACCCGCCATATATAACTGCCGGAATTAATAATGCCTTTCATTATTCAGTGCGCTCGTGGCGTCATCGGAAACGTGCTGGTCTCACATTCGCTTAGTTGTGGGTTCAAATCCCGCACTCCTCACCAATTCCCAGCTGTGACTTGTGCGCATAGGGTAAAGGTGACTGTTTCGGCCGCAGCAAATCAGCGCCTCCCGGCGAAGTCGTCTCATCTTAACTACTTTCCACTGAACTCAATTAAGACTCACACTTGGTTATTTTCCCTCCCATTGCTGAAGCAGATTTGCGGCCTGTAGCTTTCGGGAGACAATCTGATACGCTGCAGGAAAATAAGTTTCCTCCAGCATATCTATGTAATTTGTCGAGAAAACAAAATAGTTTGTCGTAGTAACTTGTCGGTGGAAAAAGTTCTGGAGGTGGACGGTAGCACCGATTAATCGGAGGTTGGAAGAAAAAATAACCAATTGTGATAAACCGTTTAAAGCGTTCAATCCACTAAACTCCTCCATATCGTTTAAAGAAACTATTTAACGCCTAATACGGGATTAGATGAAATTGAGATTAGATCTTCCAATGTTACGTGAAGCGTGGTCGGGGACTAGTACAGTCCTTTTGAACCATCACCATGTAGCATGGTCGCTAACGTCTTGGCCTCGTGATTATCGACGCACGGGTCAGGGTTCGTATCCCATGGCGGAGCTTCTAAAAATGTTCAAACTATTTAACGCCATGGAATATAAGGGGTTCAGAAACAGAGGGGCATCCCAGCCAGTATTAAAGGTTTCAAGTTAAGCAAGGATCGTGGAAGGCGTAAGCCTCATATCAAATATATATATACATATATATATATATATATATATATATATATATATATATATATATATATATATATATACTGTATTGAACAACCAGGGCGACATAACACATCCCTCACGAAGTCCTTCCTTAACCTCAAATCACTCACTCTCTCCATTTCTAATCCTAACAAGCTCTACTACTCACGTACAAATATTTTGCCACATAGAAATGGAAGAGGTTTCAAGTACAATGTATTCAGAAAAAGCACAAATGTCCTGTCGTATGTCCACTTTTACTCAGGTCGTAAAGAATACACTAAAATTTCGGCCTTTTTTTTCTGTGTTTCTTAGGGCTTACAGAATTGATAGCCCTGATTCCTTGGATGAAAAACTGAAGATAATTTGTGACATTGCATCAGACTTGAGATACCCAAAATTGCTAAGGCTCATAAAATGGCTAAGAGGTCCTACCATGACATTTCTCGTGAAAGGAATACCTTTTGTAACAAAAATCTTTTAGTTCTTCCTTTCCACGAGAACTTGAAAAGTCTTCCTAAGATTCTTAGATGGTTTGACATCAATGTGGTATCTAAAAACACAAGTTCCACTAAAATCATTCTCATTAAAAATTCCCCTGGTGATGGGGTAGTCTGTGTTTACAGCAATCCTTGCCTTAAATCTGATAAATGCTATATTGGTCAAACAGGAAAAGAGTTAGTTATTAGAATTAATCCACATAGAGAGTCTGAGAGTCTGGTCAATTGTCCAGTGGGATTCTCGTACATGGAAGAGACCATGACTATGTCACTGATTGGAATAATTCCAAAGAAATTGTCTCTTATAGTTCTACGTTGGATAGAAACATTATTGAATCCAGTCTTATTAAACATTCTTTTGATAACATTATGAACGTAAGCTTAGACTTGTATAAACCGGTTTAATTTCATTATAAAGAAAATTGTTGAATATGTAGCAGCCCACAGCGTATCCCCGTCCTGAAACGCTTTGCTGAGAAATTGTCTTGTGATCTCATGTTCCAGTCTTGCCTATTATTCTGTATATATGTTCCTACCCAGTG
>NC_134794.1:51302289-51332289 GCF_046742065.1 Oratosquilla oratoria | reverse complement strand
GCCTACTGGACTAAGTTTATCTAATAATTTGCAACATGGTAACCACGCGTTCTATGCTGGACATCCAAACACAAAATCCTTTACGTTAGTTTATCCAACAAACCATTGAAGCCGAACAGACATGTCGTGACAGGTAGTATAACATTCCGATGTTCCGGGAACTTTTCTATGTTCCGGAACATCTTTCATTACCGGAATATCAGACAACAAGACTCTTTGGATCGAAAGCGAGACACCGGAAGGTTTCTTCGGCATGCGAACTCGCGAAGGGTCCGCCTCTGCACGCGACCAACGCCATCAGACTCGAAATGAAGCCACTTTTGAGTAATCGTAATGGTCAACACACATACACATAAACATGCACATACATAATGAACACATGTACACGCACATACACATACGTATACAATCACACCCACATACACACCCACACACATGAACACACACCCACACACATTTTCAACACCAAAGCAGCTGCTGTTTCAATAGCAATTAAGCACCTAACTGGTCATAACTCGTTGGCCCTTTATGATAAAATTAGTGGAACCGATGGGCTAATTATCTTCACTGACTCCCGGTGCCAAGGAGTCTCAATGTAAAATGTTCAGTGACCACCCCTACTCCCCCACCCCATTTTTTTTTTTTTTTTTTTTTTTTAACTTCATTACAGTCTTTCCATAATCTTTCACCCTTGGATCCTTTGCAGAAAGGCCATGACAAATGTTTCCCAAACTATATTATATGATTGCCCCATTTCGGCTTTCAGCAGACCCCGCCCTATTTTTGTATGTGTATATTATATATATATATATATATATATATATATATATATATATATTATATATATATATATATACATATAATTTTTCCTACTTATATAAAAAACGTATTGGGGTGACTGATAGAATTACACTTTGCAAGGATGTAACGGCAAATATTTGTTCTTGGAATTATTTCATTATTCTTATCAAACTATTTTCAGATGATTATTTCACAACCCCCTTGTATCATCCTCACTCCTCCCTGGGGAGGGGCGCGTCCCCCTATTTTGGAAACCATTGCTTTAAACCATATCAACATAATACTGTCATTATCCAATGAATTTATTTGATATCGCCAACATTTGATTATGGCTCCCTTCACTGACCTTCCACCCCCACATGTGTAATGGACTCGACCACGTATTTTCATTAGTTAATTAACCTCATTAACGACGAAATAGGAAAGTGGTTTACTGTGTCAGCTTCGCTGGTGAACAGTGGTGCAACCCTGATACGAATTTAGTATTGATTTAGTGTTAATTTGTTGTTAATGTGTTAAAATGAAAAATATAGTCAGCACCCGTATGGGTGTGTATGATTCCCTAAAATGAAAAAAATACATTTTTTGTTTATGAATAATCATCATCATCATTATTAATTACTATTATTATTATTATTATTATTATATCTGTTGACTTTCCCTTTGCATTTGCATTTTCTTCTTTTCTTTTCTTCCTCCGTTCTCGCCCCCCGCCCTCTCCCTCGTGTTATGTCAACTTCTGACGAGTTTTCCTTTTCGGACCAGTTTCCACCTCGTGTACTTCTTCTCTTGTTCGTTCTCCAATTCTCCCGATAAAAATCTTCCAGTCTGTGTTTGCACTCCTATCCCAGCTTTCCTTTTCAACTCTCCTCATGATCGCGATCATCATCATTATCGTCATCCTCAATCAATATTATTATAATCAACAAAAACAGCGAAGCTATTTTGTGATATTATTATTTCCTCTCTTTCTCCTCTTTTTTTCATCAGTACCTTCCTGAACACCTTTCCACTTTCATTTATTTTTTCCATCGTCCTTGATGTATTTAATTACAATAGATGATATATCTTTTCCTATGCCTTCTTTCCCTCTCCCCTTGTACATTACCGCACATAATCATCATTCAATTTAGCTTATTTCTAAAACTACCACAAACTGTTATAAAATTATCATTATTAATTATTATTATCATCATCACAATCTCGTGTTACAGAAACCAAATTCTATTCTTATTCTAAATATTTCCTTATTTATATATAAAAAAAAAAAGCCAAAGAGGCTTCAAAATGGATAGGTAGTCGTTTCTTGGACTTCCGGAACCGCTGTGGATTTGTTGCGTAGGATCCCGAGTGGCGACCTTGCCAGAGCTAAGTGGCGACCTTGCCAGAGCTAAGTGGCGACCTTGCCAGGGCTGAGTGGCGACCTTGTCAGAGCTGAGAGGGTTTCTCACCTCTCACTCACTTCTGTCTTCCCTTCGACCGAACTTGGCCTTATCGACAAAGAAAATTCTAAAGTCTTTATGATGACCATTTCTCAACGAAAATTGAATTTTATTATCGCGGGATTAGGCCAAAATGCGGTCTGTAATCTCGTCCTTGATCATCCTCTTCGGCATGACCTCGTCACTACCTCATTTTCTCTATCTTTATGCCTCACTAGACCAAGCACATTCATCCTCCCTATCTCACTCCTGCTCCTCCTCCTCCTCTTCTTCCTCCTTGTCCTCCTCTCATTCATCCCCTTGCTCCTCTTTCTCCCCCTCCCCTTCGCCCTCTTCCTCATCCTCCCTGTCTTCCTCCTCATACCCCTTCCTTCCACTTCCACCCCTCCTCACTTCCCCCTTATCCTCACCCTCCCTGTCTTCCTCCTCATACCCTTCCCTCCTCTTCCACCCCTCTTCACTTCCCCTCTCATCCTCATCCTCCCCGTCTTCCTCCTCATACCCTTCCCTCCTCTTCCACCCCTCTTCACTTCCCCTCTCATCCTCATCCTCCCCGTCTTCCTCCTCATACCCTTCCCTCCTCTTCCACCCCTCATTTCCACCCTCATCCTTACCCTCCCCATCCTCCTGTCCTTGCTCGTCTCCCTCCCCTCTACCCCCTTCCTCCTCCTCCTCCATCTTCATCTTTATCTCCACTTTATCTTCTTTATCCTCTCCCCCTCTGCCTTCTTTCTCTTCCTCTTTATCACCCTTTTCACCTTCCATCCATCCTTCCTCCCACTCGTTCATGCTTTCCTACTTGCACCTTTTCACCTAAAATTCTCCTTCTTTATTTCACGTTCTTTCTCGCTCTTCTTCCAATTTTCCTTTTTCCTCCTCGTCCTCTTCATTGTTCCTCCTCTTTCTCCTGCAGAGAACAGCAATTTCCTTACAAATCCTGAATGTGTTCTCCTCTAGTCTCCTCGTTCCCTCTTCCTTATCTAAAATATGCCTCTCATGTTTTCACAGTTGGGGGGGAGGGGGAGAGGGGGAGAGGGGGAGAGGGAAAAGGATCTTCTGGACTCCCCACTCGCCAAGAATCCTGCTTCTTTGTCCGCATCCCATTCACCCTCTTACCCTCATACTTCTGCTGCTTTTTCTCTGCTCCAACTCTTGTTGCTGCTGCTGTTGCTGGTACAGCTGCTCCTGCTACTGCTGGTCCTCCCTTGCTCCTGCTGCTGTCTCTCGCTCCTTCTTCATTCTCCTGCTTCTTCTACTGCACTGTTTACCCTCTTTCAACTCATCCAAAGTAGTTCTCGTGCTCATCTTGTTTCTCATCCTCGTAATCGTCCTCATCTTCGCCATCTTCGTCCTCGTTCTCGTCATCTTCGTCCTTGTCTTCATCTTCCGTCAGGATCTCCTCTCTTCTTCCAGATACTCCCAAAGCTGCCCATAAACCTACTGCTTTTCCTTGACCTCCCATCCTTCCTTCCTCCCTTCCTCTCCTTTCCCTTCATCCTTCCCCTAGTTTCCTCTTACTCCCTCCCCCTCCCTCCTCTCCTCCCATCTTTCCTTCCTCCCTTTCTATCCCTCCCCCTAACTCCTCCTCCTCCTCCCTTCTTTCCTTCCTCCCTCCATCTCCATTCCTCTCCCAACTCCCTCTCCTCTTCCTCTTTCCCCTCCTTTCCCTCCCTTTTTTCTTTCCTCCCTCCATCCCCATTCCTCCCTAGCTCCCACTCCTCCTCTTCCTTCTCCGTCCTCCTCTTTTCCCTCCCTCCCTTCATCTCCATTCCTCCCCTAGCTCCCTCTCCCTCCCTTTCTTCGCTTTTTCCTCCCTCCTCCTCTTTTCCTTCCCTCCCTTTCTTCCTCCCTCCATCTCCAATCCTTACCTAACTCCCTCTCCTTTTCCTCCTACTTTCCCTCACTTCCTTCCGTCCTCTCTCCCACCTTCATTCCTTCCTCAACTCCTCCTCCCTCCTCCTAGTTCCCCTCCTTTTCCTTCTTCCCTCCATCTCCATTCCTCTCCTAGTTCCCGCTCCTTCTCCTTCTCCTCCTCCCTCTTCCTCCTCCTCCTCACTACTCTTTTACATCATCCCATTCATCCACTCTCCCTCTCCCCTCTTCACTCCATTGTCAAAAGATGCGCCATCTCCTCCAACAATGAGTCTTTTCTTCATATTTAACATTTTCATTTTTGCTTTTTTAATTTCCTCCCTTTGTAATGGCTCTCCTAAACCTTCCCCCTCCCCCTTCATCTCTTTTCATCTTACTTCACGTCATTTTCTCCATCTCATCTTGTGTCCCCATTTTCATCTCTCGGACTTTGTGTCATGTCGTGTATTTTGATTCATGTGACCCTCCCCCCCTAGAAAAAAAATGTAACTCCTGTTATGGGATAAGGACAACGTTAACGCGTTCCTCTGTCTTCAAAAGGCCTAATTTTCTTAAAAATACACACACACACACACACACAGTATATATGTGTATATATATATATATATATATATATATATCATATAATGTATATATATACATGTATATATATATATATATATACATATATATATATATATATATATATATATATATATATATATATTATAATGAACATGAAATAAATAAATAAATAAAACAAAATAAAATAACGAAGCAATTCGATCCTTCCCACAGTCGATATTGCATTTTCATAATTATTCACTCCCTCAAGAGTAAACATTCGACCTTTAATTTTTCAGAAAGAATTCGAAAGGAGACTTCAACTCCTTTCTGTCTTAAGCGCAGGAAGCGTCATATGGCCTCGTCTATGTACACCGAGTCTGTTCCCTCTGGCTCCCTGTGCGTGTGCGTACGTGTGTACGCCCATGTGTGTAATACATTGTGTACGTCCGATTTTGTGTGTACGCTTGTGTATCTCCATACACATGGGGGTCTGCTTTCGAGTATGCTTACCTCTGCTTGCCTATTTGCCTTTCTGTTCGAGTACCTGGACTATGTACTTGCGTGTGCACATGTACAACGTGCACTCTGAACTTTCCAGATGCCCGAGGCCCCGTACCGAGCGTATTATTCAAGAGAATATTTTCAAAGTAACGGCCAAGTGTCATAAAAGAAAAAGTATTATTTGGTCGAGAAATCAAAGACAAGAGTATGAAATAACGAGAATAGGTCTTTCAATATATGCGGATTTTTTCCCGAAGTGAAGGAACGCAAATTACCACGAGGGTCTTGAATTGCATAAATACGAAACGAAAAGGCTGGGCCAAGTCATTCCACTGAATATTACATCACGAAGTCAAATGCCAAAGTCGCCACACGATTCAATAATGCACGAAGATCAATTTATGAACTCGGAAAGGAAAAAAAAGGGGGGGGGCCATGAATAAACAAAGAAACAAACAAAGAAAGAGTATATTAAGTAGTGGCAACCACAAGGACTAGTTTCTATCAATTTGGACGCTAAAGAGTAAAAACTTACAAATCTAACATTTCTGGAAGACACGAAGCAGATCACGTTGAAGTTAGAGAATAACTTTTTAGTGAATTTTATAATTATGTCACGGTTCGGCGTATACCTATACAGAGAGGGCATAATATGTACACTTATGCACACGCATGCACGCGCACACACACACACTAATAAGTGCCTGTGAACAAGCGGGTTATTTTGTGTACACTGTGCAGTGTGTGTGTGTGTGTGTGTGTGTGTGTGTGTGTGTGTGTGTGTGTGTGTGTGTGTGTGTGTGCGTGTGTGTGTGTGTGAGATTCACCTTGGTCTTTGGATTACTTGTTGGACTCGTGATCGACATCTATTTCCCTCCCAGAAGAGAGCTCAGAGCTCGATGCGCAGCGATACTGAAATAATTTCAGCCCTGGGCAAGATTCGAACCAGGTACCGCCGGTACCGCCATACTGACAGTCTGAGACTCTACCAACCGCGCCACCGAGTCGTGTGTGTGTGTGTGTGTGTGTGTGTGTGTGTGTGTGTGTGTGTGTGTGTGTGTGTGTGTGTGTGTGTGTGTGTGTTTTGCAACCTGACGCAAACACCTGCCTTGTCAATATGACAGCGTGACCCGGTGTTCAACTAATCCAATGTAATTAGGGACAATTATACATTGCGGGTGCTTACTACGCAATGTATATATACGCCTTCAGCCACATGTAAACAAGTCCAGTGCGGACTCGTCCAAATACCGGACAACTCACAAACCCTCTTTACTTAGCTACATTCTTGATAAGATAAAATTAGTTTTCCTACACTATTTTTTCAAATGTTCTACACATTCATGAGATCTGTTCAGTTTGTTATACACATTTATATTCGTGAACATCCTACCAATGACACTTGACCACCACATCCAATTTCCCCACTGCCAGTTATAATACCATTACTAATACCACAAGCGCCACCCACTGCAGCCAGACTCCACCACTGTCAGCTCAACCACAACCCCCACAACCACGACCTCCGAACCACCTCAACCCCTCACCACCACCTCCGAACCACCTCAACCCCTCACCAACACCTCCGAACCACCTCAACCCCTCACCACCACCTCCGAACCACCTCAACCCCTCACCACCACCACCGAACCACCTCAACCCCTCACCACCACCACCGAACCACCTCAACCCCTCACCACCACCTCCGAACCACCTCAACCCCTCACCACCACCTCCGAACCACCTCAACCCCTCACCACCACCTCCGAACCACCTCAACCCCTCACCACCACCTCCGAACCACCTCAACCCCTCACCACCACCTCCGAACCACCTCAACCCCTCACCACCACCTCCGAACAACCTCAACCCCTCACCACCACCTCCGAACCACCTCAACCCCTCACCACCACCACCGAACCACCTCAACCCCTCACCACCACCTCCGAACCACCTCAACCCCTCACCACCACCTCCGAACCGCCTCAACCCCTCACCACCACCTCAGCCCTTCACCACCACCACCGAACCACTTCAACCCCTCACCACCACCTCCGAACCACCTCAACCCCTCACCACCACCTCCGAACCACCTCAACCCCTCACCACCACCTCCGAACCACCTCAACCCCTCACCACCACCTCCGAACCACCTCAACCCCTCACCACCACCTCCGAACCACCTCAACCCCTCACCACCACCTCCGAACCACCTCAGCCCTTCACCACCACCACCGAACCACCTCAACCCCTCACCACCACCTCCGAACCACCTCAACCTCTCACCACCACCTCCGAACCACCTCAACCTCTCACCACCTCAACCCCTCACCACCACCTCCGAACTACCACGACGAACTCCACCGATCCTTTTTACTCGTCCTTATCCACGTGTGATGGATGACGAGACGAATTGATCACAACGGCACTCCATCATCGGGGACTCGACCCATCCACTCGGGATCTCGACGCCGAGAGCAAATCTTCACACGAGGATCCGCCACCGGCGCCAACGACTCTTGTGTCGCCTCATGGTTGTCGAACTCTCACTCTTACTCTCAGTCTCGATCTCACTCTTCCTCTTAGCCTCACTCTTGATCTCACTCTTCCTCTTAGCCTCACTCTTCCTCTTAGCCTCACTCTTGCTCTCACTCTTCCTCTTAGCCTCACTCTTCCTCTTAGCCTCACTCTTGCTCTCACTCTTCCTCTTAGTCTCACTCTTGTTCTCTCTTCCTCTTAGCCTCACTCTTGCTCTCACTCTTCCTCTTAGCCTCACTCTTGCTCTCACTCTTCCTCTTAGCCTCACTCTTGCTCTCACTCTTCCTCTTAGCCTCACTCTTGCTCTCACTCACGTTCGTTCACGTTTGCTCTATCACACTTTCACTCACTTTCAGTCTCTCACACTTTCACCGATAACTTGGTAAACGTTACACAATTAGATGCAATACATATTACACAAAAACACAGCATATGCTACGGATAAAGAGAAAACACATAGTTTTATACTACAGTAACTTGTCTGTTGTGTTATACAAATACACAATGCTCTTACTTTGCACAGGTTCTTCATGGATGAAGAACTCGTGTCCAATTCTCAAGTTTCAACTACAGGTTTTAAAAAATAAAAAATATATATATATATATATATATTTTTTTTTTTTTTAATTCTTGTAATGTCCTATTTAACTGGTTATTTATTCAAGTGAATGGTATAAATTTCTGTGTTATTTATTCCAGTAAATAATCTAATTTTCCCGTAAAATATCTATATTATGTTATACAGTTTATGCTGAGGTTTGTTGCATAGGTCAGTAAGAAAAATATGCACATAAAGATAATAAGTAAATATATAAATAATTAAAAACAAGAAATGTATATTGTACTCAACATTCCAGATAATTTCTTTTGTGTCGACTGTGCCTCACATCAGGAACACTCACCTGGAACGAAAGAAAACGACAAATGAGAAAAGAAAATGGGATGACATGTGGGGTTGGTCACTTAACACAAATTTCCTTACCATCCCCTGTTCACACCAGCGGTTTGAACCGCGCGGACACCACAGCGGTACCGCATTGTCAAAGAAAAATTGCGCGGCCGTGTGTGAACGCCTCCATACATTGTAAATGAACCGCCAAAGAAGGTGACAGGTTAACGCCAATAGACATCCATGGTCTAAGACATTACCTTTGCCCTAAGTGCTTGGACATCCAAAGTATCAGTGGTTGGGGTTTTTATACTATAGTCTGTGCGCTCCAAGGTGTCCGTTCAGGGTGTGGCATGCGTCATGCCAAATCAACCTTAGTACATGCTTTTCTTATTTCCCATCTATGTGTTATTTGGAGTTGTATTTCCATATTCTGTATATTGTCAAAGGATTACAAAGTCGGAGCATGCCGACAGGAGACCTTTTGGTCCATATCTAGGTCGGATGCGAAAAAAAAAATCATAATAATAAATGAATAAATAGAACTATAATAATTTGATTGTCAAGGAAGGTGTATAGTACAACGAGTATCACTTTCAGGATTATAATAATGATTACCTATACCCTCATCTCGCCTGTCTCACCTGTGGTACTTGCGAGGCAACACGGGAAAGAAGCGCTGTTGCCACGTGTCACAGTTTGTTCAAATCGTTGTAATCCTAAAAAGTGATACTCGCTGGACTATACAGCTTCCTTTATCATTTCCAGAAGAAATAAATGCGCGTAGATGAGGAATAAGTGGCATGTACTTAGGATTAATTTGGCACAGAATGGCTTGTAGCCAATCACGACGTATGCCACACCCTGAACGGACTCCTTGAAGCGCAAGGACTTTTTTTTATTTAAGGTCGCACTTTGGTGACCTCTGAAGGTCAACAGGTCATCCTCGAGGTGGCCGATTACATGACCTGGCGGAAGGCACCTCAGACAGGAACGAGGCTGGATGCGAAGTAATTAGGACGACAGGTGGCCTCTGCCCACCACTGCATATATTGTGCGCGTAGGCTCCGCCCACTTCGTGACGTCACAGCGCTGGTTCACATGATCATTCCGACAGTTGCACCGCAGTTCATTGCTCCGAGTTAATAATGGGATTAGGTGGTTAAGTTAGGAATACTCTCCTTGTCATGCGTAGCCCAAGACAACAGACTTGTGGGTTATCAAGTAGGTTAAGTAATTACTTAAAAGGAATTACATTTGTAGATGTCAATAAGGAAATGGAGAGTACATACACGGATTATTCTGTGTAGATAGATTGTCAATTGTGACAGATGTAAGCGTTAACATGTGTATACACCCGCCCGCGCAAAAAGGAAAAGAAGATAAGGAGAAAAAGGACAAGAAAAAAGAGAAAATAAAAAAAAGGAAAAAAGAAAGGAGATGAGAGAAAGGAGAGGGGAGAGAGAGAGAGAGAGAGAGAAAGAGATAGAGAGAGAGAGAGAGAAAGGAAAAGAGAAACGAGACTTGTATTGTTGCCAATTTACCGTTTCCTTCTCGAAGCAGACACGCCATCTACTGCTACAGAGGCTTCTCCCAGTTTCCAAAATGGCACAGTCACCCTTGGCACATCATTGCGCGAAGGACAAAGTATGAAGCCATCTAAGGAGGGCCCTAAACTTAGCCGAGCCTCGAGTCAACAACGAAAATAAGGAGACAAGATAAATGGTGATAGGGAAGTGGTGATGGAGGGAGAAAGAAGATACAAGATAAAAAAAGAGAGAAAAATCTAAGGAGCGGAAGAATTACTTAATCACTTCCTTAACTCTGGACCCATATCTTCCTTTAACACAGGCCCCATATTATACTTTTTTGTTTTATTGAAATTAGGGAAATATTTTATCAGGGAAGACTCGATTATTTTCCTTCTGAAGCTGCATTTTGACCGACGGCTTGAAACATCTCTCATTGCCAGCAAGAAGAGGAAGAACCGACGCCATTTTTTATCTAAGTTCTTGGAAGAACAAATGTGCCCGAAAACATTTGGATTCCATAAAAACAGACATTTGGGATATAACTTTCCCATTTATGTCAGGGATTTCCTGTAGGAACGTGTCAAGCTTGTTTCATTGGAAATTGAAGAGGCATACCACCAAATGAGATGTGCCGCGTGACATCTTAGGTTCATGTGTCCAAATGATCATATTCACATTTTTTTTCTTCTTTTTTCTTTTCCACTTCCGTACGATGAGACCGATGTCGGCGTATTGGTTATATATACTTTTTGTAGTTGTACATGATTTACCCCCCGGATTCTGTAAACTGTTTGATCACGTTTTCTGTGTTTATTATTACTCAGAGTAAAAGAGAACGAGTAATATAGCGGTGACTTCATATCTTATATTACGAGTCGTGTGATGCATATTACATATGGCAGCCGATACTGCGCGCGACTATTTGAGTCGTACTGAAATGGTTTAATAATAAAGTGACTTTGTCGATTTAAAGTAGAGTCCTACCCATTACTACATATATGAACGGACATGTGTATTCACCTCGGATCTGCTGCAGTCTCTGTCGAGACAGCCAGACACCACCCTACGGCAGTGAGCTCAGAGCTCCTTATTAGCCGATCTCTGGGTAGGTCTGAGACCACTCACACACCACACACCGGGACAGCAAGGTCACAACTCCTTGACTAACGTCCCGTACCTACTCGCTGCTAGGTGAACAGGGGCTACACGTGAAAGGAGACAAACCCAACTTATCTCCGCCCGACCGGGGAATCGAACCCCGGTTCTCTGGCTTGTGAGGCCAGTGCTTTACCAATCCGCCACCGAGCCGTGTGTGTGTATGTGTTTGTGTGCGTGCATACAAAGGGGCGTGGTGATGGCATCAAAACATTTTCAATTAACTTCCGTTTTCATTCTAGCTGTCGCCAGGCGACTTCATTCAGCTCAGGTAAACCACCTCACTCCACAGCAAAAGGGTTTAACTAATCGTCTTCACTGACCCTTTAACGACGTTTTACGAGGTCACTTAATCTGGTGTGCCTCTGTGCATGTACGGGAGTTGAGCTTGTGTACATGCGTACATAAACATCGAAATGATGGAAATGAACATGTACATACACGAATAATATACGCGGATGTGGGTCTGCATTCATATACAAGACAAAATAGAAATCGATGTTTGCAAGGAAAATGAGAGAGAGAGAGAGAGAGAGAGAGAGAGAGAGAGAGAGAGAGAGAGAGAGAGAGAGAGAGAGAGAGAGAGAAAGAGGAGGGAGAGGGGTAGGGGAGAGAGAGGAAGAGAAAGAGAGAGAGGGAGGGAGGGAAGGGCCTATGAGAGGGAGGGAAAGAATGGAAGAGAATGGAGAGGAAGAGAGGAGGAAGAGAGACACAGGGAGGGAGAGGGAGAGAGAAAGAGAGAGAAAGGAGGGAGAGAGATGGAGTGAGAGAGAGACAGAGGGAGGAGGGAAGAGAAAAGAGAGAGAGTGAAAGAGGCAAGAGAGAGAAGAGAGACAAGAGAGAGAAGTGTTGCAAGAGAGGAGAGAGGCAAGCTAGAGAGGCAAGAGAGGAGAGAGGCATGCTAGAGAGGCAAGAGATAGACACACAGCGGGAGAGAGACAGAGGCAGAGAGACGGACAGATACACACCGGTGATGAATATGGTGATGGCTATGGTGATGAATATGGTGATGACTTAATTTGACGCGAGTCCGGGAGGTTCCTTCAGAGTCGACAAGACATGTGAGGGGGGCGAGGGGATGGGGGGGGGGAGATGGGGGGGAGATGGGGGGAGGGGGAGGGGGGATTGGGGACTTGGAAAGGTGACAAGGTAGAGATGTAGATCTGTGTACTGATGTGAATCTGAATGTACTTGTGTGTATACAAGGTTAATATAATGCATGAGATGGCGGACCAGGGAAAGGATAGTATGGATGGCAGTGTCGTTGGATGATTGAGGTGGACGAGATGGATGAGAAAGACGAGATGGATGAGAGGGACGAGATGGATGAGAAGGACGAGATGGATGAGAAGGATAAGATGGATGAAAAGGATAAGACGGACGAGATGGATGAGAAGAACGAGATGGATGAGAAGAACGAGATGGATGAGAAGGATGAGATGGATGAGAAGGACGAGATGGATGAGAAGGACGAGATGGATGCGAAGGACGAGATGGATGACTGTTTTGTGTTGGGTTAGGTGGCTATTTTAGTATTGACCGCAGAGTTCTAACAATGGTCAACTTGTTGGATTCTGCGGTGGATTACGTCGTCGTGTAGTGGTGGATAAGATGGGAAGCATGCAAGAGACAAGATAGGTGTGGGGGGGAGAGACGAGATAGAGAAGTTTGCAGGAGTAACGTGGCAGGGGCTGTCGGAACCGTGCGAGTCATGGAAGAGGCCTTTGTTCAACAATGGACTCACAATGGTTAATTGATTGATTGATTGATTGATTGATTGATTGGTTGTTCTAGTGGACAAAAAGTGAGTAAGAAACAACATTAAATGGCAATTTACACGGTCAAACAGTTTGTCAAATAAATGTTTGAAGTGAAGTTTGACCGTGTGATTGGGGCATTTTGGTTGTCAAACACGTTTGACAAGCGTTTGGCAACCAAATACCCTCTTCACACGGTCAAATACCACTTCAAACACTTGTTTGACAAACCGGATTTGACAAACAGTTTGATCGTGTAAATGGCCCTTAACAGTGTAGGTGCGATACTGACAATGTATCGCCATGTATAGTGCATTATGATGTGGAAGTTGAGAAACCTATTACGCCTGGAGGTGCTGAGTAGCTGCGGCCGAAGCCGTCACCTTTGCCCTATTATGCGCTTTAGGGACTGGTAGGGGTAGGTAACTAACATTCATTGCTGGGAATCGGAGTGCGGGATTCGAACCCACAACTAAGCAAATGCAAGAACAACACGCTTACGATAGGGACACCAGCGGTGCATTGATAACTACCTAACCGCCCGTGTGAACTCTACTAACATGATTAGCTGAGTTGCATCGTACGTTTGGCAGCAGGTATGACGTTATAGTTGACTGTATCGTGAAAAGTTTAAGAAATCGAAACTATCAAGCATTTTTTATAAAGATTATCAAGGTGTCCTGAAAGAGTATCAAAAGTGCCACTGATAACTATAATTAATGAACAAATTTCGCTGATTAAAAAATTATAATAAAATTATAAATAAATAGAGATAAACAAATGTATAATAACAATAATAAGATAAACAAGAAAATACGGGTCCACTATTATTTACAGATATCACAGTATTCCCAAGATTGTTGGAGAGCATATACTGTAATGCTGTATCACGAAATAGATTTAAAAAAATAAGTATACAAATAGCTAAGTGAAAAATAAACATGAATTGATAAATTGGTAAATGAATGAAAATGCATAATGAATAAAGATAGATACATGAATAGATAAATAGAAAAATAAATGAAAAAATAAAGGGTTGAAATCTTTCACTATTGGACGATATGCCGTACTATCATTAACCCAGGACATTATACAACTCCTACCACAAGTCCGTCATGCAGAACAAGACCCCGACGTGCATGACGTAGCACGATTAATCCCACACAAGTGGGAGGATGCGAGAGGGAGAGAATCAAGTGTGGGATTCAAAATGAAAGTTGCCCAGTTAGTTATCAAATCACCTCTAATTAGCCGACCCTCTATTGCTTTTTTAATTGCTCGCCTTCGGAGTTTTTTTTTTTTTTTTTTATGTCCCTAATGTAGGTGAAAAAAAAATCATAGCCGGGACAAGTGTGTATTTCTTTCCTTTGTGGAAACCGAGCTTTTCATAGAGGCACTCTTATCGTTATGGAGTCGAGATTGACAAAAAGGAAGAAAGAGGGACAAAGAAAGGGAAGAAGATGGGAAAGGGAGCGTTAAGGCCAGTGGGGCAGGGGCAGGGGAAGGGAAGGGAAGGGAAGGAGAAGAGGGGACGGAGGGGAAAGGAAGTGAGGAGGTAGGGAAGGAGGGAGGGAAGATAAGGAAGGGAGAGTAAGGAAGAGAGGGTAAGTGAGGGTGAATGAGGATGAGGGTAAGGAAGTGTGGGTAAGCAAAGGTGTAAAGGAAGGGAAAGAAATAAAAAGAGGAAAGAAGAGGGTTAGGAAGGGTAAGAGAAGGAAGGGTAAGATAAGGAAGGGTAAGGGAGGGGAGGGTAAGGACGAGAAAGGAGGGTAAGGACGAGAAAGGAGGGTAAGGAAGGGAGGGTAAGAAATCGTATGGATAGAAAGAGGGGAAAGGAAGGAAGGAGATAGTAAGGAGGAAATAAACCAAGGGGGGAAGTGAAGCAATTGTAAATAAAGGAGAAGTAAAGGGTTAAAGTGAGGAGGGAAGGAAGGAAGGAAGGAGATAGTAAGGAGGAAATAAACCAAGGGAGGAAGTGAAGCAATTGTAAATAAAGGAGAAGTAAAGGGTTAAAGTGAGGAGGGAAGGAAGGAAGGAAGGAAGGAAGGAAGGAAGGAAGGAAGGAAGGAAGACAGTAGGGTAAGATGAATCTTCAAAGGGTCTGCCCAAGTCATCTGCAATTCGAAAGTGCTCGGCGAATGGGATTATTACAACGACACAAACACACACACACCCACACCCCCACACACACATAATTGCTTGTCTAACCTCAGATAGAATGCTACAAGGACGGGCAGGTTGGACGACCTTCTCAACCATTTGAGTGTGAATGTGTGGGCGTGTTAATGTATACGGGGGAAAGGGGAGATATAGTGTGTGAACAAGTGCGTGTATGTGCAGGTGTATATGAGAGTGTGTGTATATCTGCGCGGTTGTATGCATGTAAGAGTGCAGGTGTAGGAGTACATGTGGGATTCAAGTGGAGGTTTATGTGTAGCTATATAAACCACTACAGCAGAATTACGTGTATGTGCGTATATGTATGTATACGTGCGTATGTGCATGTGTATATACATGTGTGTGCATATGTATGCGAGTATGTGCGTTTGTATGTGAATATGCGTTTGTATGAGATTGTGCTTATATATACAGTATATATATATATATATATATATATATATATATATATATATATAGAGAGAGAGAGACAGAGAGAGAGACAGAGAGAGACAGAGAGAGAGACAGAGAGAGAGTGAGAGAGAGACAGAGAGAGAGAGAGTGAGAGGAAAATGTATATACAGAAGCAGACACAGAATTACAAAGATAAAAAAAGACAGACAGACAGACACAAAGGGACAGATATACAGATGAGAGTTGTTGCTCTTGGTAATATCGATGCTAATAACAAGGTAATCCCGTCCCCATTTGCATTAGTACGTCCAATGCTGCAGCCATCAACTCACTCCAACAACACCGCACCGCCAATATTAGAGTCTTCAACTCCATCAACATCGTGCCCAACACCACACCACCATAAACCCCACCAACATCACCAACACTACCACCAACACAGTCCTCCTTCCACCACCACCACCACCACCACCACCACCACCACCACCACCACCGTCCCCAACGGTACTATAACGTATTAAGCATTCTATTTCAATTGCAATGAGCTCGAGGCTATATGACGACCCAGGACGACCCGCGTGACCTGACACGAACCAATGACGTCATGGATTTAGCCCCCACCCCCAAGAAAAAAGTCGTACGATGATCTTACGTCATTACGCGACCCGTTAGGGATAAGTAGTTCAAAACATACGAATGGAACGTTTTTGGAACGTTTGCATTAACATTTCTTGACAACTATGCTCTTGCAATGAATCATTCCTTAGTATTTAGCCACGAACTCTCCACTGATCTCGTCTCGGTGCCAGGCACTCAAAACCCTCACACCCTCAACTTCCGTCCAGTCCACTACTGATAGGACCAAGGGAATTGGTAGAACCCAGAATGAAAACTTAATTACGACTGGACGCAAAAGGGGGAGGGAGAGGGGAAAGAGGGGAAGGGGGAGGCGAAGGGGGTGGTAGAGGGAAGGGAGGGGAATAAGGGAGAGGGAAGGGGAGGGGAAGGAGGAGAGGGGGAGAGAGGAGAGGGGAAAAGAGAGGGGAGAGGGATTGGAGAGGAGGAAGGGGAGAGGGAGAGGGTGAGGAGGAAATGAGAGAAGGGGAGAGGGGAAGGGAGGTGAGGACGGAAGGAGAGGAGGAGGGGAGAGGGGGAGGGGAGGGGAGAGGGGGAGGGGAGGGGAGATGGGGGGAGGGGAGGGGAGATGGGGAGAGGGGGAGGGGAGATGGGGAGGGGAGGGGAGGAGGGAAGGGAAGGAGAGGAGGAGGAGGAGGAGGGTAGAGGGAGTGGGGAGGGGAGGATGAGGGGAAAGGGGGGGTGCCACGGAGACGGGTGGCACTCAGAAATGAAGCGAGCCTTGGTACCAAAAGGGTTCAATCGAAAGTGGCTTATCCCCCCATTTTGGTGGCACGGTGGGAGCGCCGTGGAAACGAGTCGAATACCCTGGCACCAGGAGGAGGAGGAGGAGGAGAAGAGGAGGATAAGGAAGAGGAAGATGAGGAGGAAGAGTAGAAAGTGAAGAAGGGAGGAGGAAGAGTAGAAAGTGAAGGAGGGAGGAGGAAGAGTAGAAAGTGAAGGAGGGAGGAGGAAGAGTAGAAAGTGAAGGAGGGAGGAGGAAGAGTAGAAAGTGAAGGAGGGAGGAGGAAGATTGACCTCCTCGAGCGTTGTCTTCGTCCCTCCTTCCTTCAGCCGAATCAAATAGGCTTCACTAGGAGGAGGAACAGGAGGAAGATGAGATTGTGGACGAAGATGATAATGAGAAATAGAAGAGGAGAAAGAGGCGACGGTGAAGGAGATGGACGAGGAGAAGATGGTGGACGTGGAGATGGATGACGAGGAGATTGGGAACGAGCAGAAAATGAAGAAAAGTTGGTGGAGGTGGAGGTGGAGGAGGAAGGGGAGGAAGAGGAGGACGAGGAGAAGGAGGTGGACGAGGAGAAGATGATGGACGTGGAGATGGATGACGAGAAGATTGGGGACGAGCAGAAAATGAAGAAAAGTTGATGGAGGTGGAGGTGGAGGTGGAGGAGGAAGGGGAGGAAGAGGAGGACGAGGAGAAGTAGGTGGACGAAGAGAAGATGGTGGACGTGGAGATGGATGACGAGGAGATTGGGAACGAGCAGAAAATGAAGAAAAGTTGGTGGAGGTGGAGGAGGAAGAGGAGGAAGAGGAAGAGGAGGAGGAGGAGGTACCTCCTTCCGCGTTGTGTCTCTTCATCCCTCTCCTCTCTCCCCTCCTCTTCTTGAGGATGGCCCACTTCTCTTTTCGCATGATGTATAGCCTTCATCCCCGAAATTGCTCCTTAGCGCATTTTATCCCAATTAGCAGAAAATCTTCATATTACTTAGCAGAAAAAACTTCCTCGACATCTTTATGAAGAGCAGCAATAGGACCTCCACGAGGAGGAGGAGGAAGAGGAGGAGGACCTGGAGAGGTAAGAGGGCGATCCAGAGAACGAAGAAGAGGATTTAGAAGAAAAAGGGGACTTACAGAACTAACAGGACGAAGAAGAGGGCCTAGAGAAGCAGGAGGAGGAGGAGGAGGAGGAGGAGGAGGAGGAGAGGAAGAAGAAGAACAACAACAACAACGACGACGACCTGGATGAAGAGATGGACTACGAAGACTGTGTGGATGTGGACGACCTAAAGTAGGACGACGAGGACAAGAACGACCTGAAGGAGGATGGCGACGACCTAGAGAAGGACGACGACGACCTGGAGGACGATAACCTGGATGAAGAGAACGACTAGTAAGACGACCTGGATGAGGACGACCAGAAGTAGGACGACAAGGACCATGAGGACAAGAACGACCTGGAGGACGAACTGAAGGAGGATGGCGACGACCTAGAGAAGGACGACGACGACCTGGATGAAGAGAAATAGTAAGACGACCTGGATGAGGACGACCAGAAGTAGGACGACAAGGACCATGAGGACGACCAGAAGTAGGACGACAAGGACCATGAGGACAAGAACGACCTGAAGGAGGATGGCGACGACATGGAGGACGATAACCTGGATGAAGAGAACGACCAGTAAGACGACCTGGATGAAGAGACGACCAGAAGGACCGTCACCTGAACGAGTACGACCTGGAGGAGCAAAAGACAACCCTCGTTATCTCTGCGAAGCTCATTCAAGGTGTACAATAAATTTACTTAAAACATTCGATTATTGTCAGTTGCACGGGAAGATGATTAAGACTTTAAAAAGAATACGGGAGGTGGGAGGGGGAACGTGAATAGGCGAAATGGTGGAGTAAATGGCCGTGGAAAAGTCGAGGACTGTTTTGATGTCGCAAATGAATTAAATACAATGCGACTTGAAATATCCTTTTTCAGGAAGAAGGATTTCTGCGTTGAACAAGACCTATTTCGAGCGCTACTGGAAGATAAAAAGCCTTTACACACTTCAGGTACGTACGATATACACACGAGTGTATCCACACGCGCGCGCGCACACACACACACATTCACATACATGCACACACATTCACACACGCACACATTCACATACACGCACACACATTCACATATATACAGACACACGCACACATATATACACATTCACACTCGGTGGCGCGGTTGGTAGAGTCCCAGACTGTCAGTACGGTAGTGCCAGCGGTACCTGATTCGAATCCTGCCCAGGGCTGAAATCATTTCAGTATCGCTGCGCTTCGAGTCGTTACTCCAACTCTCGTGAGCGGGGAGTTGGGTGTGTGTGTGCGTGTAAGGTCATAGCATTACCCATAGATCGGTCATACGAGCTCTGAGCTCTCTTCCGGGAGGGAAATAGCTGTCGATCACAAGTCCAACACATGATCCAAAGACCAAGGTGAACCACACACATACAGACTCGCATTTATACACACACACACACACACAATAAGAGACTGTACCCCACGAGCGTTAATCCTTTTCTGTATACTACATTTAGGTAAATATACAAACAAATTGGAATTATACAAGAATTCTACGTTAGGCATGATCTCTGGAGAGGAAGAGAAAGACCTTCTTGAGAGTTGGTCTTTTCCTGTATACTACAAACAGGTAAATATAAACGAACACGCCCTACAAGGTAAAATAATAATAATGATGATGATAAAATAAAAAAATAAAAAAATAAATAAACAAGATTAATCAAGCAAGTAAATAAATAAAAATAATAAAATATAGATAGAATATACGGGAAAAATATATTTCAGATGAACTATCTTCTTCTGTCTTGGACATATCCTTAACACTTGTAGATAAAACGGGTAGTTGAATGCACATATCATTAGGCTGTCCTTCGCTTCCTCAAAAAAAAAAAAAAAAAAAAAAAAAGATCCATTGACTAACATCCCGTTAATTACATATCCATTTGTTCTTTATGTTCCCACTCTTTGACAAATTTGGGTTAAAGAATGGAATGGACTTAGTAATCATATAATGAGCACTGACACAACTGGTTGTCTCTCTTTAGGGGTTTTACACTTCCCACTGCATTTGAGTGAGATGGCGACTTTTTATATGAAAAAAAAAAAAATTATATTATATATATATATATATATATATATACATATATATATATATATATATATACACACACACATACTTTTCATTTTTTGATATTCCAGACAACAGTGTTGAGCGTTCATAATCCATTCCTACATGGTCATCAACTTCTTCATTATTCCACCATTTCTCCCAAGATTCTCTTTCCTACCCACAGCTCGGTCATTCTTCCTCCATACTTTTGGCATTCATCTGCATATGTACATATTTACCACAATTAGCTTTCGTCCCAAGAAGAAAAACCCTGGCTCACTTTTCATTCATTTCTTCTTGCATTTCAAACCTGCCTGTCACACTTTCCACCGCGCCCTCCTAATCTTGTCCTCACGTCTCCCGTAACCACATTTCTTCTTTTTATACAGTAAAGGTCACAGCTTGCCTTTCCCAGCTTCATCATATTGTCTATTATGTATATCATCTATATTATATATAATTATCTACATATCGTTATCTATATTGCAGAAACCACAGGGAAATTAAAGTCGGAATACTGAACGTTTTCGTCTATTACGAAAATAGACGAAAACGTTCAGTATCCGACTTTTATTTCCCTGTGGTTTCTGCAATATCTTTTCGTCACGCGTTATTGTGATTATTTTTGCATCATTATCTATATTTTCTATGACATTAACTATTATCACTTTCATCTGGTTTTCCCTTTTCACTTAAAGAACTCTTGAAATTAGTCTTTACATTAGTAATACTTTCAAGTCTCGACTGACCTGACCGACACGTGCTACTATTCTTTTCCCCTTAAATCCCAGTAATTTTTGCACATATAATGGAAGACAAAAAGAATAGAACAAGATCATTTTAAGATTTCCAAAAGTACAACATGACGAAGCTAGGACTCCCAAATTTCCAAGATAAGTGAGACTCTTCAAAGGGTCCTCATGTAGCATCCACAAAATTTTGAAAATTTCTTTACTTCAAAAATTCCAAAGGGATGCAAAGAGGATCTACAAAGGGTCTCCAATAAGGATCTCCACACATTCAGACTGCTTCAACAAAGACCTCAAAATTTCATGAAGATATAATTGCGACTACAACAATTTCAAACTCCAAACGGTCTCCAAAACTCATCTCCAAGCCTTGATTTTTTCAACTTCGCGACAAGTCTATGCAGACGAGACTTATATATATATATATATATATATATATATATATATATATATATATATATATATATATATATATATATATGAAAATAGGGAGACTCAAAAATTTGAAGAGAAATACGAGGCTTCCAAAAATTCGTGGGTCCAAGACGAACCTAAAAACAGGAGAAACTAAAACAAACCAAAGACAATATTTCCAAAATTTCTTAAAGATATACCCGCAACTCCAAAAATTCCAATAGGATGCAAAGAGGGTCTCCGGAGAGCCTCTTCAGCCCTGCCAGGGCGTCTCGACTCCGCGACAACGACGTTTGCATTCTCTCGAAGATGGCCTTCGTCGTCCCCCCGAACTCTATTGGACCGAAGCTTTCGGCTGATCTATTGTTAACCTTCCGTCTTTATTCTTCTGACGCAAGTTTCCTCCACCTCTTTCACTTCCTATCCCTGTTCTCTCTTTCTCTCTCTCGGTCTGTCTCCTCTTTCTCGGTCTCTCTCCCTCTCTTTTTCGGTCACTCTCTCTTTTCCGGTCTCTCTCCCTCTCTTTCTCGGTCACTCTTCCTCTCTTTCTCGGTCACTCTCCCTCTCTTTCTCGGTCACTCTCCCTCTCTTTCTCGGTCTCTCCCTCTCTTTTGGTCTCTCTCGGCTCTCTCCATCTCTCTCCCTCCCTCCCTCTCGGTTTCTTCTTTTGCCTCTCTCTATTGTCTCTATATTTCCTCCTCTCTTCTGGGTTCCCACCAAAACGTTCCACTACGGTTCATCTTCATATGTATTTTCCGTCCACTATAGAATTACATTTTTTTTCTTTCTTTTTTTTTCTTTCTTTTTTTCTTCTTCTTTGGCTAACAGGTCAGGAGTTACTTCGAACATTTCTTTTTTCTAAACATTTTCTTTTTCTAATTTAAGCTCTTTCCAGTTGAGGTTAATCTAGTTAAACTCTTACATCTAGCGTCAGTTCGTTTCGTTCAGATGTAGAAAAATCACTCATCAGAGAACGATATATCTTGGAAAATGACACAAACATTCAAACACTGGTATTCTGAGTTATCACGTTAACACCTTTTTGATGAAGGCGGAGGAGGAAAAGGAAGAGGAAGAGAAGAAAGAGGAAGAGGGAGGATTAAGAGGATGAAGAGGAGTGGGAAGAGGAAATGGTAGAAGCAAAGGAAGATGAAGAAGAGGAGGGGGTAGAAGAAAAAGAGGGAGAGAAGAGGAAGGAGAGGAAGAGAAGGAAGAGGGGGAGGGGGAGGAGGAGGAGGAGGAGGAGGAACAGGAACTGAAGTGTAGTAAACAAGGACCCAAAACTATACGATGGAGGATGTTGGAATGAGAGATAGAGAGGTAGAGATAGATAGAGAGAAAGCGAGAGAGGGAGAGAGAAACCGGAATCCAAGAAAAAGAAAGAGATGGGTATAAAATGACCAAAAAAGGAACGAGCGGGAAAATAAAATAAAAAAATAAAAAGTAAAAAAGCAGGACCAATGTTGAGGAGGGCAACTTCCAAACTAAGAATGGAAGGGGAGAGGGAACACAGGAAAAGAAAAGATATTTGGTCAGAAGAAATGGAAGAAATAAGTCAAATAAAGAGGGGAGGGAAAGGAAGGAAGGAGAGGGGCAGATGGGAGTATGGGGAGGGATATTTTGAGAGAGGGAGAAGGAGGGAAATCAAGTGGGGCGAGTCGAGACTAAGAACGGGAGGGGGGAAAGAGATGGAGAGAGAGGGGAGAGGGAGAGGGGAGAGGGAGAGGGAGGAGTGGAGAGGGAGGAGGGGAAGGGAGAGGGAGGAGGGGAGAGGAAGGAAAGGAAGGAGGGGAGAGGAAGGAGAGGGAGGAGAGGGAGAGGAAGGAGAGGGAGGAAGGGGAGAGAAAGGAGGGGGAGAGGGAGGAGGGGAGAGGAAGGAGGGGAGAGGGAGGAGGGGAGAAGAGGAGGGAGCAGGGGAGAGGGAGAGGAAGGAGGGGAGAAGGAGAGGAAGGAGGGGAGAGGGAGAGGGAGAGGAAGGAGGGGAGAGGGAGGAGGGGAGGGGGAGTGGGAGGAGGGGAGGAGGATTGGGAGGAGGGGAGGGGGAGAGGGAGGAGAGGGAGATGGAGGAGGGAAGAGGGAGATGGAGGAGGGGAGAGGGAGATGGAGGAGGGGAGAGGGAGAGGGAGGAGGGGAGAGGGAGAGGGGAGAGGGAGAGGGGAGAGGGAGGAGGGGAGAGGGAGGAGGGAGAGGGAGGAGGGGAGCTGGGAAGGGAGAGGTAAAAATGAGGGGAAATGGAGGGGGGAGGGAAAGGGAGGAAGGGAGAGGGAAGGAAGTAAGGATGAGAGGAAGGGGAGAGAGGAAGGAAGAGAGAGGGAGGGAGAGGGAGAGAGAGTAAGAGGGTGAGAGAAGGGGATGGGTGGAAAGAGAAAGAGGAGAGGAAGAGGAAGACAATGTGGGAAAGAGAAAGAGGGGTTAGAGGAAGAGGAAGAAAGAGAGGAGAAAGAAAGAGGAAGAGGAAAGAAGGAGAAAGGGAGTGGAGAGAGGGATAGGAGAGAGGAGGGGATGGGGAGAGGGAGACAGAGAGCAAGAGAACAAGAGAGCAAGAGAGAGAGGGAGAATGTGGTAACATGAACAAAATTATAAAATCGAAAATAAAAAAAAATCACGCCAATAAAGTAGAAAAAATAATAAACAAATAAACAAAATAAAAAATACTAAAAGGAATATGGAGTAGAGGAAGCGGGATAACGAAATATAGAGGGTTAGGGGAACAGCGAGAGAAAAAGGGAACGAAAAAAAAAAACATTTAGTGGGATTCTTGGCAATAATAATAATAAAAAAACAAGAAGAGCAAGAGGATGATGGGAACGTGCAAAAAGCCAAAGAAAAAAGAGCGAGAGAGAGAGAGAGAAGAGGAAGGAAACAGGAAGCAAGAGGGAAATGAAGAAAGGAAGTATGGAAGGGAGAGACGAGGGATAGAACAGGAGGGAAGGAGGAAGATATGTACATCGACAAAGGGAGAGTGGGCGAGGGACAGCAAGAACAAGAGAAATAGTGAGAGCAAGAGAGCGAGAGAGAGAGCAAGAGAGCGAGAGAGAGCAAGAGAGAGGAGAGAGAGAGCAAGAGAGAGAGCAAGAGAGCGAGAGAGAGCAAGAGAGGAGAGAGAAAGAGAGGAGAGAGCAAGAGAGGAGAGAGCAAGAGGGGAGAGAGCAAGAGGGGAGAGAGCAAGAGAGGAGAGAGCAAGAGAGGAGAGACCAAGAGAGGAGAGAGCAAGAGAGGAGAGACCAAGAGAGGAGAGACCAAGAGAGGAGAGACCAAGAGAGGAGAGACGAAGAGAGGAGAGAGGAGAAGAGAGCAATAAAGGAGAGAGCAAGGGAGAGCAGAGAGCAAGAGAGGAAAGAGCAAGAGAGGAGAGACCAAGAGAGGAGAGAGCAAGAGAGGAGAGAGCAAGAGAGGAGAGAGCAAAAGAGGAGAGAGGAGAGAGCAATAGAGGAGAGAGCAAGGGAGAGGAGAGAGCAAGGGAGAGGAGAGAGCAAGAGAAAGAGAGGAAAAAGAGAAAGAGCGAGATCAAGCAAACGAGTGAGATGTCACTCGCTCGCTCGTTCGTTTGTTCGATCTCGCTCACTTTAGACGAAGTCAAAAAGACACCAAGGAAGAGTGAAGGAAATCAAGGAAGCACGATCACCGTGCAAAGAGAAAGAGGGAGAACGAGAGAGCGGGCGAGAGCAAGAGAGGATGAAAGGAAGAGAGAAAGAGAGCGAGTGAGAGCTAGATCATTGAAGAGACTTCAGGAAGAGCGTCATTGAAGTCTAAGGGTTACATGACGGGCAATAAGGGCTTCTGAAGACATATTTCAAGACTCGAGCCGAAGAGTAGAGGGCTCCAAGACTTCTCCTAAGGAATATGGAAGGGGTTTTTCCAAGAAAATAGTAAGTATTAGCGTCACTGGCTTAATTCACAATTATTTCTAAGTTATATATATATATATATATATATATATATATATATATATATATATATATATATATATATATATATATATATATATATTATATATATATATACCGTATACATATATATATACAGTATACATATGTATATACACATATATACAGTGTACACATATATACAGATATATACACATATACAGTGTACAGATATATACACATATATACAGTGTACATATACAGTATATATATATATATATACACATATATGCAGTATAAATATATATACACATATATGCAGTATACATATACATACACATATATGCAGTATACATATACATACACATATATGCAGTGTACATATACATACACATATATGCAGTATACATATGTATGCACATATATACAGTATATATATATATATATATATATATATATATATATATATATATATATATATATATATATATATATTCATAAATAGCTGGAGTCCAGGAACCATTTTTGGAAGAAAGTATACGCTGTACTCGCCGTTTGCCAATTTGGCAAACGACGAGTCCAGCGTATACTTTCTTTAAATATATATATATATATATATATATATATATATATATATATATATATATATATATATATATATATATACTGCACAATCACTTAGATCTTTTTTCATCTGTTTTTGTTTTATATGGTTTTTACTTTGATTTTGTCTGTCAGTTAAGCTGAGTCTATGGAACATTATAGTTGAACTGCAGAATGAAAACCAAGAGGAATGCGAAATGTGATATGAAAGGGATTCTTTTCACTTAACTTTTTTCTTATGAACTAAAACAAAATAGAAAAAATAACAAAGAAACGTATATAAAAATACCTTACAGATATAAAAAAAAAGTAGAAATACCTTACAGAAAAAATATAAAATAAATATGTGGACAATTAACAAATAACAAATAGATAAACACATGAAAAAACGTTATATCTATATACTTATATATATATATATATATATATATATATATATATATATATTGGAACATAAGGTATATTCAGTCACTATCAAACAGGTCAGCTTATTATGTTTGATAGTGACTAAATATACGGCCATGTTCCTCCATTCCTCATAGTCCTCTTCCTCCTTCACCTCCTCTTCCTTCACTTTTTCCTCCACCTCCTCCTTCACCACATCCTACTCCACCTTCTTTTTTTCTCTCTCTCTCCTTTTTCCCTTCCTCCTCATTTTCTCTTCCTCTCCTCCACTCTCTTCTACCTCTTCATTTCTATCTCTTCCTACTTTCCTTCTCATCCTCTCATCCTAACACACACATGCGTCGGTACGGAAGATACGAGAAGATAGAGGATAATCTATTTTCTTGTTCTCTTTATTCATTTATACCTATTTATCTATTGCTTGTTTATTGTATTAATTGTACTTCTCTTATTTCTTTATTGTATTGGTGCAGATGTTAATAAAGGAAACATTGACACAAATTTAGATCTATCAAGAGAAAACAGGCATGTCTGGAAAATGGCGTAAATGAGGAAAACCCCGCCACTGGGGGCGAAAAAATAAACCGCCACGAGAGAGAAAACCCGCCACGAAGAAGAGAAAACCCGCCACGAAGGAGAGAAAATCCGCCACAATAGAGAACAAAACCGCCACGTGGGGATTAAAAACCCGCCACAAGGGAATTACAGTTACGAACAATTAAAAAACAGAGAGGAAAATCCCGTTACAAAACAAGTAAATAAAAGTAACACGCCACGAGGAAGTTTGGGGGGGGGGGGGTGAAACAGGCCCCATGGCGAGAAGATGATGGTTGTGAGGGAAAGTCTATTGGTTTTAAGATGAGGAGGGAAATGCGCCATGGCAGACTATAAAATCCCCCCAGCTGAGGGAAAAACCGCCAGAGCAGAAAGTGGGGGAAAAATTGAGAAATTGGCTACGTGTGGTGGGATATTGGCTGGGAAGGAAGGGATATGGTCCCTAAGAATGGGGCGACGTTAATATGAAGACAGGAGTCATTTACAAGAAGAAACACCAAAGAGTCTTCCCAGATCGGCAAGAAGACCTCACCAAGGGATGCTCAAGAGACCTCAGAGAGGAAAAAATAAATAAAATAAATGAATAAATAGAATAGATAAATAAATAATATTATATATATATATACATATATATATATATATACATATATATTACATATATATATACATATATACCAAAAATAATAACCAAATAGATAAAAGAATAAATAGAATAGAATGAAATAACATGAACAATTAAAATAAATTAATAAATGGGATAAATTATATATATATATATATATATATATATATATATATATATATTATATATATATATGTATATATATATATATACACCAAAAATAATAAATAAATAAATAAATGGAATAGAAAAAAATAACATGACCAATTAAATAATCAAATAGACAATTAGAGGGGTCTCTATTAAGATAAAAAGAAAATTATAGAAAGGTTTATTTCTAATAAATAATAAGAGGTTCTCAATTTTTCTTCTTAACAATACATAGGGCAAAAATGAACAAACAACTGAATGAACAAATTAATCAATAATATAAACAAATGAACGAACAGCTAAAACAAAATAGACCTATCATAAAATAAATAATTAACTGAATAATTTGATATCACAAATGATCGAATAGATCAAATAAAGAAATAAAATAAAACAAAAATAGATGTACAGTATTACTGCAACAAGCCTTAAACCAAAAATTATAAAAGATCATTACGATGTGAGAAAAAAATCTTCGCAGGATTATTTGGGATTATTTGTTCATTACCTTGAGTGATTCTTAAGTCTTTTGACGTTGCATATGAAGAAGTTAATAAATCTTGAGGGATGGGCTACTCAAGGACGGGAGATTAATAAATCCTCATCAGTAAATACGAAAGAAAGACAAGACGAGGGAAAATGAAAAAGATACGAGAACAAGAAGGTGGGGCAGAAAATAAGAAAAAAAAAATAGAATGATAAGGAAGAAGGACGAAGAGGAGAGGGGACGACGAGGAAGAGAGGGGGCGACGAGGGAGAGAGGTGGTGATGAGAAAGAGAAAGGTAAAGAGGAAGAGAGGGGGCGATGAAGAAGAGAGGGGCGATGAGGATGAGAGGGGCGATGAAGAAGAAAGGGGCGATGAGGATGAGAGGGGCGATGAGGATGAGACGGGCAATGAGGAAGAGAGGGGGCGATGGGGAAGAGAGGGGGCGATGGGGAAGAGAGGGGGCGATGGGGAAGAGAGGGGGCGATGGGGAAGGGAGGGAGCGATGAGGAAGAGAGGGTCAATGAGGAAGAGAGGGGACGACGAGAAAGAGAGGGGGCGATGAGGAAGAGAGGGAGCGGCGAGGAAGAGAGGGGGCAATGAAGAAGAGAGGGGCAATGAGGAAGAGAGGGGACGACGAGGAAGAGAATAGGCGATGAGAAAGAGAGGGGCGATGAGGATGAGAGGGGCAATGAGGATGAGGGGGGCAATGAGGAAGAGAGGGGACGACGAGGAAGTGAGGGAACGGCGAGGAAGAGAGGGAGCGATAAGAAAGAGAAGGGCAATGAGGAAGAGAGGGGACGACGAGGAAGAGAGAGGGCGATGAGGAAGAGAGGGGGCGATGAGGAAGAGAGGGGGCGATGAGGAAGAGGGGGCGATGAAGCAGAGAGGGGCAATGAGGGAGAGAGGGGACGGCGAGGAAGAGAAGGGCAATGATGGAGAGAGGGGACGACGAGGAAGAGAGGGGGCGATGAGGAAGAGAGGGGCAATGAGGAAGAGAGGGGATGACGAGGAAGAGAGAGGGCAACGAGGAAGAGAGGGGGCGATGAGGAAGAGAGGGAGCAATGAAGAAGAGAGGGGCAATGGGGAAGAGAGGGGACGACGAGGAAGAGGGAGAGCGATGAGGAAGAGAGGGGCGATGAGGATGAGAGGGCAATGAGAAAGAGAGGGGACGACGAGGAAGAGGGGGAACGACGAGGAAGAGAGGGAACGACGAGGAAGAGAGGGGGCGACGAGGAAGAGAGGGAACGGCGAGGAAGAGAGGGGGCGATGAGGAAGAGAAGGGCAATGAGGAAGAGAGGAGACGACGAGGAAGAGAGGGGCGATGAGGAAGAGAAGGGCAATGAGGATGAGAGGGGACGACGAGGAAGAGAGGGGCCGACGAGGAAGAGAGGGGGCGATGAGGGTAAGAAGGGCGATGAGGAAGAGGGGGTGATGAGGAAAAGAGAGATGAGGAAGAAGAAGAGGGATATGAGGAAGAGAGGGTTCGATGAGTAAGAGAAGGGCGATGAGGAAGAGAGGAGCGACAAGGAAGAGCGGGGGCAATGAGGAAGAGAGGGGCCGAGGAGGACTGGAGGATGAGGACACTGGGAAAAAATGAAAGAGAAGAAAGTTGAAGGAGGAAAATCGAAAAAGAAAAGAAGATCAAAAACGATACAGGCAAAAAAGGAGGGTAACAAAAAGAAAAGAAGATGGAGGAGGAATGGGAGGAAATGGAGGATGAGAAGGAAGAGAGGAAGAGCCAGAAATGAGGATGACGAGGTAGAAGAGAATGGAAGAGAAAATGAGGAAGAGAAAAAGGAGAATGAGGAAAAAAAGTGGAGGAGGAGGTGGAGAAGGAGGAAGAGGAGGTGAAGGTGAAGGCGGAAGAGGAAGAGGTGGAGGAGGAGGAATAGGAGGAACGGAAGACCATGAAATGGAAGAATAGGAGAAAGTGGAGAATGAGGAAGAGTGAAGAAGGACGAGGATGTGGAGAATGAGTAGGTGGAGTAGGAGCTGGACGTTGGGAAGGAGGTG
>NC_134794.1:51284789-51297289 GCF_046742065.1 Oratosquilla oratoria | reverse complement strand
CGTTCAAAATGGAAAACATTCACACACAGTGTGTGTGTGTGTGTATATATATGTAATAATAAAGTAGTAGCCTCTGTCTGTCTGATTGTTTATTTGTACACGAACTCCTCCTAGGGTTTTAGAGATAGACCCCCATAACCATGTATATTCTTATACCCTATCACTCCAGGTACTTGGATAACTATGTTTCATTTAAAAAAGATATTTTGGTTAGGGTTAAGGGTTAAAGATAGGAGGTTTATATAGTATCCCCTGAAGTCGCGTATTTTTTGTGACTTAAGAATTAATATGATTAACCAAACCATTGTATGTATCCATAAATATTATTCACATTTGTGAAATTAATGTTGCCACAAGCCATGATAGTTTTTGTAAGAAGAAAGCATGTTTATGGAAAATGATTGTATAATTTTACCAAATGTTGAAATATTGGTTATTTTAATTTAATTTTTGTGCAGGCGGAAATAGTTCATTCACAAATTCCTACTTTTTGCAGATAAACCCCTATAACTATATATATTCTTAAGATAAACTAGATACATTTCTTCACCTTTCAGCTGTAGATATTTGTCAATCAACACACACACATGCACATACACACGTACGCAAAAGAATGTGTACACATATTTGTGTTATTGTATGCATGTATTTTCAAACTAGGGTTTCCCAACTTCGGGAGGGGGGACGCACGCCTAGGAGGGGGAGTATTTAAAGCTATATCTAATAAAAAAAAATGGTTAGGGTTAAGGGTTAAAGTTAGGTGATTTATGGTGAGGGAACACGCCACTACTATAGTCCCCCCTTAAGTTATTATTTTTGTAACATAAGAATCAATATAATTAATCAAACATGTGTTCATAAATATCATTTATATTTGTGAAATTAATGTTGCCACAAACCATGATAGCTTTTGTAAGAAAAAATTATGCAAATAGAAAATGATTGTATAATTGTACCAAGTGTTAAAATATTGCTTATTTTCATTTAATTTTAGTGTGGCGGAAATTTATCATTTACAAACTCTTCCTAGGTTTTTCCAAATAAACCCCTATAACCATATATAATCTGAAGATAAAGTAGATACATTTCTTCACCTTTTAGCTGTAGGCATTTATTGTCAATCCACACACACACTCACACACGCACGCAAAAAAATGTGCACATGATATTTGTGTTTTTGTGTGTGCATATATTTTCAAACTAGGGTTTCCCAACCTTCGGGTAGGGGGGCGCACATCTGGGAGGGGGAGTGTTTAAAGCTATATTTCATTTAAAATATTTTGGTTAGGGTTAAGGGGTAAAGTTAGGTATGGTATGGTTAGGTTAGGGATTATTCACGAACTCGCAGCAACGAGCGGGTAATTAGCCAGTGTATATATATATATACTGTATGGTTGTTCAATGGGATCAAATCTTTCTCCAGTATTAGCAAATCTGTATATGGAATATTTTGAATTAGCCAGTGTATATATATATATGGTTGTTCGATGGGATCAAATCTTTCTCCAGTATTAGCAAATCTGTATATGGAATATTTTGAATTAGTTTTATTACCTAACATCAAACCACCAGATATGTTTTGGTATAGATACGTTGATGATGTTTTCACGTTATGGAACGATGAATGGGGTTCTTTTAAAGAATTCTTTGACAAACTTAATAATTTGGCCAACAATATAAAATTTAAAGTAGAATGGGAAGTAGATAATAAATTGCCTTTTCTAGACATTTTAATAATAAGAAATCAGAATTGCTTTTCATTTACAGTTTATAGAAAACCTACCCACACTGGGAGTTACTTGCACTTTTTCAGCTACCATTCGGACAAAACAAAACAAAGTGTTGCTTCGGGCCTATTTTTACGAGCACTAAGAATTTGCAGCTCACAATATTTAGATACAGAAATATCAACCATAAGAAAACAACTTACAAGATTAGGATACCCGGATTGGTTTTTGCAAAAAGCCCTTAGCAAGGCTAAAATAAGTTTCCACAAATCTACTCCCCACTCTACTAACAAACACAAATGGGATAATAAATGTATAAAATTACCCTATAATGATTCCATAAATGAAATGTCCCAATCATTACCTAAAGAAAACATCAATGTCATCTTCAATTATCCTAATACACTGTTTAGGAAAATAGTTAATGTACACCGTAGACCATCAAGTGACATTAACCCAGGCGTATATAAGTTGCCATGCTCAGATTGTGATTCTGTCTATTGGGGACAAACTGGAAGAGATTTGGCAACCAGAATTAAAGAACATAAAAATTCTGTTAGATATGGTCAATTGAATTCCGCGGTATTTCAGCACATTGCCAATAAAAATCACCGCATGAATTGGGAAGATGCTGAAATAATCTATAGATCAACATGTAGCTTTAAAAGGAAAATAATCGAGTGTTCCCTAATAATTTTTTTACCTAATTTTAATATATCAAATGGCCAGTGGTCACCTGACTGCATCACTACCTCAGCAGTCAGCCACGCGCTACCTCATGTACTCCAAGGTCACAAAACCCCACGCGACCTGCGGAGCATCGGTCATGTAACCTGAGCTTGTTCCTTTTCTCACCTCACATATTTGTATATAAGCATATGCCTTCCACTATGTATTCATTCTGCTGAAGAGGGTCACAGTTAGTGATCGAAATATACAGAACATTCGACATTAGTGTCTTCTTTTCTCCGACTGTGGGATAAAAAGTTTATTTTGTCAATGTGCTACGACATTACTTTATAGTGGATATATATATATATATATTATATATATATATATATATATTATATATATATATACATATATACATACACACATACACACACACACACACACACACACACAAACTATTACGGTTTTCTCTGTTAAGTGAAAATGGAACCTTGCATTTCCACGTTCTCTCTCTTTTCAAAACATATAAGAACCAATACTGGAATCAAACAAATATATCGACACGTTCCTCGTGCCGAAACGGGTTCGGACACACGTCCATTGAATCCTGTACTCTTTCATTACGTTCGTGCTGGACGCCCCGGGGACTTCGGTAAACGTTTCTTTGAGCTCACTTCGGGGAATTTCCATCAAGGTCGCGGTTGGCGTGGCCATTTTGAGCAGAGATAGATGTCTAGTACATACCAACCTTATGAATTGCTGTTCTACTTTAGCCTCCTGGAATAAACCACGTCATCAACACTGAACAGAATCGTTTGATATCCATTAGTTTCATGCTTGTGGACCTCACTTATGTAACTCTGTTGCTATCCCTCCAAATAGATGGGGTCACAGTCCCCAGGTTGAGACCCAGAGAAGGAAAATAGTAATATAAGTATAGAGAAGACTGCAAAAGATCATAAGGCCTACATTAGTCAGTTACATGTCCTTACCACCTGTCATCCCTATCCATAAAGTTGTCTAATCTTCTCTTCAACAATCTTAAGTTCAGCACTCACACTCGCTACATGTGGAAGAAGAACGAGGTAGGGGAGGAAGATGGGGGGGAGGAGGAAGATTAGGATGGGGGAAGATGAAGGTGGGAGAGGGGAAGGGGAGGTATAGTTAGTGGAAGGGAGGAGAGGAGGAGGAGGAGGAGGAGGAGGAGGAGGAGGAGGAGGAGGAGGAGGACGAGGAGGAGGAGGAGGAGGAGGAGGAGGAGGAGGAGGAGGAGGAGGAGGAGGTGTAGGAGGAGGGACTATATCACAGACGAAACAGTTCTTAACCACTCCTCCCTCCCTCCCTCTGTGAAGAATAAAATTCAGTCTGCCGGTCGCTATTCAATCCATACAATGCACTACGGTATTCACGTCAAGGAGAATACATGGAAGAAGATTTTTTTTTTTTTTTATACATTTCCACCGTCCCCCATTAGTTGTACGTGTGAGAGTTTTTTCTACTTTCGCTTTTGCCCTTCTTGTGCTCTTACAATCCCTTTCATTTCCCCGCCCTACTCATTTCCCTCCCTCTCATTTCCCTAACCCCACTCATTTCTCCACCCCCTTTCATTTCCTCAACCAAACTCTTTTCTACATTGCCACTTATGGCCCTAATCCCACTTTCATTTCCCCACCCCATCTCATTTCCTCAACAAAAATCGTTTCCCCACTCTCACTCTCATTTCCCTATCCCTCCTCATTTCCCCATCCCCTCATTTCTCTAACCCCTCAAATTTCCCCCATCCTCATATCCCTATTCCCTCATTTCCACCGGCTTTTCATGTCCCCACCCCTCATCGCATTTCCCCCATTCTTCTATTCTCACCCCTCTCACCTCCACTTTCATTTTTGTTTTTATTTTCTCAAGTTTATTTTTCTTTCTTTTTTTTCTCACGATTTAGGGAGTGAAAATTGCACTAAAGTTAGCTGGAAAGCCATAATTCATCATACTTAAAACTTTACTCATGTAAGCGAAATATTATGTGCCTCTTTTCAGCCCAGAGAGAGCCCCTGCTGCTTGCAATAATGCGCACGAGTGCAACCAAGTGCCGGAAGTTGAGGGGGGTACGTTTTTTTTGTTTTCAGTTTTTACTTTTTATCAATTTATATATATTTTCATAATCTATTTATATCCACGCGCGTGCACAACCCCACATCCAGCTTACTTCATGTACATGTAATCCTAAGCTATTGTATTCATCCAGGTATAAGTTACATGTATAAGGATACTTCCCTTCCGGCCCAAAGTCGCGTAGCATTGTTTTTTGATTGGAAGGCTAGTTTCTAGCCTTCTGGGACCGAAGCTCTGGTTGGCGCTAGCAGTACTATTTCACCCAACTACTGTGTCCCATCCTCTCTCTCTCTCTTTCCCCCACTCTCTCTTTATCCTTTTACTTTCTCTCCTTCTCTCTATAACCGCACTCTCACTGTCCTCCTCGTGTCTCATCCTCTCTCTCTTTCCCCTCTCTCTTTTTTTCTTTCATTTTCTCTCCTTCTCTCTATAACCCCTTTCTATATACCCCACTCTTACTCTTCTCCCATCTCTCCCTTTATTCTACTCCTTCACCCACATCCTCCCGACTTATCTCGTTTCCTCTTCCCTCTCTTCCTCCCTCTTTTTCCCGGATCCTCTTTGTAACCCCGCTTTCCCTATTCCCCTCTTTCCGTTTCCCCTGTCCCTCTCCCTCATATTTCTTTTACCTCTCTCCCTTTATCACATTCCCTCTCCTTTCTTTATTTCTCCCTCTCTCCCTTTTCCTTTCCCTCCTACTCTTTATTTTCTCCTCTTTTCAAATCAACGTGGACATATGAAAAAACATACAAACACATTATATACAAGATAAAGTGGGCAAAAAATCATGAAAAATGTTGAAGGAAAAAAAAAGTACAGATTCCATGAAGGACGGAAATAATGAAAATACACAGAAATGAGAGTACACGGATACGAAGAAAGCCCTCACTCTCGGATGTGTCATGTTTCCAAAGCTGATCATGTTCTTCTGTGGAATGTAACATATATATGATATACTCGAGAGGGAGAGAGGGAGAGAGGGAGAGGGGGAGAGGGAGAGAGGGAGAGGGAGAGAGAGGGAGAGAGAGAGAGAGAGAGAGAGAGAGAGAGAGAGAGAGAGAGAGAGAGAGAGAGAGAGAGAGAGCGTGTGTGTGTGTGTGTGTGTGTGTGTGTGTGTGTGTGTGTGTGTGTGTGTGTGTGTGCGTGTGTGTGTGCCAGCGCGCGTGTGCGCGCACACACACATATACATATACTGTATATACATACACATATGTACATATATATACATACACACATATACATATACACACATACACATAAACATATAATATATATATACATATACACACACATATATTGATATCACTAAAGGGAATGTCAACTTTATTACGACAAAGCTTCTTGTCGTAGTTTTCTCTGTCTTAAAGTATTCTTGCATTCTATAGACAGTAATCCTAATGGAGATATAGTTTAGACAAGACTTTTTTTTTCAAGAAAAAGAAAAGTACGACAAGAAACTGTCATTATAAAATTGACATTCACTTCAGGGATGTGTGTGTGTGTGTATAAATGCATATATGTATGTATATTTACATGCACATATACATGTGTGCGCGCGCGTGTATTATACACACAGAACATACACAAAAGCCGTAGGAACACCTCGCCCTCTGACCACAAACTCGAAGAAGACCCAAAAGATTTTTCCACTCCGCTCTTGCACGACCCCGAGGGGCCTCCCCCTTTTGTCCGGGGCTCCACCCTCCTCCCGGAACCACCTGTTGCTCCTCCCCCGTCCCCGACTTCGGTCTGTCGATTCCCGGCGATGGGGTCGACGCGCGTCTTCGGAGGGTTATCACACTGGGCAGAAACTCTTTGGGAATAATGTTACCCATGTTCAGGGGTTATCATACTGGGCAGAAGCTGTTGGCAATAATGTTACATCTGTTCAGGGGTTATCACACTGGGCAGAAGCTGTTGGGAATAATGTTACCCATGTTCAGGGGTTATCATACTGGGCAGAAGCTGTTGGGAATAATGTTACCCACGTTCAGGGGTTATCACACCGGGCAGAAACTCTTTGGGAATAATGTTACCCATGTTCAGGGGTTATCATACTGGGCAGAAGCTGTTGGGAATAATGTTACCCACGTTCAGGGGTTATCATACTGGGCAGAAGCTGTTGGGAATAATGTTACCCATGTTCAGGGGTTATCATACTGGGCAGAAGCTGTTGGGAATAATGTTACCCATGTTCAGGGGTTATCATACTGGGCAGAAGCTGTTGGGAATAATGTTACCCACGTTCAGGGGTTATCACACTGGGCAGAATCTGTTGGTAATAATGTCACCCACGTTCAGGGGTTATCACACTGAGCTTCACCTGCGTCAACTGTTGAAAGTTCGAGTAAAAACGACTTCGGTTGCAATATTCTATTTTTCAACTCTCCAAATATCAAACTATCTTTCCGTCATATATACCAAAGTTGACCGATGAACTAAGAGATTGTAACTACAGTATATGAATGTCAGACACTTGAAATGTTCTTAGAAGAGTCTAGATCTCTGTAAGCGAAGTCATGTTCTCGTCATTCAAATGGAGGTTGAAGGTAGGATTTGTGAAGAAAAACAGCTCAGTGTGATAAGTCCTGTAACCAACTGTGGTTGGTCACTAGTTAGGAAATAATTCTTCTTTCCTTATCAAAAAGGAAGTTGTTGTAACTTAAGGTAAAGGGGAAGAGAGTTTAGAGGAGAGAAAATCTTGAAATGAAAAACAACAGCAGAGAACAAAAGAGGATAAAACAGTTGTTTGGTTTGTTATCAATGAGAAGGCTTTCATACATACATACATATACCAAGGCTTTTTCCCCCTTACTAGGGATGTAGCCAAAAAAGAAAAGGTATAAAATCATTCCCACACATTCCATCCCCAAAAACACTCCACACCCCTCCACCCTCCCTCCCATCTTAGCACCTCCTAGATGACGGGTCATCCCTGCACCCTGTCCACTGCACCCTGTCCACTCCCCTCTCGTTTTTTACATATGTTTATCAAAAAGGGTTTACTTGATCGTAGCTATATACAGAAATCCTCTCGGGAAACCGGCGGCAACCTTCATTACATATGTCATTACTATGGGTTATTTACATAAACAATATACATGACAATTGCTAAAAATGAATATTACTTACATAAATTTATAAAGATAAACATGTTGCTACAAGTTAAAGGATGACTTTAACAAATTCTGCTGCAAAAGGCTGTCGCTAGCTGCCACCCCTTCACACGCCGCGGCCAGAGGAAGAAGGTGTTTCATCTAATTACCATAAACGAGGCTAATGAACGAGGCAGCCTATTTAGGAAAACACCCACAAATTGTAGTGTTCACACTCTGGGGTTTCTTTATGAAAAATAATGGGAATACTTATTTTAATGGTTTAAGTAATGAGCGCGGCGTTGGGGTTGGAAGCTTGCATGGACTGAAGAAGTCGAGTTCAACTTTAATGTGTGTGTGTGTGGGGGGGGGGTGCTATGGGTTTGTGCGTGCGCGTGTGTGTGTTTGGCATATGGGTTTGTGCGTGCGCGCGTGTGTGTTTGGCATATGGGTTTGTGCGTGCGCGTGTGTGTGTTTGCGTTTGTGAGAAGCATATGGGTTCGTGCGTGCGTGTGGCATATGGGTTTGTGCGCGCGCGTGTGTGGCATATAGGTTTGTGCACGCGCGTGTGTGCGCGGGTGTGTGTGGCATATGGATTTGTGTGCGCGTGCGCATGTATGTGTGCATGTGTTTGTGGCATATGGGTTTGGGCGTGCGTGTGTATGTGTATGCGCATTTGTGTGTAGGGGCATAAAGGTTTATGCATGCTCGTATGTAGGTATATGTGTTCTAATATCCGTTTTTTGTATGCCTGTCTATCAGTGTCCATACCAGCGTACGCGGCCGTGTCACTGTTCCTTGTGTGTGCGTGTCATTTCCAGGACACATCATGAATGGAGTCTGGAGTCAAAGTTTTTAACCAAAGGAGGAGGAAGAGGAGGAAGAAGAGGAAGGAGGAGAGGAGGAAGAGGAGGAAAAAGAGGAAGGAGGAGAGGATGAAGAGGAAGAAAAAGAGAAAGAGAAAGAAGAAGAAACAGACAGCAGAAAAAAAAAACAGTAACCCAATGTACCTGTGCCCTATATTTTGTACTATTAACTACGGTTCCTAGTGCAATCATCTTGTAAGGTGCATACTTGTATGTACAATTCAAACAAACAAAAGTAGAATCTGATGAAGAAAAATAAAAGTTGAGATCCTTGGTATCAAAAACGATAAAAAAGGAGATTTATATATGTATGAAATCTGTAACCTTTCTTTGAAAACTAAGAAGAAGAAGAAAAATAAGAATAATTAGAAGAATAATAAAAATAAGAAGAAGAAGAAGAAGAGGAGGAGGAGGAAAGAATTGAGCGTGAGATTCTTTCTTTCTGGATCTCCCCCCCCCCCCGCGACAAAGGCAGCTCAATTGAGCAACAGACGCTTGTTTTGTCCCTCCAACAGAAGCCTAACCGCCGAAGAACCACTCGGTCCCTCTGGGACTTCGAAGATAACAGAGGGATTCTTCGAGAGCGATGACGACGACGATGACAATGACGGAGATGACGCCAAAGACGACGACGACGACGACAACAAAAACAGCGACAACGACGACATTGACGACGATGGCAACATAGGGAGGTCACAGGGAAGAGCTGCACGCGACTTCGGAAAGGACCGACCGAAGTCTTCGAGATCGGGAAGATGAAGGCCGAGATCGGCGAAAGATGTGGAGTTTCTGTCAGAAACGGTTAGAAAAATAATAATACAAATAAGTACATAAACAAACAATTAAATGCTATTGGTAAATAAATACACAAATAAATCAAGAAATAAATAGATACAAGAAAACATTGACTGAATTTAGTTGAAACTCGAAACCCTCCTCAGAGGAGATGACGAAGGATAAAGCTCTAAACGGGAGGAGGAGCTGGAGGAGGAGGAAGAGAAGAGGAAGGAGAAAAAAAAGAGAGAAGAGTAGTACGGAGAGAAGAAGGAAGTTAAGAAGGAACAGAAAAAAGATAGAGAGGAGGAGGTAGAGAGTAGGGAGAAGATGGTGAGAAAAAGGGAAATAGGGAAGAAAAGAAGAGGAGGAAGAGGATAAGAAGGAAGATGAGATGAAAAGGAGGAATAGGAGGAGGAACATGAGGAAGGGGAAGAAGACAGGAGAAGGAGGAAGCGAAAAGAGAAGAGAAAGTAAAAAAAGGAGGAAGACAAGGAGGAACACGGGAAGGAGGATAAAGTGGATATAGAAGAGGAAAAATGAGGAAGAGGAGACAAGATGAGAGAGAGTAGAGAGAAGGAAAAGGATGTTAGAGAAAAAAGAAAAGGAAGAAGAGGAAGAGAAGAAGATGAAAGACGAGACAGAAGTGAGTCGACTGGACAGACCAGGATGAAAAGATCAATTAAAGGCCATTTATCCCCAGCCCCCCTCCCCCCCCCCAAAAAAAAAAAAAATCAAGCGGTCGTGATAGACGAGGGAAGAGATAGCACAGTTGACGGGTTGATTTAAGAAGAGCTCCGGTGAACGACGACGACGACAGCCACCACACGGATGCCAAACGGCGGCAGATGGTGCCTCGAGGGAGAGCTTCTGAAGGGGGGGGGCGTGGGCGCAACGAGAGGGAGGTTCCTGGGAAGAGGAGACGGTGGGTAACCTCACCCACCCACCCAGTTTTTTTTTTTTTTTTCTTTTTTTTTTTCTTTTTAGGTAGCTGGGATTTTGGGGGTGGCTTGCTTTTTAGGGTGGCTACATATTTTTTTTTTTTGGGGGGGGGTGTTCTCGGTGTGACACCCTTTTCAACTGTTTATTTTAAGGTGAGCTCTGGGTTTCCCGTGCCATGCCAGATGAAAGAAGAAATAATAGAAAATTAGTAATGGCGGACAAGGCAATAGAAAATGAGAGAACACAGAGTATGAAATGCACTAAGGCAGGAAAAAAAGAGGATAAGGACAGAAACGACGTCTTCATATTAGAGATAATAGAGAGAAATGAAAGAAATTAGAGAAATATACGAGATACAATGAAGTAATGCGATATAATTAAAGTGACAGAGGATTTAAGAAAGGAAAGGAAAAATAAAACGAGTGAATGAAGGAATAAAAGAATTAGCGAAGATGGAAATAAAGTAATGAAGTGAGAAAGGATAGGAGGAAGGAGGGTCGCAAGGAAGGCGGCAAGAAATGAAGCCAGCAATGAAGGAAGGAAGGCTGCAAAGAAGGAAGGAAGCAAGAAAGGGAGGAGGGGAAGGAAGTGAGGAAGGAAGGAAGAAAGGCAGCAAAGGAGGAAGGCGGCAAGGAAGAAAGGCAGCAAAGAAGGAAGGCGGCAAGGAAGAAAGGCAGCAAAGAAGGAAGGCGGCAAGGAAGAAAGGCAGCAAAGAAGGAAGGCGGCAAGGAAGAAAGGCAGCAAAGAAGGAAGGCGGCAAGGAAGAAAGGCGGCAAGGAAGAAAGGCAGCAAGGAAGAAAGGCGGCAAGGAAGAAAAGCGGCAAGGAAGAAAAGCAGCAAGAAAGAAAGGCGGCAAGGAAGAAAGGCAGCAAAGAAGGAAGGCGGCAAGGAAGAAAGGCAGCAAAGAAGGAAGGCGGCAAGGAAGAAAGGCAGCAAAGAAGGAAGGAGGCAAGGAAGAAAGGCAGCAAAGAAGGAAGGCGGCAAGGAAGAAAGGCAGCAAAGAAGGAAGGCGGCAAGGAAGAAAGGCAGCAAAGAAGGAAGGAGGCAAGGAAGAAAGGCAGCAAAGAAGGAAGGCGGCAAGGAAGAAAGGCAGCAAAGAAGGAAGGCGGCAAGGAAGAAAGGCAGCAAAGAAGGAAGGCGGCAAGGAAGAAAGGCAGCAAAGAAGGAAGGCGGCAAGGAAGAAAGGCAGCAAAGAAGGAAGGAGGCAAGGAAGAAAGGCTGCAAAGAAGGAAGGCGGCAAGGAAGAAAGGCAGCAAAGAAGGAAGGCGGCAAGGAAGAAAGGCAGCAAAGAAGGAAGGCGGCAAGGAAGAAAGGCAGCAAAGAAGGAAGGCGGCAAGGAAGAAAGGCTGCAAAGAAGGAAGGCGGCAAGGAAGAAAAGCAGCAAAGAAGGAAGGCGGCAAGGAAGAAAGGCAGCAAAGAAGGAAGGCGGCAAGGAAGAAGGCAGCAAAGAAGGAAGGCGGCAAGGAAGAAATGCAGCAAAGAAGGAAGGCGACAAGGAAGAAAGGCTGCAAAGAGGAAGGCGGCAAGGAAGAAAAGCAGCAAAGAAGAAGGCGGCAAAGAAGAAGAAGGCGGCAAAGAAGAAGAAGGCGGCAAGGACGAAATGCAGCAAAGAAGGAAGGCGGCAAGGAAGAAAGGCAGCAAAGAAGGAAGGCGGCAAGGAAGAAAGGCAGCAAAGAAGGAAGGCGGCAAGGAAGAAAGGCAGCAAAGAAGGAAGGCGGCAAGGAAGAAAGGCTGCAAAGAAGGAAGGCGGCAAGGAAGAAAAGCAGCAAAGAAGGAAGGCGGCAAGGAAGAAAGGCAGCAAAGAAGGAAGGCGGCAAGGAAGAAAGGCAGCAAAGAAGGAAGGCGGCAAGGAAGAAAGGCAGCAAAGAAGGAAGGCGGCAAGGAAGAAAGGCAGCAAAGAAGGAAGGCGGCAAGGAAGAAAGGCAGCAAAGAAGGAAGGCGGCAAGGAAGAAAAGCAGCAAAGAAGGAAGGCGGCAAGGAAGAAAGGCAGCAAAGAAGAAAGGCAGCAAAGAAGGGAGGCAGCAAGGAAGAAAGGCAGCAAAGCAAGAAGAAAACAAGGTTTAACTGAAATGTCCATCGATCTTTCAATTCATTTTTAAGCGAATAAAATATATTTACTTCAGTTGCAAGAAATGCTATCAAGCACATTTTCGTGCTAATGCTAAGCCGATGATGTTGCGCGCTCAAACACTGCAAACATTAAATAAACACAAGATGAAATGTACAAAGAAAAAATAAATCGATACACAAGGAAGACAAACGAATGAAAAAACAAAATAAATATTACAGACATTATATATATATATATATACATA
>NC_134794.1:51259789-51279789 GCF_046742065.1 Oratosquilla oratoria | reverse complement strand
GGGGAAAGGGGGCAAGGGAGAAGGGGAGGGGGAAAGGGAGAAGGGGAGGGGGAAAGGGAGAAGGGGAGGGGGAAGGGGGGAGGGGGAAGGGGGAGGGGGAAGGGGGAGGGAGAAGGGGAGGGGAGGGGGAAGGGGGAGGGGGAGGGGAGAAGGGGGGGGGAGAAGGGGAGGGGGAAGGGGGAGGGGAGAAGGGGGAGGGGGAAGGGAAGGAGGGTGAGGACAGGAGCTAAAGGGAGGAGGGGGATGAGAGGGGTTGGGGGAAGGCAGGAGGGGGAGGAAAGGGGCCGGGGAAGGGGAGGAGGGGTACTGCAAAGGAGTGGGAAGGGGAGGAGGGGGACTGCAAAGGAGTGGGAAGGGGAGGAGGGGGACTGCAAAGGAGTGGGAAGGGGAGGAGGGGGACTGCAAAGGAGTGGGAAGGGGAGGAGTAGGAGTGGGAAGAGGAAGAGTGGGAGTGAGAAGGGGAGGAGTGGGAGTGGGAAGGGGAGGAGTGGGAGTGGGAAGGGGAGGAGTGGGAGTGGGAAGGGGAGGAGTGGGAAGGGGAGGAGTGGGAGTGGGAAGGGGAGGAGTGGGAGTGGGGAGGGGAGGAGTGGGAGTGGGGAGGGGAGGAGTGGGAGTGGGGAGGGGAGGAGTGGGAGTGGGGAGGGGAGGAGTGGGAGTGGGGAGGGGAGGAGTGGGAGTGGGGAGGGGAGGAGTGGGAGTGGGGAGGGGAGGAGTGGGAGTGGGGAGGGGAGGAGTGGGAGTAGGAAGGGGAGGAGTGGGAGTGGGAAGGGGAGGAGTGGGAGTTGGGCAAGGGAGGAGTGGGAATGGGAAGGGGAGGAGTGGGAATGGGAAGGAGAGGAGGGGAAGTAGGAAGAGGAAGAAAAAGAGGAGGGCATGTTGTATAACCCCCATTTCCTGGCCATCACCATCCCGACACGAACCCTTAATCCGAATTAAACTTTCCCAAACTCTCAACAAAATCTTTGAAGTAGGTGAGTGAACAGGTACTTGGGGACACTGTAAACTACTTTTAGGGGGAAGGGGCGAGGGGGGGGGAGTGAGGGGAAGGGGGGAGTGAGGGGAAGGGGGGAGTGAGGGGAAGGGGGGAGTGAGGGGAAGGGGGAGTGAGGGGAAGGGGGGAGTGAGGGGAAGGGGGGAGTGAGGGGTGGGGAGGGGAGGAGAGAAGGTGACGAAAAAGGAAACTCAGGCGACACCTGCAAAGTCCAAAGTCAATTAACTTTTCGATTACTCTTCGCTTGTTTGTTCCCGATCCCTCGTACCCCCCCCCTCCTCCTTCACCCACTCACCACCCTAACTCTGACACCTTTCGGACACTCGTCACCTAATCCCCCGCCGCCTCCTCCCAAGGAACCGATCCACTTTCATTGACTCTATTGCAGAATGTACCTCAGAATCTTCCCCATCAGCTGAGGAGAACTGCTAGCCTCACCCCACCCCCCAAAAAAGGTGTGCGTGTGTGTGTGTCTTCAACTTCACTCCTTTCACGTCCATTCGCCTTCTTCGTTCACTATATCCCCCGTCAGCTGAAGAGAACTGCTAGCCTCACCCCACCCCCCAAAAAAGGTGTGTGTGTGTGTCTTCAACTTCACTCCTTTCACGTCCATTCGTCTTCTTCGTTCCCTATATCCCTCCTCTTTTCTTGTTTTCAATTAATCTTTTGTCGTTTCTGACTTCCTCCGTCCCATTTTCTTTGGGCGGTTGTTGATTGTAGACTCGTCGAAACTTGCCGCGGAGGAAAGAAGGACACACAAATGGCGTGTCGACCAAATGAACTCGGCAGTACTAAGCTACTGGCACCTTTAAAAGCTTCGACGTGCTGACATACTCCACTCTCACTCTCTCCCCCTCGCAAGGATAGAAGCGATAGTAAACTACATTCCATAAGTCTCGCTTTCTCGTAAGGTTAGATGCAGTGGTAAACTACCTTCCCTAATACAGCTTGTCTCTGTCTCTTCCTCTGTCTACCTGTCTGTCTGTCTGTCTCTCTCATTAGGATAGAAACGGATGGAAAGACTGTGGTTGTAAATACTGCCTGAAACCAGTGTAATCAACATACCGACTAGGTGTTGTAGCATGTTTTGGCACTGGTCTACAACACCTTCAAGAAGAGAAAAATCACTAGGAGAGTTAAGGGAGAGTTCACCGATTGCGTTTTTTTTTTAAGGACAGCTTAACAGTAAGTAGGACCATGTAGATGTGCAGCAGTTTCAAACTGACATACGTAATACATCAAAACACTAATTCAACAGAGTTCCTCTTCGCATATTACCCCCCTTCTGTACCAGATGGCACTTTTCCATTTACTCTTTGGCTCGTTTCACACGTATCGACTTTTCGTCGTGCGCCGTCAACGACACGACACCGTGGTCTCAAATAACCATGGGTGTCTATGGACTCTTTCACACGTGGTCGTGACGTGTGAAGGTGTCCACACAAACCCATGGTTATTTGAGAGCCCGACGTCGTGTCGCGGACGGCACACGGCGAAAAGTCGATCCGTGTGAAACGAGTCTTACTGCCGCCTGGCCATTTCATTCATCTCCCTGATGGCCCTTTGAAACGGTAAAGTAGGGTCAGCCAGAACTCGTGTGGTGAGGTAGAATAAAAGTTGACCAAATAATAAACTGAACGGGAAAAGTTGATGAAATAGTAAATTGAACTAGCGCGACCTTGAAAGCAAAAGTAATTTCGTCGCGTTCAAGTCTTAATATTTAATCTAATTCAGAAAAAGATTTGTGGTTGATTTCATAAAACAAAATTTTCACTCCGACCAAAACAAGTCTTTGTCAACGTCTGTCAACCTGGTTTTGTGTGTGTGTGTGTGTGTGTGTGTGTGTGTGTGTGTGTGTGTGTGTGTGTGTGTGTGTGTGTGTGTGTGTGTGTGTGTGTGTGTGTGTGTGTGTGTGTGTGTGTGTGAGTGATATTATACATGGTCTTAGATCACGTGTTGGACTCGTGATCGACAGCTATCACCCTCCTGGATGAGAGCTCAGAGCTCATATATGACCAATCTATGGGTAATGCTGTGACCTGACACGCACACACACACCCAACTCCCCGCCCACGAGAATTGGAGTAACGACTCGCAGTGTAACGATAATGAAATTATTTCAGCCCTAGGAGGGATTCGAACTCAGACAGCTGTAGTAGCAGTTGCGAACGCTACCACTGCGCCGTCGAGTCGTGTCTGCGTGTGTGTGTGTGCGCGCGTCTGTGTGTGCACGTGTCTGTGTGTGTGCGTGTCTGTCTGTGTGTGCGTGTCTGTCTGTGTGTGCGTGTCTGTCTGTGTGTGCGTGTCTGTCTGTGTGTGTGTGTGTGTGTGTGTGTGTGTGTGTGTGTGTGTGTGTGTGTGTGTGTGTGTGTGTGTGTGTGTGTGTGTGTGTGTGTGTGTGTGTGTGTGTGTATTTACCTAGTATCTTATGGAAAGGGGAGCTACGCTCTTGCGTGTGTGCATGTGTGCGTGTGCGTGTTTGTACATACTGTAGTACATAGACACACAAACACAGACACAGACACACTCACACTCCTGTTTTACGAGTAACTTAAACGTAGCGTAATCGGAGAGACCGTGGGGACCTTCGCCGGTGTGTGGGTGAAGCAAGGCGCTTCCTGGCGTGTGACGCCCCCAATGGATGATGATGAGGATGATGGGCCAGGAACATGAAATTAGTGGGAGTTAGAGCGTTTCTATTTAGAGTTGAAGTCTTCTCCAGGGGGATCAAGGAGAACAGCAGTACATAAAGTATAGGATGTACGAGACATGTTCAGAGTCCCTGCTCGAAATTGCCACACTAATCAATGTTCGGATAAAAAAAAAAAAAAGGAAATACAGGTAAAACAAAAATGAATATATTTATATACAAAAAGGCTTCAACTGAATGTACACACACATGAAAATAAAATTATAGATACACGAAAAATTAAGAGAATACTAAAAATTTCCCAAAACTACCACCAACCTCCACCCTACCCCGTCCCCCATCCTCTCGCGTCAACCACAAACAGCTCACTTGTACTGAAAAAGCCCGACATTTTTGTAAAGCAGTTTCAAAATAATGCCATTCTCCGCTGCTACAGTATACCTGGTGAATAGGTACCTCGATACAGTCACATGAACAAGGGCATAGCGCACAATGAACCGCTGAAGAATCAATAGAGCCTTGGCTAACGGGACTTCCCCCTCGGAAGGGTGATAGGGAGGATGGAAACCGGGTACTCTTCGTTAGTTATCGTTAAAACCATGGACACAATTTAGATATTCCTTGTATTATGTGACTACCGCCAGGCGAGTTTATTCAGTAGGTTGAGTCTCCGGCGTATAATGGTTACAGTCAATGTCTAACCGGTAGTCAGTGGAGATCGTTTGATTATATTTTATTCTGATGAGAGCGGGATTCCCCAGCGCACAAATATTACACCTAGGTCTCTTAAGTCTTAACCCAACACTCGCCAACCGCCACTTGTACGGACGTTTGGACCCAGGACATAAACTCACTCCGGGCATTAGCCAAGGACATAAAACTCCAATGCCCGAAGTGGGTTGATGTCCTTGGCCCAAACGCCCGCACAAGTGGCCGTTGGCGAGCGTCGGATTAAGAGACGAATGTGTACAGTTAATATTTAACCAGCATCTGGAGATCGTTATGTACATTTATTTCCTGGATGTCGCCTGGGGTTTTTATTTTGATGTGGGCGGGGAATTTCCGAGGCATTAGCGTTTTAGTATTCTTAGCATTAGTATTCTTGGTATTCGTTAGTGATGAGGGCGGAAGGATTCGCAAGCGTAGTCAGTATTCTTATTATTAGTTAATATTCTTAGTACATGTTTCTATTCTTTCCGGTATCCCCAGACTAATTTATTCAGTTCTAAAGGATCCTCACGTTCTAGGAGTTAAAATATTCTCAAGTTTAACTCCTTCAATCTCATAGTTTAATGAAAGTCTAGGATAATACCATTAGGGTTGAACTCTATTTACTTAACCTTTACAAACCTAGAGGGAAGTTTAATGATTTCGCTTTAGCTATAACTAGGCAACTTATTATTATTATTTCGCAAACCCTTGTAGTTTAGCCGATTCAGGTTTTGCTAAAAACCATTAATTTCAATTTCAGTGAAACCCTAATCCTCAAAAGGTAACCCACCAACCAATTTTCAACTTATGTTAATTGGGTTAACGTGCCGCATCTTTACAACATACATACTGGTGGGTTTAACTTGTCACGTGTCTACTGTACATGTACAGAACAGTACCAAGTAATACTAAATATATGGTTACTGAAGCGTAACACCCACTTACACCATATAACACACTCCATTTAACAAACACCATGTAACACCCACCACCTAACACACAGCGTACTCTCTCGAATGTATACATACGCAATGATCTCGATGCGCTACTGCCCGGTGTTACCAGATCAGTGATCACTCAAATATGCACTGGTTGTATCAAAAACTCCCTCAGTCCTGTGGCGTTGTTTACATGCATTATTCTAGTTTAAAATCAAAGTGATTCTATTAAGCTGAAGTGATGTTTTAGATATTCAAGTATTGGAAGAATCACAAAGAAAACAAAAGCCTTTATTCCTGGAACGTCTGGCTTGTTAGGCCTTTATGAAATACATAAACGTAAACCAACAAACTGAGAACTTCTTAAGAGTTTGTTTGCTACGTCTGTATTCTAGGAATACAAGGAATACAGGCTTTGCTTTCACAGCCTCTCCTTTGACATTTTTGTTTACATTTCCCACTCGCTGGGGGGAGTGGTTTAAGTCGTCATTACTTGCGGCGAAGGTCAAGAGGGGTGGCGGTTTGAACCCTGCCACTGGCGAAGTTGAACCAAGGGCATTATTAATTAAATTCAACGTTACAAAGTCCTCAGTAAGGGGCACCGTTCCAGCCTCCCGATTGGGGTAGTTGGTTAAATCATACCATTTCCCACTTCCATATAGACACTGAAGTGTTGCTAAAAGCATAACAATCTTTCCATACTAACCTGAAGGTATTTTAGGTACCCACATTCCAAATCTCATATCATACTAATAATATTGATAATATATAGAAGACAAAAATGAACATATTCCCGCAAGACATGTTAGAAAGTTGAAGATTTTATAGGGGAAATTAATGAAAGTTTAAGAAGGAAATAGGCAAGGATTGGTTTACCAACACAGTGGTTTTAACAAATTAAATAGAATTAGTAACCATGTAGTGAGCGTTGAAACAAACGATTGTTTTAGAGAATGAATGGGGATGATAGGTGGTAAAGGACATGCAACTGCCTAGTGTAGGCCTTATGGTCTCTTGCAGTCTCCTCTATTCTTATATTCGTATGCTTCACTATACTCGTTCTTGCTTCCTTAGATCCATTTCTTTGAACAGATGAGGAACTGCGACCTAGATATTCGTCTTAATAACCACACTTCCAAGAAACTGATAATAATAACTACTGTAATTGTAGTTGAAATGTTTCTGGAATATATTAACTAATGTTTATAATTACATCTGACAAAAAATAAAAAGAATGAGGCAATCAACAGGTCTTTGCTCTACCAGGGGTTTTTCACTTCCCACTGTGTGAGAGTGGGATGGTGACTTTAACGTTTACATTTATCAGTTCACCACCCCACTCCCAGGCAGTGGGAAGTGAGAAACCCCTGGTAGGGCAAAGTCGGTCAGTTGCGCCAATTTTTTTTTTTTTTTTTTTTTTTTTTTTTTTTTTTTTTAAGGCCGATGTTGGGTCACTTCCCCTCCCTCCTAGCCATGGCTGTCGGGAACCAACACGACATAGCCCGAAGAAGGTCCCGTGAATCGAACCATCTGCTTACGGGTTCAACCCTATCCGCTGGGCGCCCGCGCGTCCCGTTTACAGTTATTAATGACCACAATTTGTGTTGATGTTAATCAATAAGGTTCTTTACCGTCGTGTATTATAATCAATGGCGAAAAAGAAAACGAGCACATGGCCGCACTCTCCCTTCTCCAGCAGTTTTAGAGTTATACCTTAACGATTTGAAGGGTAGATAGACGCGTGATCATATTTTATCGTCTATTCATCTATCCGTCATTTAATCACATCGATGTACTTATTCATCTCATTATCAACCCATTTACTGTTATCATATTTTTTCATTCATACATTTACTTTAGGGAGGTGAATTTAAGTCCCTTAAAATATTTTGATTGGGACTTTGATTGTAAATCAGATCAAGCTTTAGTCCTTTTGTAACAAATTCATTTCCTCTGGTGGAAATTTGTAGGAATCAAATATTCAATCCCAGGATTCTATCCTTCCGATCAACAAGACTTGTTGTTGTTCACACACACTCGTACATACATGTACACACACACGTACATACACGTACACATACATACGCACACAGTGATACATTCCACATATTCTCCATTTATCAACAAAATTAACTTTTTTTTTGTATTGTTAATAAAAATTAAATTCTAATACAAAATGCTTACCTTAAAAGATCTTCAGTAAATGTTAAAATCAATTTAACATTGTACTCGTAATATCTTAGAACGTAGCCCCCATTTTCAGTATTCTGATAACCTTTGTCTTTTGAACGATTTAATTACGACAAACAAATTAAATAAGGAAACGGATTGCTCGCCCTGCGTATATTGATACGGTAATACGGCTGTCAATAATTTTCTACCAAATTCTGTGTGTGTGTATGTGTGTGTCAGGGGGGTACAAATTTATGTATATACTCGGTATTATTGAGAATTGGGCGTGAGAGAAAAGAAACACCAAGGTAACACTAACACGTGTTTTTATTAGATCACACACAGAGCACTATCCTAACTGGAACCAACACATATATAAATAATAATCACCAGCGTGATGTCTACAAGACTACAATTAAATATATACTACCACTCCTCGCTCTGCGTAGTCTCCCTCCAGACGAATCCCCATTGATGTCCTAACGTGGACGGGCGTACGTCTGGCGCCCTCCCTCCGTGGAACTGGGAGGGGAGGGGGGGGGTCCGCCCTCAACGGCAGACGGCCGTAGTAGCGTGTCTCCTGGTCCCTCGTGGACTCCTTTTGTCCCGGCGCCCTCCCTCCGTGGAACTGGGAGGGGAGGGGGGGGGTCCGCCCTCAACGGCAGGCGGCCGTAAGGTGTGTGCACTTCTGTCCCGAGCCCTCCCTCCGTGGAACTGGGAGGGGAGGGGGGGGGTCCGCCCTCAACGGCAGGCGGCCGTAAGGTGTCTGTCTTCTCCTTCCGTCCTGATGTCCTCTTATACATCCGGGAGGGTGAGGGAGAGTGGGTGGGCATGGCTGTGCGCATGCGCACAGCAGTAGACCTCGTAGGGACAGTTGGCAACACTGCCCCCAAGATGACCTGACGCCACCTCTCGGCTCTGCCAGGTGTGCTGGGTCACCACCGCCACCAAGCCTCGTCTCGCCAAATCACGTGGTCGACGGATGATTAGGCGTCCGCGCCAGCAGCCTCCCAAGTCTCGTCACGTGATCAGTGGATGATGCGTCCGCGCCGACAGTCTTCCAAGTCTCGTCACGTGACCCACGTGACATTCTTCCTATGATGGGGACAACTCGCGACGCGGGTCGCGAGTTGTAAATGTGCCTATTAGCCTTGCTACCTCGATCTTCCGGATGAGCGAAAAACCTCAGGATCTTTCTTTTTCCTTGAGGGAAAACTCCGATGGAAGATCGAGAAGCTGTGGCTAATGTGACCAATATGGTATGACATATAAGTGTCGAATGTCTGTGCGTGTGTGTGTGTATGTAGACGTGACTGTGTAAAAAAAAAAAAACGATGTCTCCTTCCTCCGGATCTGGGGACAAAAAGATACAGCAGTACTTGTTCTACACACATTCCTACAGCTCTGATTTGCCTACGGCTCACGCTAGCTGAAAAACTAGGACACTCCTATCTTCTCTCTAGCTAAAACCTAGTCACCCTCTCTACAGCTCTCTCTACTGAAGCACTGGAACAAACACTCCTATCTGGAACTTCTCTGGTTCCGCTAACCTGATCCACGGCCGGAATTCCTTTCTCGGCTCGCGGAACATGAACGAGGGTAAATTCGCCCTACCTTGCTAAACTGGCTCACTCTAGCTCTCACTAGCTAAAACCTAGTCACCCTCTCTACAGCTCTCTCTCTAACTGAGAAAAACTAAACACACTGACTGCTCGGGTTGGATCCAATTGCTGTGGACCAGCACCTTGTGTTTCTATCTCTCTTTCTCAACCGAGTCCCTGTTCGGGCGCCAATGTCAGGGGGGTACAAATTTATGTATATACTCGGTATTATTGAGAATTGGGCGTGAGAGAAAAGAAACACCAAGGTAACACTAACACGTGTTTTTATTAGATCACACACAGAGCACTATCCTAACTGGAACCAACACATATATAAATAATAATCACCAGCGTGATGTCTACAAGACTACAATTAAATATATACTACCACTCCTCGCTCTGCGTAGTCTCCCTCCAGACGAATCCCCATTGATGTCCTAACGTGGACGGGCGTACGTCTGGCGCCCTCCCTCCGTGGAACTGGGAGGGGAGGGGGGGGGGTCCGCCCTCAACGGCAGACGGCCGTAGTAGCGTGTCTCCTGGTCCCTCGTGGACTCCTTTTGTCCCGGCGCCCTCCCTCCGTGGAACTGGGAGGGGAGGGGGGGGGGGGTCCGCCCTCAACGGCAGGCGGCCGTAAGGTGTGTGCACTTCTGTCCCGAGCCCTCCCTCCGTGGAACTGGGAGGGGAGGGGGGGGGGTCCGCCCTCAACGGCAGGCGGCCGTAAGGTGTCTGTCTTCTCCTTCCGTCCTGATGTCCTCTTATACATCCGGGAGGGTGAGGGAGAGTGGGTGGGCATGGCTGTGCGCATGCGCACAGCAGTAGACCTCGTAGGGACAGTTGGCAACACTGCCCCCAAGATGACCTGACGCCACCTCTCGGCTCTGCCAGGTGTGCTGGGTCACCACCGCCACCAAGCCTCGTCTCGCCAAATCACGTGGTCGACGGATGATTAGGCGTCCGCGCCAGCAGCCTCCCAAGTCTCGTCACGTGATCAGTGGATGATGCGTCCGCGCCGACAGTCTTCCAAGTCTCGTCACGTGACCCACGTGACAGTATGTTTGTGTGTACGTGTGTGTGTGCGCGTGCGTGTGTGTAAGCACGCATGTAGTTTCGATCGTACCCATCTATGTAATATTAATAATAATAACAATAATAATAATAATAATAATAATGATAACAACAATAACAATAATAATAACAATAATAATAATAATAATAAACGGACCCACCAGTGGGTCCGTTTATTGACTCTTGATTACAACAATACTTGATACCCCAATAATAACAATAATAATAACAATAATAATAATAATAACAATAATAATCATACTAACAACACAACCTAAGCACCTAGAAGTTTATCACTGAAAGCAAATATGGCGAGGAAGAAGAAAAAAAAATAAATAAATAAATAAAAATAAAAATAAAAGACCCATACTTCCTCTCCCTCGACTACATCAACCTGCTGTTCCGCTTTATCCGATACCTGACTTAAGAACTTGTAATCTTGTCGTATATAAGGAAACAGAGTTAAATCCCTTAATCAAGCTCCCACGCCACCAACTTGGACGCACCCAAGTATGGAAGATAGAGGATTAAGGAAAATAACGAGGCATCGATGAAACAAAGGAATGAAATCGCACAAAGAAGAGGAGAGAACAGAGAGGAGAGAGAACGTGTGAGTATGTAATATTTGTGATAGACACACACACACACACACACACACACACACACACACACACACACACACACACGCAAATACACACACACACAACATGCACGGGCACCGACACACACACACAACATGCACGGGCACCGACACACACACACACACACACACACACACACACACAAGCACATGCGCACATACACATAACACGGATTGACACATGCACGCGCGCACACACACACACACAAGCACACATGTTGAACCAATGACGTCATTGGAAAAAAATAAATAAATACATAAATAATAACTGTAACATCTCTTGTGCAATGAGTATCCCTTCCCCTCTCCCTATTGCAGCGAATTTGAAACGACACGCAGACAAAACGAACAAGTGTTCTAGTTGAGAATTTCTACCTACTTGATAAACTAAGTATGACTTTCAACAAATGCACTGTCATTCTCGTTTTTTCCTAAACTGTAGTACGCGGGTCTTCCTCTTCCTCTCCTGCTCTCTCTCCTCTTCTGCCTCCCCTTCCTTCTCTCTTCTTCCTTCTCCCTCACCTCTTCTTCCTTCCCTTCCTTCCTCCTCTCTTCTTCCTTCTCCCTCTCCTCTTCTTCCTTCACTTCCTTCTTCCTCTCCTCTTTCTTCACCCTTTCCTCTTCTTCTCTCCTCTTTTCTCCCTCTCCTCTTCTCCCTCTCCTTCCATTTCTCACTCTTCCTCCCTTTCTTTCTCCATCCCCGCCTTCTACTCCTCCCTTCCCTTCTCAATTCCTTCCTCCTCTTCCTCCTTTCCTTCTCCCTCTCCTCCTCCTTCTCCCCTTCCTCGCGCCCTCCCCCTCCTCCCTCTTCTCATTCTCTTCGTCCTCCTCTCATCCTTTTCGTCCTCCTCTCCTCCCCCCTTCCTCACGCCCTCCCCCTCCTCCCTCTTCTCATCCTCTTCGTCCTCCCTCTCCTCCCCTTCCTCACGCCCTCCCCCTCCTCCCTCTTCTCATCCTCTTCGTCCTCCTCTCCTCCCCCCTTCCTCACGCCCTCCTCCTCCTCCCTCTTCTCATCCTCTCCGTCCTCCCTCTCCTCCTCTCTTCCCCCACTTCTTCACGCCCTCCCCCTCCTCCCTCTTCTCATTCTCTTTGTCCTCCCTCTCCTCCTCCTCCTCCTCACGCCCTCCCCCTATAAAGCGCTGGTAAACTACAGTCCATGACAAGTCTCGCTCCTCCACCTCCCCTCCACCTTTTCCTCCACCTCCTTCTCCTGAGATCTACACATCTCTTTAGTTACCCGCATTCATACATTCCCAAAGCACATTTGCTTTCAACGCTTTCCTTTGCCCAGTCCGTATTTTTCTTGTTATGAGTCCCCTGTCTCCTCTCTGTTTATCCTTCTCAGCCTCCCTCCCTCAGCGCACCCCCCTCCTCCCCCGTGCCATTCGCCCCCCAACTCCCCGCCCCCCTCCACCGTTCCCACTTTCTTTTATTTGAGGGAGTTTCCACGTCTTAAATTCAGAAACTGACACTTCCTCCACTCCCTCTCTCTCGTCCTCCTCTCCTCCCGTTTCCTCCTCCTTCCACCTCTCCCTCTCTCTCCCTTCCTTCCCTCCATCTCTCTCTCTTCCTTCCTTCCACCTCTCTTTTTTCCTTCCCTCCTCCCTCCACCTCTCTTTTTTCTTTCCCTCCTCCCTCCATCTCTCTCTTTTCCTTCCCTCCACCTTCCACCTCTCTCTTTTCCATCCTTCCTCCACCTCTCTCTTTCCCTTCCTTCTTCCCTTCACCTCTCTCTTTCCCTTCCTTCTCTCCTCCCTCCACCTCTCTCTTTTCCTTCTCTCCTCCCTCCACCTCTCTTTTTTCCTTCCCTCCTCTCTCCACCTCTTTTTTCTTCCATCCTCCCTCCCCCTCTTTTTTCCTTCTCTCCTTCCGCCCCCTCTCTTTTTCCTATCCTCCTCACCCCACCTCTTTTTTCCTTCTCTCTTCATCCACCTCTCTCTCCCTTCCTTCCCTCCACCTCTTTTTTCCTTCCTCCTCCCTCCACCTCATTTTTTCCTTCCCTCCTCCCTTTACCTCTTTTTTCCTTCCCTCCTCCCTCCCTCTTTCCCTTCCTTCTTCCCTCCACCTCTTTTTCTTCCCTCCTCCCTCCACCTATCTTTTTTCCTTCCCTCCTCCCTCCCCCTCTCTTTTTTCCTTTTCTCTTCCCTCCCCCTCTCTTTTTTCTTTCCTCCTCCCTCCACCTCCCTTTTTTCCTTCCCTCCTCCCTCCACCTCTCTCTTCTCCTTCCCTCCTCCCTTCACGTCTCTCTCTTTCTTCCCTCCTCCCTCCATCTATCTTTTTTCCTTCCCTCCTCTCTCCATCTCTCTTTTCCTTCCCTCCACCTCTGTATTTTCCTTCCCTCCTCCACCTCTCTCTTTTCCTTCCTTCTTCCCTCCACCTCTCTTTTCCTTCCACCTCTCTCTTTTCGTTCCTTACTCCCTCCACCTCTCTTTTTTCCTTCCCTCCTCCCTCCATCTCTTTCTTTTCCTTCCCTCCTCCCTCCACCTCTCTTCTTTCCTTTCTCCTTCACTCCCTTCCTTCCTCATTTTTGTTTTCCTCCTCCCCCTCCCTCTGTCTACCTTTCTTACTTCCTCCACCTCCCTCTCTTCCTACCTCTTTTCTTCCTTCTTCCCCCCCCCCCCGTCTCTCTCCCCTATCCTCTCGGTTATCTCTTATCCTTTCTACTTTTGTCGGTATCTCTGCTTGTTCTGGTCCTCATTTCACTCATCTTCCTTATCAGCATCGCTCTCCCCCTCCGCATTGTCTTCCTTTCCTTTCCCCTACATTTTCAAATTCTTCTTCCTTTCTTCTTCCATTTTCTGTGCACCATTTGTTCTTCTGAACATTTGTTCACTCTGGGTTTGTTCGGTTTTATTTCGTAAACTTATTCGTTTTCCTTGTTCTTTTCATGAAGAACATTATCATCGTTATTATCATCATCACCATTGTTATTACTATTGTTATTATTGGTATCGTTTCGGTGTTCGAATTGCACACAATCAGTACACATACAAAGAACTAGCAACACAAACACTATTATTATTACCATTATAAATTGCACACTATTACACAGAACTAAATAAATACAAATCTATCCTCACCACTATACTCGTTAAAAAAAAAAAAAAAAAAAAAAAAAACCCACGACCCGAAGTACACAATTCTCTGTTGTATTTTCGCGAACATTATCTCCTCCCTTTTCTTCCGGTTTATTGCTCTAAAGACCGTTGTAATTTTCGTCTACTGTAACAAATCTCTGCTAAATGAAATCCTCCACCACCATCACCACTACCACCTGCACTATCACCTCCACAACCACCAATACCACCACCACCACTGCCACACCAACCACCAAACCTTTCACCAGTCCTATCCTACTCCTCTACCATCTCCACCACGATTTCCCTTTTTTTCCGTATTTAGTTTCCTCCTTTTCTGCTTCCATTTCTTCCTCCTCCTCTTCCTCTCACTCTCTTCCTTCAGCTTCCTTTTGTGTCACTGCATCACTATTATTTTTCCTCATTTATTCTCTCCTCTTCTTCCCTTTCCCTCTTCATCTACCTCTCTTCACATCCCTTCACTCTCCCTTTTCCACATATTTACTCTTCCCTTTCCTTCCTCGTCCAACTTCCCCTCTCCTCCAAACCTTAAGGCCCTGTTCACTTTAGCGGTCTGAACGGCGCGGAATCCGCGCTAGTACCGGATACTCAAGGGAAAACTGCGTGGTTGTGTGTGAACGCCTCCATTGACTTACACTGTAATTAAACCGCTACGGGTGAAACCGCTAGTGTGAACAGGACCTAAGTGTTCTTATTGTTACGTGCGTTGTTGGCATAATCAGTCGTGGGTTCGAATCCCTTACTCCTCTCCGATTCCCAAGAGCGACAGCCTTTTGCATTATGGGGCAGAAGTGACGGCTTCAGCCGCAGCTACGTAGCGCCTCCTGGGGTAGGCTCCTCACCTAACGACTACGGTCTTGATCACTGTTCCCAAGAATGCGATGGAATACAAAAGGGGTTTTAACTGAGGACTTGTTGTATTTAACTTTCTTCACTGCACAGTCAAGATGGAGGCACATTAGGCATTTGTGGCTAGCATGTTAGTTGCTTTTCCTAATCCGTTTGAGTAGAAACTATTTCAGTTATGATATTTTTTCAAAATTTCCGAATGTCAAATTACTCTTGCATCAGAGAGAAGCTTAAGGACGAACTAAGAATGTTAAACCTATACAAATGTTAGACACGCGGTTGAGATGTTTTTACGAAAGTCTAAAATATTGTCACTTCTACTGAAAACGAAATAGCAAAAGCAAGTAGCATACTAGCCTAGTGTGCCGCCATTTTTAGCAAGACTGTCTGCGCCCCTACAGCTTTAATTGCTTTGGTCGCGGTAATTTAATTGCTTGTGAACTATAATGCCTTGTTTGGCCAACTTGGAATGAGCAAAAATTCGATGAAAGACTGTGCGTGAAGTTCTTGTTTATTTCCATTAAAATATATATATATATCTAGTCATTATCATCTTTTTTTATTAGAATTGTTTAATTTAATTTTCAATTCTTATTTTCGTTATATATATATATATATATATATATATATATATATATATATATATGTGTATAATATATGGGAATAAATCACAAAACACGTGATTCACAAAATGTGTAATAAAACCACTTGGAAAATAAAATGAAAGGTGATCGAACGTTTTCGTCTATTTAAGACATTTTCAAAGGTACAGAGTAAGAAAACCGTGACAATGTATATACAAAAGAAGCACCTTACGGGGGAATTATAACAGGTCCATTGTGACCTCACTCTCTCAGCACTGCCGGACATTTGAGCCGGCTACTGTCAACAATTTTGTATGTTATAAAGTTATCTAATATATACATTCCCATACTCATATTCATGTTCTTCTCAAATGAAGCTTTTATATAACATGATTCTATGATATTCCTCTCCTTAATGTCCTTAAGACAATTTTCTTTGTGTAAAAAAAAAAATTGTCTTAAGTAAGAACATTAAGGAGAGGAATATCATAGAATTACGTTATATAAAAGCGTCATTTGAGAACATGAATATGAGTATGGTAATGTATAAATTAGATAACTTTATAGCATACAAAATTGTTGACAGTAGCCGGCTCAAATGTCCGTCAGTGCTGGGTGAGGTCACAATGGACCTGTCCTAATTCCCCCTTAGTGTGCTTCTTTTGTATATATATATTGTCACGGCTTCCTTACTCTGTACCTTTGAAAATATCTTAAATAGACGAAAACATTCGGTCGCCTTTAATTTTATTTTCCAAGTGGTTTTGTTACACACACACATATATATATATATATATATATATATATATACATATGATTTAATGTCACAAACTCCCCCCCATCGGGAGGCTAGGACCGAACTCCTTACTGAGAATTTTGTAGCATGGAATTTAATGAAACATGCCCTTAAACTTCGCCGGTGGCAGGGCTCGAACTATCCCCTCAACCTTCGCCGCAAGTAACAACGCCCCAAGTTGTGTCGTATCTCATTTTATTTACTTCGCCTCGTTCTTAGATAATGACATTATCTTAAGCCCCGATCACTCTCTCGCGACTCAAAAGAACTAGTTCGAGTAGAAACGACTTCGGTTACAATCTTTAATTATTTTTCGAATCTCCAAATGTCAAATCACCTTTATGTCATAGATTGAGAAGCTGAATTACGAACGAAGAGAAGTAAAACTAATGCGAATATCAAACACATTGTTTAATTGTCCTTGGTGAAGTCTAGGATACTGTACGAGAAATCGTCCAGTAGTTTTTAAAATTCACAACATTTGACGAGAATCGTGATAGTCTGAAGGGGGCTTTAGAATATATATTTTATTTATTAACTAATTCTTATTTATCTATTTATCTACTTATCTATTTTATGGTTATAGATAATTACAAGAAAATGAATATGAACTGGACGACAGTGAACAGTTATGAAACGTTTGTTCAAACGGACTACAATCCTACGAGCATAATTATTGATCGGATCGGTTATCGTCGCAAATTCCCTCTATGAGGAGGCTAGAACAGTGCTCCTTATTTAATTAACTATACCCTTGGTCCAACTCGCGGGCGGTAGGGTTCGAACTACGTCACCATCGCAAGTAGCGACGCTCTGATCCGCTCGGACAGCATAATGCTACGAACACGATAAAGAAATAAATAAATAAAAATAAATAAATAAAAACAAATGAATTATATATATATTATATATATACACACACACACACACATATATATATATATATATGGAAATAAACTCTCCTACTGGGATTCGAACTCTCGCCTGAGCGGCTTAGCTTCTTACAAGACGAAGATCGTACCATCACGTACCATCTTGTAAGAAGCTAAGCCGCTCAGGCGAGGGTTCGAATCCCAATAGGAGAGTTCATTTCCAAATGTCATAATGACAATATATATATACACACACACACACACACACACGTATATGTGTGTGTGTGTGTGTGTGTGTGTGTGTGTGTGTGTGTGTGTGTGTGTGTGTGTGTGTGTGTGTGTGTGTGTGTGCATTTGATCCCATTACCTAACAAATAATTAGTGACACCCCCACTCCGGGGTAAGGAATGGAATATATATCGGTGTTCAGTCGACTGCGAAGTGTACTGACTTGGGTTTCCACAAAATGGCAAAACATAAATTTGCATGTCGCTCAACAGAACATTATGTATTTGTTTTTCTATGGAGAATGGATACCAAAACTTTGTCGGTGAAGTTCAGGTATAACAGGTGGTGACCTAAACGCAATAGGAATTCCGTCCAACAGTGGACCCCTGACTCTGGCCAAACATTTTTGTTGCTGGAATCTGTCAGATTCGTTTAGTATTATCATCAATAATAATGCGTGATGCAGGGATGATCCGTCATCCAGGAGCAGCCAAGAAAAGTGGGAGGGAGGGGGGAGAATAGGAGTAGAGTGGGTGGGTATGAAATGGGTGGGAGTGAAACTATGCCTTTTGATTTTGGCTACCCCCTTTGTAAGGGGGAAAAGCCCTAGGTATATGATGTATATATATATATATATATGTATATATATATATATATATATATATATATATGTGTGTGTGTGTGTGTGTGTGTAATATTACGATTAATTTCATTGTTGTTATTATTACTATTATTATCATTTAGCTGCTTTCGATAATCACCGGTTCCTAATTAGTTGAGATAATTTCGTTCCAAAACAAATGTACGTGCTTTGCTTTCATCATTTCTCGTGAACATTAGCGTTCAATTGAGCAGTTCCAAGAAGACACCAGCTTTCTCAGCATTTGCATAATACCAAGTGGACGTGATGGGGTGTCATGTCTTCATGAACGAGGTACAAGTGAGCAAAGAAAATAGAAGAATAATGAAAATAATAAATATACATAAATAGATAAACAAATTAATAAAATGTGTAGAAATAATGACAATACATTAAATGAAAAAAATAATGGGAAACATAATTCAATAATATATAAACAATAACTAACAAATAAACAAATTATAATAAACAATGAATAAACTGAATCAATAAATTAGAACAAATAATAGCTGAAATGATTCAATAATAAACAACAAAACAAAATAAATGCTAATCCTATATCAATAACATTTGCACTATTCTGAACAAAGCGAATGAGACGACCTACTTTACTATTCTGAACAAAGCGAATGAGACGACCTACTTTAACTGTTAAGTTGAACTCCAAGGCTCTTGATTCTTGGAAAGCAAATAGGCCAGGGTGGACTTATTATATACAAACCTTCAACCATGGCACGTCAATGTTCAATTTATATAAATATATCTTTTATTGTTACTTTGAGCTTAATGTAAAACACAAAACATATTATATATATAAAAGAGATATTATATATATATAATATTTATTAGTATATATATATTATTATATATAAAATAAATATTTAATATATATATATATATATTATATTATATATATATATAATATTTCATACATACAAGAAGTTCTATTGCTATTACTACAACTAGCACCCAACACACACACATATAGATCGGCCCACTATATAAACAACTATGTTTAACATAGAAAATATGCCGGTAGCAAAATTGGAATCCTGCCATTTTCGCATCTTTCGAGTCGGGGGTTCGAGTGCCACACACCCCTCCGATTCCCAGTAGTGATTGTCACTTGCCTCCAACAGCCTAAGGGCACAGAGCCAAGAGCCTCCTGGCGCACGGTTCATTCACTGCGAGCCGGCACTCTAACTCTGATGGTCAAGGAGTTAGATATATATATATATATGTGTGTGTGTGTGTGTGTGTGTGTGTGTGTGTGTGTGTGTGTGTGTGTGTGTGTGTGTGTGTGTATTCACTTGGTCTTTGGATCACGTGTTGGACTCGTGATCGACAGCTATTTCCCTCCTGGAAGAGAGCTCAGAGCTCGTAGGTCCGATCTATGGGTAATACTATGACCTTGCATACACACACACCCCCAACTCCCCGCCCACGAGAGTCAAAGTAACGACCCGAAGCGCAGCGGTACCGAAATAATTTCGGCCCTGGGCAGGATTCGAACCAAGAACTGCGGGCCACTATGGTGGCAGTTCAGCGCTCTACCAACTACGCCACCGAGTCGTGTGTGTGTGTGTGTGTGTGTGTGTGTGTGTGTGTGTGTGTGTGTGTGTGTGTGTGTGTATGTGTGTGTGTGTGTCTATGTCTGTCTACAAGGCCATTTCATTACCCACAGATCAGGTTATGGGCTCTGAACTCTCATCCGGGAAGGTAAAAGCTGTCGATCACTAGCCCAACACGTGATTCAAGACTGTAGTAAAACCCGCACACCTATGCTGAAGGTGCGAGGCAGCCGTCATCATGACAGTACAGTGACAGAGCAGTAATTAGGACAAAAACACGAGGAAGCTTTTACAATTAGGTTTGTGCTCCAATTGTCCTGTTATTGCACTGTGGAAAACTGGATAAAAACAAAGATATCCAGGACGAAGATTTTACTTTATCGAAATTAGATTTGATTTATATATAAGAACTTAGACAAAATTACAATTTTGTTCTTCTACTCGCATGCACATGAATCCATGCATTCATACAAGTCAAATATACGAGCCGAGCTCTCACCCGGGAGGGTAATAGCTGTCGATCACGAGTCCAACACGTGATCCAAGATTATGGTGGATATCACACATACACATTCGTGCACACACACACAA
>NC_134794.1:51242289-51254789 GCF_046742065.1 Oratosquilla oratoria | reverse complement strand
ATATGGCCATCTGCTCTAGTCTGGCAATCTAAGCGCAAATATAGCGTTAAGGTGCTAAAAATATTTTCAATAATGCGCGATCCAGCATCAGCAAATCATTTTCTAAACTGAAACCGTTTAGTTTTGGAACGCACGTTTTTGTACACATTTTCACATTAATTCCGAAGACAAATTCATAAAGATAAATAAAATAACTGATTAATCAAATCAAATAAATAATAAAATACATACATACATACATATACCAAGGCTTTCTCCCCCTTACAAGGTTGGTAGCCAAAAAGGAAAAATAATAAAATGAGTAAATAAAATAAGTACATTTTATCCCCCAAACCGGAAATATAAAACCTATATACAAAAATGCGCGCGCGCGCGCGCGCGCACACGCACACACACACACACAGTCATACACACACCGGTTTGACAGTTCATGTTCGCGAGAAAAAAAAATATAGTTCTGCACTACCAGCCGGCACTGCAACTATGATAAGGAGTTGAGTATGCGTCACAGCATTACTCATAGATTAGGCCATAGCTCTGTCCTCTCATCCGGGAGGGTAACATCTGTCGATCACGAATCCAACACGTGATCCAAGACAGTGGTGGTGAAACACTCACGCACATACACGCACACATACACACAAACACGTGCGCACACACACGTACACATACATACACAAGTACACGTACGCACACAACTCACGCACGTACGCGCACACATCCACACGAACACGTGCGCGCACACACGTACACATACATACACACGTACACGCACGCACGCACACAAGCAACTGTAAGTCTTGCAGAAGCATCGTGAGAGGAGACGGCGAGCAAGAAAGAGAATCTGCGGCGTTAGCGGCGATGTATTATATACAGAGCAGGGCAACAGAAGAAGAATGGTACGAGGATGATGGAGTAGTCTAAACACGTATGCCCGAGATGGGCTTTTGTACTCCATCGCTGCTGAATGCACACAAACACGCTGGCGTGGTAGTACAGAGCCCGACCGTTCATTCGGAGATCCGAGTTCGAGCCCCTGCACTACGAACCGGCACTTAAGCAGTTGTGGACCAGGTGAGTGTGTATTTGTGTGTGTGTCGGGGGATATGTGATGTGTGTATGTGTGTGTGTACGGTCACATCATTACCCATAGATCGGGCTATATATGAGCTCTGAGCTGTTATCAGTTAGGGTAATAGCTATCAACTTGTTTTACCTATTGCCATGAGCATTTCGCTTAGAATCATAGTTATGTGGCTCAGGATACGTCAGATCAAGCTTCAAAAAAAGATCTTCCAGAGTTTAGTAATGAACCAATGTTATTCCCTCTCCCTCCTACCTGATGAGATAAAAAAAAAAAAAAAAAAAAAAAAAAAAAAAAAAAAAATTATATATATATATATATATATATATATATATATATATATATATATATATATATATATACACACACACACATACATATACATACACATACACGTCAGCAGCTCGACCATACACATGCACAAAAAAGGTATATATGTACACGTTTAGAACGACGCCTATCGAAACAGCTAGACAGCGTACACTGCATCCAACCAGACCATCTTCCCAAGTGACTATATCTCGTATATCTAAGAAATATTTACAGAGAGAGAGAGAGGAGACAGGAGGGAGGAAGGAAGAGAGAGAGAGGGAGGAAGAGAGAGTGGGGGAGGCGGGAGAGAAAATGCTCTCCCTCTATTTCATTTAGATAAGCCCATTCGCAACCGACATTTTATCTAACTCTTGTAGTTAATTTCGGATATCAGAGCTGTTCATATTGGTTCACAAACTATCTTTTCATGTCAAGTTAGACCTTCCTGGGACCTTAAAGGGTTAAGACCTTATGGGAGTGAGGGGTGAGGGTGAGGTAAAGGTGGGAATGAAAGGGGAAGTGGGGATGAGGGTGAGGTGATGGGTGAGGTGGTAGGTGAGGGTGAGGTGGGGTGAGAGTGAGGTGATGGGTGAGGTGGGAGTAAGGGGGGAGTGAGGTGGGGTCAGGGTGAGGTGATGAGTGAGAGTGAGGTCATGAGTGAGGTAATGTGTGAGGTGGTGGATTGGTGAGGTGGTGGGTGAGGATGAGGTGGGAATGAAGTAGGGGTGAGGGTGAGGAGATGGGTGAGGTGGTTGGTGAGGGTGAGATGGGAATGAAGTAGGGGTGAGGTGATGGGTGAGGTGATAGGTGAGGGCGAGGTGATGTTTGTTCTTCCTTTGTGTTCCTTTGTGATAGGTGAGGTGGGGTGAGGTGATGGGTGAGGTGGGGTGAGGGTGAGGTGGTGGGTGAGGGTGAGTTGGTGGGTGAGGGTGAGATGATGGATTAAGGTGAGGGTGAGGTGGTGGGTGAGGGTGAGATGATGGACTAAGGTGAGGGTGAGGTGATGTGCGAGGTAGTATGGGTGAGGTGGGAGTGAGGTTGGGTTGAAATTGAAGTGACGGGTGAGATGGGGTGAGGTTGAGATGGTGGGTGAGGTTGAGACGGTGGGTGAGGGCGAGATGATGGATTAAGGTGAGGGTGAGGTGATGTGCGAGGTGGTAGGTATGGGTGAGGTGGGAGTGAAATTGGGGTGAGGGTGAGGTGACGGGTGAGATGGGGTGAGGTTGAGATGGTGGGTGAGGATGAGATGATGGATTAAGGTGAGGGTGAGGTGATGTGAGGTCTTGGGTGAGTGTGAGGTGATGGGTGAGATGGGGTGAGGGTGGGGTGATGTGAGGTGGTGGGTGAGTGTGGGGTGATGGGTGAGATGGGGTGAGGGTGAGGTGATGGGTGAGATGGGGTGAGGGTGAGGTGATGGGTGAGATGGGGTGAGGGTGAGGTGATGGGTGAGATGGGGTGAGGGTGAGGTGATGGGTGAGATGGGGTGAGGGTGAGGTGATGGGTGAGATGGGGTGAGGGTGAGGTGATGGGTGAGATGGGGTGAGGGTGAGGTGATGGGTGAGATGGGGTGAGGGTGAGGTGATGGGTGAGATGGGGTGAGGGTGAGGTGATGGGTTAGATGGGGTGAGGGTGAGGTGATGGGTTAGATGGGGTGAGGGTGAGGTGGTAGGTGATGGGTGAGATGGGGTGAGGGTGAGGTGGTGGATGATGGGTGAGGTGATGGGTGAAGGTGAGGTGGGATTGCATCAAAGACAAGGACTGGTTTCGTAGTAGACTGGCGAAATCCAACCATGCCTGATACATATATTATATGCATATGTACATGTTACCTATATACATACATGTATACACACACATACTGCATACATGCATTAAATATACACACACATCACACACTTTCAGAGAAAATGTATATAATTTACAGACTCCCTAATATCAGAGGCATTTGCAGTTGCGGACTAAATTGGCATTTGGACCATTTTCGAAACTCTAAAGAGCCAAATCAGAGCCCGGATGTATGTGATGAGGAAGGAAGGAAGCCGCGCGGCTGAGCGCAAGAAAGAAAATGGGACGCGGAAGAAAACGTAGGGTGGAGCAAACGCAAAGTATCAAAGAAAATGGGACGCTGAAGAAAACGCAGGGCGGAGCAAACGCATAGTATGAAAGAAAATGGGACGCGGAAGAAAACGTAGGGTGGAGCAAACGCAAAGTATCAAAGAAAATGGGACGCAGAAGAAAACGCAGGGCGGAGCAAACGCAAAGTATAAAAGAAAATGAGGCGCGGAAGAAAACGCAAGGCGCAGCTAACGCAAAGTATCAAAGAAAATGGGAGTGAATGAGGGATAACTGGGGCGGAATGTAAGCTGAGGAAATTAGAAATTAAAATCGTGGGTGAGGTGATGCATGGAAAAGTACTGAAAAGCAGAAGCAAGAGTAAATATGGAGGGAGGAGGGAGGAGGGAGGAGGATTAAGAGGAAGAAGGAAGAGGAGGGAAGACCGAGGAAGGAGAGGAAGAAAAGACCGGAGGAGGACAAGAGGAAGAAGAGGAAGGAGGACGAGGAAGGGAAAGATGAGAAAGAAGAGGAATAGGAAGATGTGGAGAACTAATGGTCTTGGATCACGTGCTGGACTCGTCATCGACAGTATGTGTACATATATGCACGTGCGTACGTTTATGTACGGGTGTGCGATTTACCATGGTAATTGATCACGTGCTTGACTTGTGATGGACAGCTATTAACTTTTTTGGAAGAGATTAGTTCGCCTTAAACCCAACATACCTTGCTCAAGAGTGACAGTAACAGCATGCAGTGTCAGTGAGAGGTTTTCAAGCAGGAAGCGTGAATCGACCTCGGAATGCGCTCACACGCCCATACGCACATATGTACGTATATGTACGTGTTTGATTAAACATACATGCGTCCCCGGTGACGTTCGTGTGTGTGTGTGTGTGAGCGCGTGCCCGCCTGTCCTTCATGGCCAAAGCAGATGGTCGTATCCTGCCCACAGCGGGTGACAGATGGAATGACAAGATGGCGGAAGTCTTCTTCCCCCCTTCCCCTCCACCCCGGCCTCTACGCTGACCCTGATCCCGGGAACGTCACCAAAGGATCAGTGGCGCATATCATGACAATAGGGCGATGCTCCTACCCAATGTCCATACAGGTGAAAAAGAGAAAATCTTAATTTGACAGTTAAGTGTAGATAAAATACAAAGTAAATGTACACACTACCATCGTCTTGGATCACGTGTTGGACTCATGATTGTGTTGTTCGGCCTATGAATAATGTTGTAACTTTTCTTTTTTACACACATACACAGACACACACACGCGCACACACACACAGACTCATCCATCCATACATACACATACAAAGACACACACGTTTCAACAAGCACATCCAATTTCTTCACCCCATTTTTCATCTTTCTTCCCATTAATTTGAGCTCAAATCCCACTGTTTGCCCAAAACATGAAATAATAACGTCTGATACTGCCATATGTATCTACAATTCTTCTTCTTCTTCCTCTTCAATTACCCAAAACTCGATTTGGCTTCTTGGCGTTCTGGAATAACGCGATTTGGTTCTCAATACGGGTAATCTCCTCCTCGCCGGCTTTGACAGCGGCGATGGAAGCTGTGCCAAAGACGAGGACAGCGGCAAGATGGGAAAGCCAGTGGGGGGGGGGGGAATAGTTAGAGTGGGGTGGAGGGGAGGGAGAGGAGGAGGAGGGGGAGAGAGAGAGAGGATAAGGAGGGAGATGGAGGAATATTGAGTGAGGTGGAGGGGAGGGAGAGAAAGAGGAGGGAGAGAGATATAGAGAGAGATAGAGACAGAGAGAGAGAGAGAGAGGATAAGGAGGGGAAACGAGGGGGATGGAAGAAGGGGGAATGGAGAAAAGAAGAGGGAGAGGGGAAGGAGGAGAGGGGAAGAGGGGGATGAGGGAGAGGGGAAAGAGGGAAGGGATAAGAGAACATGAGTCGGAGGAAGGAAAGACAGAAGGAGGGAATGGAGGGAGAGGGGGAAGGGGAGGGAAAGGGGGAGGGGGAGGGCAAGGAGTGGGAGAAAAAGAGAAGGAGGAGGAAGGGGAAAGAGGGAAGGAAGAGGAGGAGGAGAGAGGGAGAAGGAGAGAGGTTGGGAGGGAAGGGGGGAGAGAAGAGAAGTAAGGAAAGGAGGAAAGTAGGAAGGGGAAAGGAAAAGGAGAGGAAGGGGTGAGGACGAGGGAGAGGGAAAGGGACAGAGAGAGGGAGAGGGAAACATGAGGGTGGAAAGAGGGTGGCAGAAAGACAGAAAAAAGAGAGGGGGGGAGAGAAAAGAGAAACAAAAAAAATGAACGAGAGCGCCGGTGCAAAAGAGCAAGAGAGCGAGAGTCGGAAAAGAGAGTGTGAGGACCGGGAGGAAAAGAGGAAGAACATCAAGGAGAAAATTAAACAAGAAGAAAAATCAGAAAAAAAAACAAAAAAAAAGAAAAGAAAAGAAAGCAAAGTTAAACAACTGGAATGTTTGAGAATGTGGGCGATACGAAAATGGCGAGGGAAAGAAGGGACAATAAAATCAAATTACGAGGAGACCTCGTCCTTAAGGTCGCGACTCGCTAGGCATTTTTCGCTAGCATGCTACCTGCTTATGCTACTTCGTTTGAGCAGAAACGACTACGGTGACGATTTTTTTTTTTTTTTTCCAAATTTTCAAATGTCAAATTACTCTTGCGTCATACAGCCAGAAGCTGAATGACGAACCAAGAAAAGTTAAACCTAGAATACGATTGATAGACCCATTGTCTAGAACAGAGGTGGGGAACCTGCGGCTTTAAGGCCGCATGTGGCCTTCCGGGCCATCAAGTGCGGCCTTCTGCGGCCTTTGATATACATATTATTTTTTTCAAAAGACCTTGAATATTTTTTAAGTCTGAAATCATTATACACCTGAAACTTATAATATAATAAAAGGGATAAAAAAAATGATAATAATTTGTTTAGTGCGGCCTCTGTGGGACGATGAATTGTAAGGTGGCCTTCATGCACAAAAAGGTTCCCCACCCCTGGTCTAGAATATTGTAACCGAAGTCGATTCTATTCAATCGAAGTAGCAAAAGCAAGTAGCATGCTAGCCCAGTGTGCCGCCAGCTTTAACCGCGCAGGTCTTCCATCACTCACCCAGCCAAATATTAAAATCACCAAGCGACAGCCAAAAATATTTGAAGAATCGGCGCCTTGCGGTGTAATTCAAAAAAGGGGAGAAAAAATAGATGAGAAACGAAGACAAGAATAGAAAAGATAAAACGATAATTGACAAGAGAGAAGAGATAAGAAAAAAAGAGGAAAAGAGTGAAAATAAGATAGATCCCAAACTTGCTGAAGAGATCAAATAATGAAAGAGAGAGAGAGAGAGAGAGAGAGAGAGAGAGAGAGAGAGAGAGAGAGAGAGATATCGCGATGTTGGAGAATTAGGAGAAATTGATGGAACGTGACTGGTGTAGTGGTGGAGTAGACCAAGCTGAAGGAGAAACTGTTGGAGAGAGAGATCGATGAGGGAGGCTATTACAGAAGTACGCGTTGTTGGAGAAGCGTCTGGTAGATGACACAAGAGTGTTGAAGATGATGGAGCTACTCAGTATCCTTATCGCAGATGGGACCGACAGTCTGGGATGGGAGTGGGGAGTTATGGATAGAAAGTTGCGGCCGGGGATTGGGGAGAGGGGTTGGGGGAAGGAGGGGGGGATTGGGGGTTGGGTACAAGAAAGTTGTGACAAAGCTGGGCACCCACAAGATGTATTCATTGAAAATGGAGACGTAAGAGAAAGGGGATTATGGGAACCAAAAAGGGAAGGAATTATGGAGGAGGGAGGGGGAAAGGGTAGAACGAAAGATGAAAGAGGTTATGGGAACGATGACGGCAAAACAAGAAAAAGATAAATGCGGATATAAAGAAAATACAAAAAATAAGGGCAAAGAAGTAAGGAAAAAGTACAGCAAGTAATATAGAACGGGAAAAAATACAGACAAAATAAAGAATAATGAAAAAGTAAAATATAAAAAGAGAGGAAAATGAGAAAAAGAAAATGAAATTAGAACAGAAAGGAGACAAAGAAAACATGTCAGAAAAAGTAAAACAATTACACACACACAAACACACACACTTACACACACACACACACACACGCACTAACCGCTACAAGAACAGCTCCGTTCCGTCCACAGAGCACATTATAACTCAATTTAATCTAGTCTTGGAATTAGCTCATATTGCTCATTGTCAGCGTATCACTGTTATCTCAATAAACCTATTATTATTGTTATAATTATTACACACACGTTCTCTACACACACGTACAAGGACGTAAATACTAACGTTTCGTAATAAACATCATCAGTATTCAAGGTAATCTTCAAGCTGAGTCCAGCAACGAGCATCATTGAACGTCTCGCGATGCCAAGCAAAGCGAAGCGAATGGTCTTATTACCCAATCCAGGATAACTACGCAAGTACCCAATCAAAGAGAGCTACCCTTACGTAAACAAGTAACCAATCACCAATTAAGAAGAACCGATTGGGCAATCGCGTCTCCCCCTACGGACCAGAGTTGATGGTTATTTTCTTATGATTGGAGACATTTCCATTCTGGGAAATAGAAGATTCTGAGCGAAAGAATCTGGTGAACGAGAGGGAAAACGAACTAAAGAGAAGTAAAGAGAGCGAGAGCGCGCGCACGCACACAGCCTAAGAAAACTACAACCACGTAGGAACCTTTTATCCTTACAACGTGAATACAACCATTCACATGGAGGGAATTTCATCCAAACTCGTCCTTCCTATCAAGTTTCCACCTTTTCCAGGGGTTTGCCTTTTGTGTTGGGAGGCTGGATATGGCTGCAACACTCCTTGTTCATTCATCAAGATACATGTCTTTCCCTGAAACCCTCTTGTCTTTTATGACAGACTTTCAGACCCCCGTTTTTTTTTAAACCCTAACCTGGAAATAGTGATAGTCTCTCTTTCTCTTTCAAAAAATATTTTTCGTCATTTTCATTCATTTCAAAGGCTTTGTTTTACCCTTTCCCTATATATGGTGCTGAGGAGCGTACTCCTAGAGCGAAGAAGGTTGTGATCCACACATTGAAGGCGAGAGTGTAGCGGAGCAAGTAAAGGCTGTTTGGATCTACGGATTTACTCTAGTAAATCGCAGCCAGTTGTCTTGTGCAGAGCCAGTCGTGTTCTGCGCTAAGCAGCAAGGCAACTGACCAAGAAGGCTGTGCCGGTTGCCACTACATCATTTTTTGTTGTACAGTATAATATTCGCAATGTGAGAGAAGTAGGTACTTACATGGTTCAGTAATACCCTCGATATTAAACAAAAATATATACAATTATGATACATAGGGTATGGAATATTTCAATAATGCACGGCGAAAAATAAAACTAAGGATAATTTCTTCTGTAGACGTACGCTTCTCGACGGTCGTATCGTTGGCGGACCAGGTGTCCTAAGAGGTCAAGGTCAGGTCGGCCTAATTCCCTTGTTAAGTGCGACTTCGGTCTGGTTCTGGTTAGACCTAATGCTCAACAGCCGTTTGGTGCTGCTCCGACGTACGCGACGTCGTATGGCTTGATATCTATCTCGTAGCGTGACGTCCTGTGACGTGTAATATATCTTCTTCCAACAAGAGAAGCTGAGTAGCTGTGACCGAAACCATCAATTTAGCTCTATGCGCTTTAAAAAATGTTGAGGCAGGTAAATAATAGTCACTGCTGGGAATCGGAGAGGAGTGCGGGATTCGAATCCACAACTAGGCGAATGCATAAAGGGATCACTTAATATTATGACAGCCACCAACCTATTTTTCATTTCCATTCTTCTTCAAGAATTTTTGAGTCTCCTGGGAAGTCTCTTGAAGTCCAACATTTCCTTCCCTTCCCCTTAAGGCCCTGTTCACACTAGTGGTTGAAACCGCACGGTAAACCACGGCGGTACCGCATGGTCACGGTAAAACTGCGCGGTTTTGTGCGAACGCCTCCACTAATTTACATTGTAACTGAACAGCCGAGGCTGAAACCGCGACGGTTGAAACTGCTAGTGTGAACAGGGCCTGACATTTCACAGTACATCATCTTTCATTCTTCTCTCCTTCCACTTTCCTTTCTACCTGATGGACTCCTCCGCTATATCTTCATCTTCATGATGCTCCACTCTCCATTCTCCAATTCTAAAATCTTCTTTCCATCTCTTTCCCCTTTCCTCTCAGCAATTTCATTCTATTTTGTATAGTTGCCTGTTCATACCTCTTATATAGCTCCATGTTCAAGTTTATTATTTTTCCAATTATTTGTTCACATTTAATAGCTACTTGCTCATTTGCTGTGAACTACAAGTTCATTTACACTAAACTTGTTCATTTACATTGAACAAATACATGTTCATTATAATGAACATCTACCAGTTCATTTATAGTGAACAGCCACTTATTCATTTACAGTGAACAACTACCTGTTCATTTACATTGAATAACCTGTTCGTTTACATAGATTACCTAGATGAAAAAAATAATAAATAAATAAATAATAAATAAATAAATGAATAAATAAAAATGAAATAAATAAATAATTAATAAATGAAATAAACAAAATTAAATTAATAAATGATAATAAACAAATAAAAAAAGCTTTTCTTCGTTTGGACATACAGCGTGTAATGGACTCGGGTCTCATCTTCAGACTCCTAAATGCATTTAGGCATTTAACGATTTCAATACCCATAATACTAGGTAATCCTTTTTTTCCGATTCTAAGAAAGGAGAATTGAAGGAACTGAAGTTAAATGAATCTAGTAAGCCCCTTAGCAGTAACTAGAACTTTCTAACAGGCTAACAATCTCGTCTCCAGAATTTTCTAAATACATGACTTTTATCATAATGTTAAGATTCCAATATTCTAATACTCTGATGGTCATACCATTAAGAGAGAGAGAGAGAGAGGGGGGGAGAGGGGAGTGAGGGGGGAGAGAGGGGGGGAAAGAGGGGGGAGAGAGGGGGAGAAAGAGAGGGAGAGAGGAGAGAGTGAGGGAGGAGGAGAGAGTGAGGTAGGAGGAGAGAGACAGAGAGAGAAGTTGAGAAAGAGAGAGGAGATGGAGAGAGGAGGTGGGGAGGGCAGGAGGGGGAGGGAGGGAGGGAAGTAGAGAGAGAGAGGGTGGGGAGAGCGCCAGAGGTCTTCTTGGAAAAAAGACACACGACGGCCGAAGGCTTCTGCGGAGGCAGATAATGAAGCCTTGCTTTCATATTGGACTTCACCCATTTGCTGGCATTCTGCAGCCTTGCGTCCTCAGTGGGATTACTGCAGTACTTGGGAGGGTGGAAGGGGGGGACTGGGGGGGGAGAGTGGGAGTGGGAGGGAGAGGGAAAGGGAGGGAGGAGGAGGAGAGAGGGAGAGAGAGGGCGTGAGGGAGAGAGGGCTTGAGGGAGAGAGGGAGAGAGAGGGAGTGAGGGAGAGAGGGCTTGAGGGAGGGAGGGAGAGAGAGGGAGTGAGGGAGAGAGGGGGAGAGAGGTGGCAGAGAGGAGCAAGTAGACTGTGGGTGAGGGTAGAGAGGGGAAGAGAGAGCAAGAGATAGAGAGAGAAAAAAGAAATGAATGAATGAACAAAGAGCAACCTGCAGGCAGGCAGACAGTCTGATAAACAGGTGGGAGTATCTGTGTCTTCGTGCGTGCAGCTGTCACTGCAGCTGTCTATTGAGCTCTGTGCAGCTGTGATGTGCAGCCATGCGTGTGCGTATGCCTGTGCAGTTGTTCGTGTGCAGCTGTGCGTATTCAACTGCGCGTGTAAAGGTGTGCGTGTGCAGCTGTATCTGCGCTGTCGTATGTGTGCAGCTGTGCGTGTGCTGCCATGCGTGTGAAGCTGTGCGTGTGCAGCTGTGTCGGATCGTAGAGATTAAAGAAGCGGAATAGAGTAAGAGAACAAGTGCAGCTGGAGAATGCATGGAGGAACATTGCAATAGGAATTTGCAGCTGCATGCGTGTGCTCAGAAAATTGGAGTGGAATAGGAAGTATGGTTGTGGCGGCGCTCGTGGATGTGAATGTGGTGGTGGTGGTAAGTGGTGGTGGTGGTGGTGGTGTTGGTGTTGGTAGTCGTGGGTGGTGGTGGTAAGTGGTAGTGGTAAGTAGTGGTAGTGGTAAGTAGTGGTAGTGGTAAGTAGTGGTGGGGTTAAGTGGTGTTGTAAGTGGTGGTAGTGATAAGTCATGTTAAGTGGTAGTGGTGGTGGTTGTGGTGGTGGAGGAGGAGGAGGAAGTTAAAGAGGAGGAGGAAGGCTGATATGGAGGGAGGCTGAAGGGGTTGGAGGATGAAGGGGAGAGCGGCTGAAGGGGTTGGAGGATGAAGGGGAAGGAGGATGAAGGAGAGGGAGGATGAAGGGGAGGGAGGATGAGGGGGAGGGAGGATGAGGGGGAGGGAGGATGAGGGGGAGGGAAGATCAAGGGGAGGGAGGATGAAGAGGAGGGAGGATGAAGAGGAGGGAGGATGAAGGAGAGGGAGGCTGAAGGGGAGGAGGCTGAAGGAGAGGAGACCGAAGGGGAGGGAGGCTGAAGAGGGGGAGGATGAAGAGGAGAGAGGATGAAGGGGAGGGAGGATGAAGGGGAGGGAGGATGAAGGGGAGGGAGGATGGAAGGGAGGGAGGATGAAGGGGAGGGAGGATGAAGGGGAGGGAGGATGAACGGAAGGGAGGATGAACGGGAGGAAGGACGAAGGGGAGAGAGGATGAGGGGGAGGGAGGATGAAGGGAAGGGAGGCTGAAGGAGGGAGGCTGAAGGAGAGGAGGCTGAAGGGGAGGGAGGCTGAAGGGGAGGGAGGCTGAAGGGGAGGGAGGCTGAAGAGGGGGGAGGATGAAGAGGAGGGAGGATGAAGAGGAGGGAGGATGAAGGGGAGGGAGGCTGAGGGGGAAGGATAGGGAGGGGGAGGGAGGGTGAAAGGGAGGGAGGATGAGGGGGAGGGAGGATGAAGGGGAGGAAGGCTAAGGGAGAGGGAGGAAGAAAGGGGAGTAGGCTAAAGGAGAGATGCTGAAAGGGAGAGGCTGAGGGGGAGGGAGGCTGAGGGGGAGGGAGGATGAAGGGGGAGG
>NC_134794.1:51222289-51237289 GCF_046742065.1 Oratosquilla oratoria | reverse complement strand
ATCCGGTAGGGCAATAGCTGTCGATCCCGAGTCCAACATGTAATCCAAGACCATGGTGAATCGCACACACCCGACACACATACACACACACACAAACTCATGTACCACACATACATACATACAACAATACCAAACACCAGACCATGACGAAGAGCCAATGTAAGCCTTTCGTGGGTTCTGCATCGACAAAGGCACCGCATTTTGAATACCAGCATAGATCCACCAACCTCAAAGCGACCCAATGGCCCATGCTTGTTTGATATCCAATGACCACCAGAGTGGCAACATCTGCCTGAAATGCACTACGGCGTGTGTATGCCTTTTCATGTTCATATGTACGTATGTGTATGTGCTTTATGTATTCCTATGTTAATGAGTACGACATATTTGTAGGGTTATATATGTGTTCATGTGTATGTACGTGTGTGTGTGTGTGTGTGTGTATACATTCGTTATATATTTTCACATGGATAAGTGTGTGCACTTTATGTATGGGTGTGTGAGTTTAACATCACATTTTATATATATATATATATATATATATATATATATATTCACATACACATATCACCCGTATGCATGTATTCAAACAGAACTGAACACAATTCACACCTGAGCAATTACTCGCACAAAGTGGTGACGCTGTCTGGTGACTGGCACAGGGCAGCAATAACTCTTTGGCTTAAAACTTTGGTTCCGGTTTATAGTCAGGAGTCCGGAGGACTCTCCGCAAGGATTATCTCCAATTCAGAGGCCCCTAGCTAGGACACTCCGGAACGATTACCTTCAAATCCGGGACCCCACGATTCCCAAGAAGGATTCCCTTCAATCGTAAGACCCCCAGGACTCCCCCTGGAAATATTTTCAATTTCGAGGCTCCCAGGACTCCCCAGAAATATTTTCAATTCCGAGGGCCCAGGACTTGTAGGAATTATACCTTTAATACCGGGGTCCCCAGAACTCCCCGGAAATATCATATTCAATTCCGGGCCTTTATGGGCTCCGCGGTAACCCAATGGATGCCTTGAGTTTGATTCCCGAGACCCACTACGGGCTTCCTGCGTCGGGTCCCGACAGCCCTGCCAAGGCGGGGAGGCGACCCAAACAACGGCCTAAAAATTCCAGCGGCTTGCCTCAACTGACGGGGCTTTCCCAACTAGCGGTTTCTCACTTCCCACTTCATGGGAGTGGGATGGGGAGTTCATACCCCTTAGACTGATCAACAAACGATGCATCAATCTTCAATGACCAATCCGATTACAATGAAACAAAAAATCCTTAACGCGTTAGTGGAAACAGCACGTCACAAGTGAATGTCCTCAATAATGATAATATTCGATTTGGCGTCGGGGCTTCACCCCATATTGGAGAGTTTGATCCTATATTTGCAATTAAATAGACCTTTGTCTGGTAAATAATACATAGGAAAACGACTATCGGAAAATTGGGCAAAATTGGTTCGTTATAAAATTGATGCGAATTTCCCTAATGGTATTAGGAGTCTTTAGATAATCTTTTTTATTACATTTACCGATCTATAATAAATTACACACACACACAAACTATCTAACTACTTTTCTTAAACATTATTTGCAGTATTAAGCAGTCCAATAAGGTTATACAAAGTTTAGTTAAGTTTCAATACATGGGATCAACTTCGACTAGAATGTATCTTTACGACATCACTACAAATATTTAGATACTTGATCTCCTAATCTCCCTGCAAACCATAAAAAGCTTTATTTGGATAAGCAGCCCCGAGGGGATGACACTCAATCCCTGGACTGAGCCAAGGATTTCCTTCAACTTCGACAATACTGCCACGACTAATTCACATATGGAGTTGACAATCGGTGACTGCTCCCTAACCTGTGTCAAACTGTTCCACACCGATTAATTTCACACGTATCGATTTTTCGACGTGCACCTTTCACGACACGACGTCGTATTCTCAAATGACCACGGATATCTATGGGCGCTTTCACACGAAATCGTGAGGCGTGAAAGCGTCCATAGACACCCGTGGGTATTTGAGAGCAAGACGTCGTGTCGACGGTAGCGCACGGCAAAAAGTCGATACGTGTGAAACGAGCTTATTACAACACACGAGTCACGCGTTTCTTCCCATGAGCCTTAGGACCGTTGCCAAAAGAAGACTATATAGATAACTTGATGGATAGGTATGACAGGTGGTAAGGGACATGGAACTGCCTAGTGTAGGCCTTATGGTCTTGTGTAGTCTCCTTCATTCTTATATTCTTTTGTTAAGACAGTATTTACTCTACTTTCTATCATTATTGTCACATACAAGATACACAAACGCAGAGGCATTGCACGTTGTCCACACACAAGTGACACAGCAAGTACTTCAATGTTTTGTTCGAACGTGTGTGAGGATGGAGGCGACACTACTAATAATGAAGTTAAAGATAATGATGACTGACTGGCCGTAACACGCGAAATATTTTCTGCCGGCTCAAGCAAAATGATCATGATAATGTCAAAGTTTACTTTTACCAACCACCCCCATCCTGGCCAATCTCATCTTCACATCCAACACCACCAGTGAAAAATGTAGCAAACAGAAAAATATAAAAATTTGTTACGTTTTAGATATTCTGTTTAGTAACTCCCCCACGAACAAAGACTATTTCAGTAATCTAAAACAGGGGTCATACCATATCATATATATATATATATATATATATATATATATATATATATATATATATATATATATATATATATATATATATATATTATATATATATATATATATATCATATATATATATATATATATATATATATATATACACACGCGTTCGTAAAGAGCGGGAGACTAGGAGTCATGTTATAGGAAAATTTTCAGACACTAGAATCAGAGTAACAGATTCACTACCGACGTTTCGAACCCTGTCCGAGGTTCGTCTTCAGTGTTATACAATGTCAGCAAAAAGGAATAAATCAGATAGCGTACAAGTATTCGCTGGGACAGGGACCACCAGATTGAACAAAGTTGCCGGATTACAGAATTTCACCATTGTAAAAACCTCGGCCCTCATCCAAGAATATGAAGGGCCCCATACGTAACTAAGCAATTACACATGTCTGGAAAGACATGGAGAAAGAATTACAAAATTAGACCAAAGAGGCACTAACATGCCGATACCAACATCCAAAAAGCTGATAATGATAAAATCTCACTCTGCACAACATGGGCAAATGACAGCAACAGCATTAACAGATGTATTAAGTTTGGTGGTTCAATTTTTATGCCCTTTTTTGCTATATTCTATAATTCATTTTTCCATGCCATTCAGGATAAGGGTTTAGCTCTGCTTTATTGTTTTGGATTTGTATCTTAGCTACAGAGGAGCGAAGTACAAGCAGGACCGAAGGAGCGAAGGTCTGCTGCCTAGTGATTTTGTCTGGAGTGAGATTTTATCATTATCAGCTTTTTGGATGTTGATAGCAGTATGTTCGTGCCTCTTTTGTATGTATATATATGTGTATGTGTATATATATATATAATATATATATATGATATATAACATATACAAACATACACATGCGCGCGCGCACACACACATATACGTGTGTGTATATATATATGTATATATATACATATATATATATATATATATATATATATATATACATACATATATATATACATATATATACATATATATATACATATATATATACATATATATATATATACATATATATATACATATATATATATATATATATATATATATATATATATATATATATATATATATATATACACATACATATATATACAAGGGGGCTTCAAAAAGTTCGTGGAAAAAGGACAGTATGAAAAAATGGTTTCAGTTATGATGTTTATTTTTCAACATATGTTCCATTAAGGTCAATACACTTCTGCAAACGTTGATCCCAGCCTTTAAGTCCGTCTGAGTAGAACTGAGGATCATGTGATCTGAACCATGTCAGAGCAGCTCTTTTTACATCTTCAACTGATGGAAAATTGGTACCTTTCCATTATTTTTTTAAGTTTGGAAACAAAAAGAAGTCGAATGGGGCTAAATCGCGGCTGTAAGGGGGATGTCGGATGATTTCCCATCGAAATTCACGTAGCACAGCTCTTGTCTGCCGAGCACTGTGAGCGCGTGCATTGTCGTGGTGAAGAGGACGCGTTGATGCAGGTTTCCAGGGCATTTTTCCGAGACTTTTTTGGACAGTTTTCTCAAAACGCATTCATAATAAGTAGATGTAATTGTTTTCTTGTTATCGAGGAAGTCAAACAACAAAATCTCTTCTACATCCCAGAAGACAGTAGCCATGTCCTTTCCTCTTGAACGCTCAGATTTTGCTTTGACTGGTCCACTTCCACCCCGGGGCAGCCACTGCTTTGATTGAATTTTGTCCTCGCTATCGTACTGGTAAAGCCATGTTTCATCACTTGTCACAATTCTCTGCAGGAAAGCTTCAGTCCTCATCCCACTTGATCAAAATTTCCATTGAATGATCTGCCCTTGTTTGCTGCTGATCTGGGCTCAACAGCCTAGGGCCCCATCGAATGAAAAGCTTGCTTAGCCCTAAACTCTCTACCAGAAATGTGTGTGCAGAACCCACGGAGATATCGAGTGTATCTGCTACTGATTCAGTGGTTATTCGTCTATTCTTTTCAATCATGTTGCGGACAGCATCCATGTTTTTCTCACAAACTGACGTTGATGGCCTGTCACTGCGGGGCTCATCTTCAATTTCGTTTCTTCCACCTTTGAACCGACTTATTCATTTGTAGGTTGTTGATTTCTTTGGGGCATTGTCACCATAAACTTCTTTCAGACTTGCATATTCTCCCAACCGACTTTCACCATGAATTTAATGTTTGTCCTGGCCTCGATTTTGGTGGATTCCATGTTGCTTGAATGATGTCTGATTTCCAATTGGCGGCGATGCGTCATTACCTGCATTTATGGGTTCATGTTTGAACTTGTTATAACACGTTGCTACAAGAATGTCCAGGTGCAATAGAATGATATTCCTTCCATATGATTTTTAGTTATGGACTTTTTCCACGGACTTTTTGAAGCTCCCTCGTACATACATATATACACACTTATAATATACATATACATACACACACACATATATACATATATACACATATGTACATATTTATATATATATACATATATATATATATATATATATATTTACATATACATATATATATATACATATGCGTGGGCGGACACTTCGCTCCTCTTCGTGAGCGAAGTGTTCGCCTACGCATGGTGACACGATCCTTTCAGCGTTCCCAAGCGGCCTATATTTAAATCCATGTTGTCCGTACAAAATTGTCAATTGTGTATTATATAGCTGTGTAAGACTGTGAATTAATTCGTGTATACTAATCTGAAAATGACTCCCTGAATTCGAAACGTCAATTAAATATGGAAGACTGTGGAAGGCTTGTATTTGCCCACCCACCTGAAACGAGATCTACTGTGAGAAAAATTGAAAATCTCAGTAAGAAAATTAATCAGTGTCAAAATGCTGTCGTGTTTAACACAGTATATATATATATATATATATATATATATATATATATATATATATATATATATACAAACATGTAGATACATATGTATATTCATATATACACATATATACACACACATAAGGAATAATGGAAGAATTTTATGCTTTAACGTTTCAACCTACAGAATTTGATCACAAAGATAACAATGAAGTGCAACATAGACATTTTATAAACAGGGAGGTCATCTCTTGGGACGCCTGGGAGAGGTTGTTGCCATACTGATAACATTTGTGTATTTTTCTTTAACTATAAATATACTTGTGGTTTTTGCTAAGCTTATAAAACCTCTGTGGTTAAAGTTATTATTAGTGTTAATATAAGCTGCTTCTATTGTCTCTCAATCTTTTTGTTAAACCTTTATTATAACTCTATTGTTCCAGTCTGGAAGGTGATCATGCCTTACAATAGAATTTTAAAATCTGTGGGTTTTTACATCAATTTTGTGTTCATATAACCTTTTATCAAGTCTACGACCCTTTTCTCCAAAATATGGTGATGGGCAGCTTTTACATAGTATCTTATGTACAATACAGTTTTCATTAGTTGGGTTATTATTACTACGTGTGACCAAATGTCCCACTTTGCTACCTGATGTTCTAGCTGTCATAGCGCCAGGTCTTAAGAGGAATGTGTCCAAGTGTGAATTAATATTGGAGTTTGGAACTGCGATATATCAGGCTTTTTTGTTGCATTTATTATCTTTACTTCTCTTATTTCTTTATTTTTTCCCTCTGTTTACACAGGAGACCTTATGGATATTTCAGTATGTTGAGGATTTCTGCGATATGATTTAGTTCATTTTCCAGAAACTCTTCACTACATACCCGAAATGCTCTGAGGAAGAAGTCTATTAGTATACCTGTTTTGGTTCTATCATTGTGTCCCGAATAAAAATGTATGTAGCCCGATATATCACAGATTCAAACTACGTATGCATATGCATAAGTAATGATAAATAGATTTTGCTCGACTACTGAATGTATAGATAAACAAAAGGTTACGCGGGTTGCGCTCCTCATTCTTTGAGCTTGACCTCTATGAAGAAAATTTGGTAACCTCTGGTCTAAAGCGATGGTGATGAGGGAAGATATGGGGGCAATGAATGGGTTCAAGTTATCAAGCAACTAAACCATTTGTACTTTTCACAATATATACACGAGTGCGCTCCAGAGCGTGTGGACGTGCGTGCGTGTTTGTGTGTGTTTTGTGCGCGCGTTTCTATACACTATATGAAACCATTTCTGTATCAAAGTCACATGGATAAGACATGAAGAAACGCGTCTTTACTGAATTTAACATCGTCCCTAATGACTTCATAAAAAGTTGTCAAATTAGAAAAAAAAAATCGTAGCAAGGTTCGCGTTTTTTTTTTTTTTTTTTTTTTTTTTTTTTTTTTTTTTTTTTTTTTTTTTTTTTTTAAGGTGGGTAGAGCGAGCGAGCGAGCTAGGCAAAAACTGACACTGAAAGAAACGAAAAATAAAAAGTCTGGAATGATTTGACGAGCTTCTCTTTTACAAGCTCGGCATCAGATGCGTGTGTGTGTGTGTGGGTGTCAGTAAAAGCAAAGTATGTATAAACATAAAACGTACAGGAAAAGAGTATAAAGATAAGAATAATAGAATTAAGGAAGGGAGAGGGGAAGGTAAGTAGATATAAGCAAAACGCTGTATTTATAAACTACATCATGAATCTCCCTCTATCGACCCGTCTTCCTGATATAGGGTGTTGTAGGAAGCGATAAAGGCTTACTGAGTCTGAGGGCAACATGGTATCTAGAGTCCGAATTATTTATGTATTTTATCTTTAATGACTTTATTTCATTCCTTAAGTAATGGATGGGCCCTAGATCAGCGTTTCTCAACCAGGGTTCCCCGGAACCCTAAGGTTCCGCAAAAGGTCCCTAAGGGTTCTGCAAGAACAAGTGAGATAAGCTAATGCACTCTTGATTTTTTATCTAATTTCATATACGTAATATAAACACGCACGGCATATTCTTGGTTATTATATTAACATAATATAGACATCATTCTATCTTACCTATTATTACGATGAAAATGAAATGAGAAAGATGTGGTACATTATTATTATTATTATTATTATTATTATTATATATATATATATATATATATATTTTTTGCGCAAGGGTTCCTTGAGACATGCAATTTATTCTAAATGATACACAAGGGTAAAGATGTTGAGAAACGCTGCCCTAGGTTAAAGGGCCTCTAAGAGCAAGACCAGTGCTCCCCTCTCCTAAAAATAAATAAATAAATAAATAAAAATAAATAAAAAATAAATATATATATATATATATATATATATATATATATATATATATATGTACATATGTATATACATATACATACATATCATATATACACACACATATTATATATATATATATATATATATATATATAGATATATATATATATAAACTGCAAAAACCTATACAATATACTACCACCTTGCGCGAGTTGAACTGCTACCGAAATCTTGAGCCCATGTTTAGCATTCATCCCGGCGAGAGACTGGGTACACTTTCTGCAGAATTTAATCTACAAAGTCTCCTACTAAAGCTGGATTATATTCAGTTGAGCAGCCCTGTGAGGGAACCAGGTCAAGTTTTCTCTGGCAAGCACTTCAACCAACGTACTATATTATGTACGTATGCGAGTGTGTATATTAGTATTATAATCATATTACTATCTTCATAATTATCATTGTTATTATATATGCATGTATTTGTGTATTGTCATAATTTTATTATATTAACATTATTATCATCGTCATACATATGCACATGCATACACACACACACGTACATGTATATACACACATATATATTGATATACTTATACACGTACATATAATGTACATACATGCAAATATATCTATCCACTGTATAAATGCAGACATACAAACCCAACCTACGATTTGCTACACCCATACAAATACATGTCATCATAAAAAAATATACAAAAATGCCTTCAACTAACAATGACTGCCCTATAAAGACTTACATTGTATGTTGAAAAATATTTGCATGGTTTTGTTATATTACGTGACAATGATGTGTCTGGCAACTGTGAAAGGGGACGAAAATTTCCGACTTCAAAGGACTTTTGTGGTTTTGATGTGGTCACCAAAAATATATAATCTGCGGCCACATCCCTTGTTATAAATATAATGGCAGAAAAAAACAACTGTAGTTTATGTAATAAATCTCTGGTGAACCCTTGCGGGCGCCATGATAGAGTTCTATGGGCGCGACGACGCCCACAAGCTACAGTTTGGGGACCACTGCCATAGATGAAGGGTGAGTGCGGCTATCTTTTGTCGCAGAGTTTGACCTTCCCTTAATAATATAAACAGATAAATACATCTATCTATATTTATATGCCAAATGCTTTTTCCCCCTTATAAAGGAGATAGCCAAGACAGAGGCACGCAGCTACTCGCACTCCCATTCCACTCCCTTTCCTCATCTTAGCTCCCCGTGGATGAAAGGTCATCCCTGTCTCCAGCCCAATAAATAGTTAGATAAACAAATATAAATAATTGGTCGATTTAATGATTGGGAGTTGGATGAACTAGTAGAAGGGAGTGAGGGGAGGGGATGGATGAAGTCAATTTTTTTAATTCTATAAATTTCACAGTTCTAAAAATCTACAGTGTGTCCTAAAAGTCTTGAAACACATCAAACATTAGTATCTATAACTAAATGATGTGGTCATATTTTTTCGTTGTTTCCTCATTCCCCTCGACGAGGTGAACTTGATGGAGATCGAAGATACGAGACACCTAAAGGAGCTCCCGTGCGTCCAGACTTTAGGAACACCCTGTACAATCGAGGCAAAGCAAACTAACCGGATTTGCAAGAAGTTTGTCCGGTAAACGTTGCTCTCCATCCGGAGTATAAACGTTCCCGAGTAAAAACGTTTCCAACTCCGTCACAAGGAAAAAGGAAAAGTTTAAAACCCCGACTCTTAACCTATCAAGGCGATGACTGCCCATTTTTTTTTTTTTTTTTTTCTTTTTTTTTTTTTTTTAAAGAACGCTCTTCAGTTGAGTGGGCGTCCGTGAACAAGGTGCACAAGCCCATTGTCTTTATTCTGGCTAACTTCAAGCTATTTCATTCAAACGAAAATGTGTCACTACAGAGGAGTTTAAAAAAGTGATACTTGTGCACAGCTTCGAACATCCGAATCTGATACACTACATACCAGGAAACGAGAGAGGGAGGAGAGAGGAAGGAGAGAAAGAGGAGTGAGGGAGGGAGGCAGGAGATGACAAAGAAGCAAAGAAAGGAAGAAAGGGGGGAAGAGGAGGGATAGTGAAGATGAGGAGGAATGGGGAAGAAGAGGAGGGAGGGGGATTGAGAAGATAGGGGGAAAAGAAGGGAGGAATAGGATGATGAAAAGTAAAAATAAGAAGAAGTGGGAAGAAGGCCAGAGGATGTGGAGGAGGAAGAAGAGGATGTGGAGGAGGAAGAAGAGGATGTGGAGGAGGAAGACGAGGATGTGGAGTAGGAAGACGAGGATGTGGAGGAGGAAGACGAGGATGTGGAGGAGGAAGACGAGGATGTGGAGGAGGAAGAAGAGGATGCGGAGGAGGAAGAAGAGGATGTGAAGGAGGAGGAGGATGAGGAAGAAGAGGATGTGGAGGAGGGAGAAGAGGTTGTGGAGGAAGGAGAAGAGGATGTGGAGGAGGAAGAGTAGGAAGAAGAGGAAGACGAGGGGAAGAGGAGGAGATGCAAGCCCCGTGTAAATAATAACGCCCGAGTGCCATTTGCTGCGCTGGGCGATGTTGGCACACAAGGGGAGCGAGTGCCCCGCTTGCGAGCGACGAGGGCGAAGGGGGACCCGCTCCCCCCCCACCTCCCGCCTCTCGCTGACTGGTCGGTTGGTTGTTCGAAGGATGACCATGGCGTGAATAAAGGAATGGTGGTGAGGAGCCTACGCCAGGAGGCGCTGAGTGCCTGCGACCGAAGCCGTCATCTTTGCCCCAATATGTACTTTAGGGAGTGTTGGGGCAGGTAGCAGTCACTACTGGGAAGGAGTGCGAGATTCGAACCCACAACTGAGCAAATGGGCGACAACCAAGCTTTCGATGACGTCACTAGTGCACTCGTTTAGGAATGGTTTGTGCCTAAGTCAGATTTCAGAGGTTTCACAAATTTCGCAAATTCAAGAATGGTTCGCATTTAGCTCTCAAGCGTTTCAAATGAATAGTTTACACACAGGTTTCACATTGTGAGGGAAAAGTTTACTCAGTTTTTCACAAACCTAGAATAGCTTGCACAAAGCTCTCGCACGTTTTCATTCTAATTCACGTGACTTACAGATTTACACGTACACGTTCGATTTTCATACATCAAGCCAGGCAAACAGCAACGCTCTTATCAGACTAGACCTCAAGACACCCATTTGAGACGCTTAAGCCCCAGTTACACCAAGCTTACGACCTATTTCCGACCACCTTCAACCGAAAATCAAGCGATCGGTCGGCGCCAAAAAACCTATGCAAGGAATTGAAATGGAAAAAATCAATGTGGTTGATAAGATGAAAATCCATGTACTGGGGACTATTCCGTGTGTGTTCTAATATATCTATTTATCTATCTTATCACCGACTATCATCGACTTCCAAAGACTACCTGCAAATGGTCGCCGGTGATCGGAAACAGGTCGTAAGCTTGATGTGACTGGGCCTTTATCGTCTCGTAAACACAAAAAACCTCGGTTAGCTTTAAGTATGAAAGGATATACTCGTATCCTACGTAAGCCATGAGTGTGTTTTTACAATCCCTTCGCTCCGGATCTGTACTTCGCTTCATAAATAAATACATAAATACTTATGTAATAAATTAGATACCCAAGTAAATAGACAAGCAGATAAATGAATAAACAAGATCAAGTAAGAAAAATTAAACAGAAAAAAATAATGACTTTAGTCCCGTCCAAGCGGAGGATGATCAGGGTCTAGCACTACGATACCAATAATGATAATAACGAATAAAAAAAAATAATATAAATACACTCATCCTTCGTTTTAACAGACAAAAATGGGAAACAGTCCGTTAATTCCGAGCGTCCGCAATTACAGACACTACGAGCATGTCTGTAGTGGCTAATATTAACAACTACATAACAAAAGAAGAATAATACGGTACTGTAATTTTAATCAAGCACACCATCCAATCCGACAGTTTAAAGTACTTGTACACTGTAAATATACACTATGATACTGTAAAAAAAATAATAAAAATAAATCAAATCGGATCGTGTTTAGTGCTGTCACAACTTCGTCCGCATCACGTGAGACTTAGTGGCTATTTTTCCTTCCACACACTACCTCCAACCTCCTTTTGAATAACTAGAATATGACTTTGGTTACACAAATCTAGACTTCCCTATGAACATTTCATCAGTACGTCTTACGTTCGTGTAGGTTTAAGATCTGGTAAAGCCCGTGGAAGCCCTGTGTGGTAACCCCTTTACAGACTGTGTTGGCTGCAACAGAGGTCTGTTAAAACGAGGGATGAGTGTACATAATACATTAAACAAATAATGAAATAGACAAACAGACAAGTAAATAGATAAAATGATAAGTAAATGAACCAATGAAATAAAATCAGTATAATAAAAACGAACAAATAAATAAAAAAGAAACAATATAAAATAACGAAATAGAACAAGGAAAAAAGATAACTAACACAAAATATAAAATACACGTGAAACTGAGAATACATTGCCCGTACATCGTAGGTAGGGAGCGAGGGAAGGAGCGAGGGAGAGAGGGGGGGGGCGAGGAGAGGGAAAGCAAGTGAGCGAGGAGGTGGGAGAGGGAGAGCGAGGAGAGGGAGAGCGAGGAAGGGGGAACGTGGGAGTGGGGCGAGGGAGGGAGGGAGGGAGGGGTGGGAGGGAGGGGGAGCAAGGGTGGGAGGGAGGGGGAGCAGGGGAGGGAGGGAGGGGGAGCAAAGGGACGAGGGAGAAGGATTGGAGAGGATGGGAGCGAGTGTGGATGGAAAACTATGACATCCCCATTGAGCAGCACCCAACACTTTTTGTCAGACACTGGTGATAGATCCAGAGCATCCACGTCCAATGTTCCTTAAGGTACGTTTTTGCGTCGTGCGACTATAGCTCATCGATGATTATCAAACGATTGTCTAAAGCACTAATTCTTTGTTTTTGAATGATGGGGGTTGTTCTGCTTCCAACTGCAGAGTACGAGGGTGATCATTTTAGTTTATCCTAGCAACGCGTTTATCGAAAAAAAGGATGCCAGGTATGATGTGCATCACCCGGCTGTGGTTGGCTAATAATCACACAGAGCACAACATGCCTTTATACAGGAACCACAGCCATGCCATGCTACGTTCCCACGAACCAAGACTGAGGTGAACTTTTGGTCCACACCCCTCTCAACTCCATCACTGGGACGCGATCACCGTAAATCAGGAGATAGAAATTCAGGATGCGGATTTGTTTGATTTAATCTTAATATTTTCATTAATTAGGAAATCTAATGCTATTCTTTGCGTTTCACTGTTAATGGAGTAAATGGATTTGTTTTGGCTGCCGCCGGGCGATTTTATTCGGCTGAAGATCCCCGATAGTATAAGATACACCTAGGTCTCTTAATCCAACGCTCGCCAACCGCCACTTGTGCTGACGTTTGGGCCCAGGATATAAACCCACTTCGGGAATTGGGCCAGGACATAAAACACCACCAATTCCCAAAGTGGGTTTATGTCCTAGGCCCAAACGTCCGCACAAGTGGCGGTTGGCGAGTGTTGCATTAAGAGATCTAGGTACTTATTAGTCGAGGCATTCTCGTCCACCACTGGATACATTCTGCCATAGCAAACGCCAAGCTATTCACATGACCAAGCCCCAGCACCCCCCACCCCCCCAAAACAAAAAAAAACATCACCCCAGCTGGTTAACTAAAATTGACGCCACACTAGGCTAACATGCTACTTGTTTTTGCTACCGCCTCAGAGTAGAATTGACTTTGGTTACAATATTCTCGACTTCCGTCAGAATATCTCAATTATGTGTCTAACATTAGTATAGGTTTAACTTTTCTTAGTCCGCCATTCAGCTTCTCACTATATGACAAGAGTAATATAACATGTAGACATTTGAAAAACATAAGATCTTAACCAAAATAGTTTCTACTCAAACGAAGTAGCATGCTAGCGAGAAATGCATAGTGTGCCGCCACGTTAAAGGGGGTTAGACGTGCATAACATAACGTATCAGGATCCTGGTGCAGCCGGTACACAACTGCAAGCGTGTGTGCACCTCGGCGACCTCAGCATCGATGTCGAAGATGTCTTCGCCCGGTAACCTAATTAGAGAGAAGGTGAGACCTCGCAATTACCCGGACGAACGCACCATTGTCATCGATCTCGTTGGCATCATGTGGGAGGGAGGGAGGGAGGGAGCGAGGGCGTGAGGGAAGGGGGAGGGGTAGAGCAAGGGATGGGGAGAATGAGGAGGAGGATGGAGAAGATGGGAGGAGGGAGCAAGGGAAGGGGGAGTATGGGATAAGATGGAAGGGAAGATGGGGGCGAAGTACAAGAAAAAGATAAAGTAATCTGTCTGAAGAGAAAAAGAAAATGATGATAATAATAGATGGCTGCTATGTACATTTGAAATGTATAAGCAAGTACATCTTACATGATATATTTAAAAACAATTATCACAAATGATCGTCAATTGAAATTTAATTCAAAGGCAACATCAGCCTATGTATATCATAGTATTGGCATACCTCTCAGACTTTGCACGATAAAGTGAAATAAATATATATATACACTTTTCTCCTAAAAGCGGGCATTAAAATAGCCAGGACGTCAGGTAACAAAGTAGGACATTTGGTAACACGTAGATACAATAATCCCACTAACGAAAACAGCGTTGTTTATAAAATCCCGTGTAAAAGCTGTCCCTCATCATATTTTGGTGAATCTGGTCGCGGACTTAATAAAAGGATAAATGAACATAAAGAAAAGCCCATAGGACATCTAACTCCATAGTAATGCATGTGGATAAACATGGCCACCTTCCAGACCGGAACAACACAACCGTATTAAATAAAGGATCATCCAAGAAACTAAGGAAGACAATTGAGGCAGCATATATCAACACTAATAACAACAGTAATCATAGAGAAGGCTTTATATGTTTAGCAAAAGCCACAAGTTTATTAATAATAAAATAGTACGCAAATAAAATAACAAGCTCTCCGAAGCGTCCCATGAGATGACCCGTCCATTTATAAACTATCCTGTTACGTTTGAGTTGTTAGCTTTGCGATCAAGACCCTGCGGGTCGAAACGTTAAAGCGTGAAATTCTCCCATTATTCCTCGTCTGCTTCTTC
>NC_134794.1:51192289-51217289 GCF_046742065.1 Oratosquilla oratoria | reverse complement strand
GCCTACTGTAGGCCTTATGGTCTCTGAGCGGGTTTGAACGTAGCTACTTGCGGCGGAAATCGAGGTGACGGCAGTCCGTACTCTGCCGCCAGCGAGCTGAACCAGGGGCATGCTTCACTGAATTCCACTATACAAAGCCCTCTGTAAGGGGCACCGTCCTAGCCTCCAGATAGGGGGAGTTTGCGACATTAAACCGAACCACTTACGATATCTAAGTTACGAGGTCGTAAAGCCTTGCCCACGTCTTAACTCTACAATCCAAAAATGGCTACGCTCAAGACCCTCAAAGGTGAAAAAGCCACTGTGGTACCTAGAAATGGAAGCAATCGTACAAATGGCGAGAATAACAAGTTTTCCTTACGAACTGAAGCCATACACAGACAACACCTCTTCACTTCACTCTTTGTCGGAGACGAAGGGGTGTGGGGTGATGGATGGGGTGATGGATGGGATGGGGTGTGATGAGGTTAGGATGGGAGCGAGGGTAGGGTGGGCTAAGTGGTAGGGTAAGGGGCGAGGTGAGGTTGGGGTGAGGGTGGGAAGAGGGGCGGTTTGATAGTGGGATGAGGTGGGGTGAGGGGAAGGAGGGCTGGGGTGAGGAAGGGGATGAGGAAGGCAGGGGTGGAATGAGGGGTGGGGTAGGGTGAGTAGGGGTGGTTCGGGTGGGGATGAGTAGGGGTGGATGGGGTGATGTGGGCTTGGGCTAGGGTGAGGAGAGGTTGGGATGGGTGAGGAGGGGTGGGTGGGATGGAGGTGAATGGGGGAGAGGGTGAGTAGGAGGGTGAAGGGATGAGGGACCGAAGACCTCGATGTGAACGATCTATTTACTTTGGCATCCATCACATCCCCCACAAAAAAAAAAAAGTAAATAAATAAATAAATAAATAAATAAATAAATAATAATAATGAAATAAAACAAGATAAAAAAATATAATAATAATAATAATAATACAAAAATAATAATGATAATAATAATAATAAAAGAAAATCTAGCTCGAGCGTAGGTATGTATATGGATTTCAGAAAAAAGAAGTAAAGAAGTATGAAGGAGGAAAAAAAAAAAAAAAAAAAAAAAAAAGGGAAGGGTGGGTTGGATTATGTTAATATTTTTCACAGGGAGATTACGGTACGTAGGTAATTGGTTCTTGCAATAAAGCCTGTGTTACGGTATGCAATAATTTCATGTTACTATTTAGTGTGTGTTGGACGTATGTTGAAGAAATTTATTCTGGTGAACGAAGAACTTTTATTCGTATAAGAGAGACCTCTGAGCAAAAAACACAAAATAGATAGACAAATGCTTTGTAGCGAGATTTATTCATGTATATTCTTTTTAGCTTTTCTTAATGGATTTCAAGGACCTGGTTATCAGGATATTAGTCATATACAATTTTTTTTTTAAGGGGGGCCTAAAAAAAAATCCCTTTCTATATCTGATTTTTTAAAACTGATATTTTTTTTTCATTTATCTTTTCTATGTATAGCGTCAGATTATATCAAAAGTGCAACATGATAAGGTCTATACCGCTGCAGCCTTGTTTGTATTCACGTTCATTTCAGTGACATAACTACTGTTGTGCGTGTGTACACGTGTGCGTGCCTGCGTGTCCGTGGACGCGTGGAAGGTGTGAGTGAGGAAAGATTGGTGAAGGCGATGTGGGGGGCGGGGATGGATGAAGTAAACATGAGGGGGGGGCGGCCAAGGATGAGATAGATGGGTGGGGTGAGTGGGGGGTTGAGCAGGAGGGGGTATCTGTTGAGGTAGGAAGGAGAGGGGGGGGGGAAGAGGATGGGGTTGGGTGGAGAATGGCTGTGTATGGATGATACTGCGATGAATGGGGGAGAGTGGGTGGGGGGTGGTGTGGGTTAGGGAGTGGGCATGTGTGAATGATATTTTGACGAAGCCCGAGGGGATTTCTCCCCGTCTTCAGTGTTTCTTCATGAGGGGACGGAAGGAGGAGGTCGCCGATTGAATGAAGCGTCCTTGCTGTGGATGTGCTGTGTCTTGCTGCATTGCTTCTGACCCCGAGCAGTGGGCGGGATACAGGGATGACCCGTCATCCACGAGGAGCTAAGATGAGAAGGAGGAAAGGGATGATGGATGGGAATGGAATGGGTGGGGATGGAATGTGTGGAAAGGGAATTATGCCTTTCGACTTTGGCTACCACCCTGGTAAGGTGGAAACAACCCTTGGTGTATGTATGTTTATTATTTTTTTTTTTTCCATTCCTATGTTTTTACTCTCGTTATTCCACACCCTTCGGCACACTCAACCTCTCTCCCCCTCTTTCAGTATTTCAAGGCACAGGACGAAGCTACTACACAGCTTCCACGGTTCTCTCGCCTTGGTATTCTCTCTTACACTCCAACTATATTCTCTGCTACACATTTTCTTTTCGTCAATCTTCTTCTCATCCCCCTTCCATCTCCCTCCTCCCCCTCCCCTCCCTCTCCTCCTCCCCTCCTTTACCTTTCCTCCTCTCTTTCCCTCCTTCCTTCCTCTATTCCTGCCCCTTTCCTCTTTCCTTTTCTCCCTCCCTCCCCCTCCACTCCTCCCCCTCCTTTACCTTTCCTCCTCTCTACACACTCTTTTCGTCAATCTTCTTCTCATCCCCCTTCTATCTCCCTCCTCCCCCTCCCCTCCCTCTCCTCCTCCCCCTCCCCTCCCTCTCCTCCTCCCCTCCTTTACCTTTCCTCCTCTCTTTCCCTCCTTCCTTCCTCTATTCCTGTCCCTTTCCTCTTTCCTTTTCTCCCTCCCTCCCCCTCCCCTCCTCCTTTACCTTTCCTCCTCTCTTTCCCTCCTTCCTTCCTCTACTTCTGCCCCTTTCCTCTTTCCTTTCCTCCCTATCCTCCTCCCTCCCTCCCCCTCTCCTCCTCCTCCCCCTCTCCTCTCTTTTTTCAACCTTCCCTGACACACTTTTACGAGTACCAACCCCGACCCCACCTCCCTCCCGACCTATAATATTAACACGCATCTTCTAGACTTCCATCTTCCCATCCGTAATGCTTTTCCTCTCTCCTCCCCGTCTCGCCTAATCTTACTTTATAATTAAATTCTTCGTATCATTTTCCTTCTCTCGTGGACATTTATCATCCCGTCTCCGAGTCTGTCAACTTTCTCTTTCCTCTGGAGTTCTCCGTTTCAATCATCTCATATCTTCAGCAAGCTCTCGGTCTAACTTGCGCTCTGTCTCTCACTCTACTTCCTCTGCCACTTGCTCTGCCTCACGGTACTTCCTCTGCCACTTGCTCTGCCTCACGGTACTTCCTCTGCCTCTCTCCCTACTTCCTCTGCCACTTGCTCTGCCTCACGGTACTTCCTCTGCCTCTCACTATTTCCTCTGCCACTTGCTCTGCCTCACGGTACTTCCTCTGCCTCTCTCTACTTTCTCTGCCATTTGCTTTGCCTCTCACTCTACATTCTCTGCCACTTGTTCTGCCTCACAGTCTACTTCTTCTGCCACTTCCTATTCCATTTGCTCTCATCACATAACCCTACCTCCTGCTCTACCTCTATCCCTAACTTGTGCTCTGATGTCCCTCTGTTCTGAAGAAAACAGTCCATTGTTAGCCATTATACATACATATATATATATATATATATATATATATATATATGTGTGTGTGTGTGTGTGTGTGTGTGTGTGTGTGTGTGTGTGTGTGTGTGTGTGTGTGTGTGTGTGTGTGTGTGTGTGTGTGTGTGTGCGTGTGCGTGCCCGCGCGCGTTTGTATATCATTGCAACATGAGGAAGTTGTCTAGCACAATTTCCCTCTAAACAGACCGAAATCAATTATACCTTAGCACATCACTGCCATGGGAATTCCACGATAATGACGCTATCCACACAGTTTATTTCCGATATCAAAATCCACGGAGCCCCCAATGCAGGTAACTTGCATCCAGCTTAGGCAACCCAACTTGGAATAATAATTGCAACCTTGGGGGTTCATTTCAGGCGTGAACAGATTGCATGCAATCCAGGCCATGCTGCACAGCGTCAGATTATCAACGGTGCAACATGATAAGGTCTGTATCGTTGCATCCTTGTTCGTATTCGCTTTCATTTCAGTGACAGAACTACTGTGTGTGTGTGTGTGTGTGTGTGTGTGTGTGTGTGTGTATTCACTTTTTCACCTTGGTCTTTGGATCACGTGCTGGACCCGTGATCAACAGCTATTCCCCTCCCGGAAGAGAGCTCAGAGCTCGTACGACCGATCTATGGGTAATGCTGTGACCTTACACGCACACACACACCCCTAACTCCCCCCCCCCCAAGAGAATTGGGGTAACGACTCGAAGCGCAGCGATACTGAAATTATTTCAGCCCTAGGAAGGATTCGAACCCGGACTGCCGTAGTGACAGTCGGGGACTCTACCAACCGCGCACACCGAGTCGTATATATGCCACCGAATGTGTGTGTGTGTGTGTGTGTGTGTGTGTGTGTGTGTGTGTGTGTGTGTGTGTGTGTGTGTGCGTATACGTGTACCCGTGTGCGTAATTGTGCAAGACCCACCATGTTCTTAGGCCACGTGCTGGACTCATGATAAACAGATTTGTTTCTTAGAAGAGACCAGATTGTATATAGTACGATCTATAGGTAATTCGTGGCGTTTCTCACTCACTCACACTCACTCACTCACTCACACACACACACACACACACACACACACAAATACCTTGCTCAAGGGCAAGAGTAACTGCTTTTAGTGTTGAAATCTCCTACGCCTTGTGCATGTGTGCCCTGGTGCATGTGCACGATATCTCTGCATCTATAATCTTTTTGCTCACGTGTCGGGAGGTAAAGATTATCTCAGTGCATACAGGGTGCCCCTTAAGTCTGGACACACAAACGTTCCCTTAAGGCGGCGGTACACTAAGCACTTCTCACTAGCATGCTACTCACTTCTGCTACTTCGTTTGAGTGGAAACGACTTCGGTTACCATTTTTTTGTTTTTCAAATGTCCAAATGTTAAATTACTTTTGTGTCCTATAGTGAGATAAGAGAAGTTAAACCTATACTAATGCTGGACACATTATCAAGATATTCTTGCGGAAGTCAAGAATATTGTCACCGAAGTCGTTTCTACTCAAACTAAGTAGCAAAAGCAGGTAGCATGCTAGCCTAGTGTGCCGTCACCTTAGTGTCTCGTGTCTTGGATTTTCATCAAGTACACCTTCTCCTTAAGTAAAGCCCCGAAAGAGAAGTTAAGGGAGATGAGGTCTCATGAACATGGAGATAACGAAAAGATCACGTAACCACGTCAGCTAGTTATGAATAGTGACATTCCCCGCATGTCCCGACTTTAAGCAGGCATCACATGATCAATATTATTGCGCAATATTTCGTATTGTACAATATTATTGACGATGTATGGTCTCATGAACAAGGAGACACCAAAAAGACCACATGACCACGTCAGTTATTTAAACGGCCTCACACGATCAATAATATTGCGCAATATTCCGTATCGCACAGTATCATTGACGGTGTAGGGATGGTTCGTGATGGTTGGGGCAGGAGACATTGATCTCTGGAATTCCTTAGTCACAACCCAAATGGCAGATGATGTCGGCCCAATGGTCAACAACACCGTACAATACGGAATATTGCGCAATAATTTTGATGGTGTAGGGCCAGCTCTATGCACATCCTGTATACAGTAAAAGGTTTAGGCAAATGGACTGTTGGGCGTTGATTGTTGCGAATTTGCCTAATCGAAGCCGCCAGCTGGACAGATGATTGTTAAGCTCAAAAAGGGGAGGGGGATCTATCATCGGGTGGAGATTTTTTTCGACGTAGATAATTTGGTGTAATCTGTTGTTCAACACATGGAAGCTACGAGTTTTCATTATTATGACAGCACTTATATACAGTCTATTCTTTTAATTGTTTATCATTATACATATATACATACAGTATGTATATACATATATATGCGCACACACACACACACACACACACACGTGTCTTTCCATGATTCATCACAGTCTTGAATTACGTGTTGAACTCGTGATCGACAGCTATTATCCTCCCGAATCAGAGCCCAGAGGTCATATAGCACCACCTATGGGTAATACTGTGGCCTCACACGCACATACACACACCTGACTCCTTGGCAACTAGAGTTGGAGTGCCGGCCCGCAGCGCAGCCATGGTAAATTGTTTTTCAGCCCTAGGTGGGACTCAAACTCGGATCGCTGAATTAGTGTACGAGAACGGTACCACTGCACCGTCGAGCTGTGTGTGCGCGCGCGCACGTGTGTGAGTTTCAACATTATATTGGATCACGTATTGGTCTCGTGATCGACAGCTATTACTCTCCCAGATGAGATCTCGCGCACACAACTTTCCGCCCACGAGTTGGAGTAACGGCTCGCAGCACAGCGATACTGAAATAAATTCAGCCCTAAGCGGGATTCGAACCCGGACCGCCGGAATAGCTGCGCTGCCGAGCCGTATGTGCAAGGGCACGCTTTTTAAAGTCTATCTTGTCGGCTGGCGAATTCATTCAACTAGGAACTACATGACAGTAATATATATATACTGTATATATATATATATATACATATATATATATATATATATATATATATATATATATATATATATATATATATATATATATATATATATATATATATATATATATATATATATATATATATAATATATATATATACATATATATATATATATATATATATATATATGTATACACGGTATAATATATACTCGTATACGTACACACACACATATATATACATACGAGTACTGTATATATCCCTTTATTGACATCATCTCATTAGGAAAATAAATACCGGGTTTCTGTTCCGCCTACAAAGGAAGAATACAACAAAGGGAAAAAATTACGACCAAAACACCTTTTTCCTCTATTCACAAAGTCCTAACCGACTTTGAAGATTTAATAGCCGGATACTGTTAAGAATAATAAGTGAGCCGCGCCGTATTCACGATTGTCAATTAGTTGACAGCCTTCTGTTGACTGCTGCTGTTGTCGTTGTAGTGCAGTGCTGTGTTGTTGCAAATGTTCTGTTGTTGTAGTGTCACTGTGGTGCTGTAGCATGTTGCAATGTCCTGTTTTAGTTCTGTGCTGTGTTGTTGTTTTCATTTGTGGTGTTGTAGTGTTCTGTTGTAGTGCTGTGTAGTGTTGTAGTGTGGTGTTGCGTTCTGGTGCTGTGATGTGCTGTAGTGCTGCGTTGTGTTGTTAAGCTCTAGTGCTTTGTTGTCTAGTGTGTTTTGTTGTTGCTCTTGTTGTTCAATCCACCTGACCATCCCACGGAGCTTTACAGTGGCACAAGTTCAACTTCAAATTGTCCATCAACGCTCGCAACACACACACACACACACACACACACACACACAGACAGACAGACACACACACACAGACTACTCAAAGACTGTGTCCCAAAAGGTTACCTACGGCCTTGTGGCACAACCCAGTGCAAAAAGACTTCAACAATCGGAGAGAAAAAAAAAAAAGGAGAGAAAGACCGCGAAGCTCCTTTCCCGGCAACAAGGAGGGACAAGCAGATGCAGAAGGCTCGGCCTAAGGAACACACACAGACACACAAGAATTATTGACTTGGGAGGAGACACAGCAGCGCCGCGACGGCCCTGCCACGAAGAGCAGGAGATCCCTGGAAGCCTTCAAGTGTGTGCGAGCGCGCGCGAGAGAGGGAGGGAAAGAGGGTTGGCGGGGGGAAGAAGAGCACTGAGGGGAAGGGCAGCCCTGAGGGAGGGAGGGAGGGAGGGAGGGAGGGAGGGAGGGAGGGGAGTGGGGTGAAAGGAGTGGGGGGGAGCAGGAAGATCAGCGGGGGAGATAGACAGGGGGAAGGGCAAGGGGAAGAGCATGTGGGGGGGAATCGGGGAAGTGTAAGGGAAAGGACAAGGGAAAGGACAGGGGGAAGGACAGGGGGAGGTACAGGGGGAGGTACAGGGGGAGGTACAGGGGGAGGTACAGGGGGGGGGGAGCAGGTGGAGTAGAAATGAGCAGTACGGGTATAAAGATGTCCAGTTGGCGGGGTTGAAAGAAGAGCTCTTCGGGGTGAGAAAGAAAAGCAGTTGGGGTGAAGATAACAGTTAGGGGTGAAGAAGAAGAGCAGTTGGGAGTGAGGAAGAAGAGCAGTTGGGAGTGAGGAAGAAGGGCAGTTGGGAGTGAGGAAGAAGAGCAGTTGGGGTAAGGAAGAAGAACAATTGGGGTGAGTAAGAAGAGCCGTTAGGGGTGAGGAAGAAGAGCAGTTAGGGCGAGCAGCAGTTGGGACAGAGCAGTTGGGGTGAGGAAGAAGAGCAGTGGGAGTAAGGAAGAATAAAAGTGGGGGTGAGGAGCATTTTGGGGTGAAAAAGTTGAGGGTGAGGAAGAAAAGTAGTCGGGGATGAGGAACAGTTGGGGTGAGGGAAAAGAACAGTGGGGGTGAGGAAGAAGAGCAGTTGGGTTGAGAAAGATGAGCAGTTGGGTGAGGAAAAAGAACAGTTGGGGTGAGGAAAAAGGGCAGTTGGGGTGAGGAAAAAGGGCAGTTGGGGTGAGGAAAAAGGGCAGTTGGGGTGAGGAAAAAAGAGCAGTTGGGGTGAGGTAGAAGAGCAGTTGGGGTGAGGAAGAAGAGCAGTTTGGGTGAAGAGAAAGAGCAGTTTGGGTGAAGAGAAAGAGCAGTTTGGGTGAGGAAAAAGAGCAGTTTGGGTGAGGAAAAAGAGCAGTTTGGGTGAGGAAAAAGAGCAGTCTGGGTGAGGAAAATAACCTGGGGTGAAGAAAAAGAGCAGTTTGGGGGTGAAAAAGAAGTTGAAGGTGAGCAAGAAGAGTAGTCGGGGGTGAAGAAGAGCAGTTGGGGAGTGAGGAAGAACAGTTGGGGAGTGTTAATGAAGAGCAGTTAGGCAGTGAGGAAAAAGAGCAGTTGGGGTGAGGAAGATCACCTGGGGTGAGGGAAAAGAGCAGTTTGGGGGTGAAAAAAGTTGAGGATGAACAAGAAGAGTCGTCGGGAGTGAGGAAGAGCAGTTGAGAGTGAGGAAGAACAGTTGGGGAGTGTGGATGAAGAGCAGTTGGTGAGTGAGGAAGAACAACAGTTGGGGAGTGTGGATGAATAGCAGTTAGACTGGTGACTAACAACATTTGGGGAGAGGAAAACAACAGGTGAACAAAAGCAGCTCGACGACAACGAGATATGACAGTCAGAACAAGGTCGTGCAGAGTTGAGAGCAAAAGGCCGACGAAACGAATGAGGAAAACAAAGAGGGCGACGACGGAAAGGAAGAGAAAAAAAGACGATGACGACGACAAAGAGAGAGAGGGCAAAAAGACGACGACGAAGAGAAAGAGCTGGAAGACGACGACGAAGAGAGTTGGAAGACGACGAAACGGGAAACCAAGAAGATGATAAAGAGAAAGAGCAAGAGGACGACGAAAAGGAAGACCAGGAAGATGGAGAATAGAAGAAAGAAGAGGATGGCAAGAAAGACGACGACGACGAGGAAGACCAGGATGACGACAGCGACGACGAGGAAGAAATAAAGACGACGAAGAGGAAGAGGTAGAAGACGACAAAGAGAAAGAGCAAGTAGACGACGAATAGGAAAATCAGGCATATGACGACAAAGAGGAAGACCAGAACGAAGATGACGACAAGAAACACCAACAAGAAAAAAAGAAGAAAAAGGGACAAGGAAAGGGAGACACTTCGGGAGGAAATGCACAGGATATACAAGAGATCCTAAGAGAACAGGAGACGATGATGGGAGGAGCACTACCAAGAGGGAGGCCATTACGCCGAAGGAGTTGTATTTCTTCAGGGGGGCAGAGGCGGCCGTGGCTGAAGAAGAGACAACGACGGTGATGGTGATGGGTGAGCGGGTGTCCGTGGGGTGAGAAAATGACTCGGCGGAGGGAAGGAGCGGGTGAAGATGCAGTGCATGGATGTGATGAGGCTGCCAAGAAGGGATGGAAGGGAGGTGGATGGAAGGGAGGTGGATGGAGGGCAGGTGGACGGAGGGAAGGTGGACGGAGGGAAGGTGGACGGAGGGAAGGTGGACGGAGGGAAGGTGGACGGAGGGAAGGTGGACGGAGGGAAGGTGGACGGAGGGAAGGTGGGCGGAGGAGAGGTGGATATTGGGGAGGTGAATGTAGGTGAAGGTGGATGGAGGGGAGGTGGATGTAGGGGAGGTGGATGGAGGGGAGGTCGATGTAGGGGAGGTGGATGGAGGGGAGGTGGATGTAGGGGAGGTGGATGTAGGGGAGGTGGATGGAGGGGAGGAGGGTGTAGGGGAGGTGGATGGAGGGGAGGAGGGTGTAGGGGAGGTGGATGGAAAAAAGGTGGATGAAGGGGAGATGGATGGAGGGGAGGTGGACGGAAGAGAAGTGGATGTTGGGGAGGTGGATGTTGGGGAGGTGGATGGAAGGGAGGTGGATGGAGGGGAGGTGGATGGAAGGGAGGTGGATGGAGGGGACGTGGATGGAAGGGAGGTGGATGGAGAGGAGGGGAAGGGGAGTTGGCATGTTCAAAAGGTGAAATGCATCTAGGTACGCTGTATAGGAAATTTCCATGTTTATTGGTCGAGCTAATTTTGGTCAGTTAAGATAGGTTAGGCTATGTTAAGATTTGTTTCGACGGAAATGTTGGGCTAAATAAAACTAGGTTGAACTAAGCTTGAGTGATTGAGGTTGGGTTTGGCTATGGTTACATTAAGCTTGGTTAGGCTAGGCTAAGTTAGGCTAGGGTTATGTTGAGTCAATCTTAATAAATACTTTAACACACCGAGAACTGCACGCACGCACGCACGCACACACACACGTGCGCACATACACACACGCGCGTGCGCACATACACACACACGCGCGCGCGCACACACACGTGCGCACATACACACACACGCGCGCGCGCACACACACACACACACACAAAATCACGCGCACGCGCACAAAATAACCAAATAAATCACATTCATTTGACTTCTTCCAGTACCATTCCTATCTATTCTATATACCAATAGCTTTTTCCGGCTTATAAGGGAGGTAGCTAAGTCAGATGTACATACGAGTACCTATTCCCACCTATTTCACTCCCTTCTACCACCCTTCTCCCCCTCCCATCTCAGCTCCTCATGGATGACGGGTCATCCCTGCATCCACCAAGCCCTGGGTCAAACGCAATGCAGTAAGGCACAGTACATCCATAGGAAGACCGTTTCACTTAATCAGCGACCCCCATTTCGGTCCCTTCATACAGAATAAATTACATTACCATAAGACCTAAACACCTTATGATTTCCTGATCGATTTACCGCAAGAGGAAACTGCTCCCACTCGTCCATCTTTCTGGCTTCACGTTGACAGCGCGCGCGCGCGCGCGCGGGCGCGGATGGGAAGGTGTGTGGCCACAGTTCATTACTATGCCAACCAGGGACCTAGTTTTCACTCGCCGGGATTCGGGACTCGAAGCCGCGCGCCCGTGGCGACAATGAATGCTAATTACCCGCACCGCACTTGTTGACCCGAGCTCGACTCTCTGGGGACTTCCGCGCCTGCGCGCCTGCCTGCCTGCTCGCCTTGACGTAAAACGGTTTTTGTTTACGTATTCTGTACGTTCCCTTTAACTAGCGCTTCTGTCCTTGGGTATAATGTCACGCCGGGGATTTGAGGTCGAAAATGGAAGGGGGAGGGGGAGGGGGAAGGGGAGGGGGAAGGGGAGGGGGAAGGGGGGGGGGTAGGGGAGGGGGAGAGGGAGGGGGAGGGGGAAGGGGAGAGGGGGAGGGGGAAGGGGAGAGGGGGAGGGGGAAGGGGAGAGGGGGAGGGGGAAGGGGAGAGGAGGAGGGGGAAGGGGAGGGGGGGAGGGGCGTAAAGGTCAGATCCAAGGAGGGTGACAAAGGAAATTTAATGATCAGCATTATATATATATATATATATATATATATATATATATATATATATATACATACATACATATTTGGGGGTTAGTCTCTAAAAACAAAATAATACATAATTCTGGTCCATTGGGATGTTATTAAAATTTTCAAATGTAATTTAGACAGTGAAGGCCCCATGCAGAATCACACAGAACAGACGGTCGGGTTATAGAGTTTTAATGGGGCTTCTCTTATGATACCCCTTTCAAGTCATTAAAACTAATCATCGTCTTGTTAACTCAGGACAACGTTATCTAACTTTTGATAAGAGAGAGTCTGCCGTAAAAGTCTTCCTATGTTCTTATTTCATATTCACCAAGCACGGTTGAACATAAGTCTAACAACTCCTGTAAGCGGTGACACTCCTTCAAATACAAACCAACAGAGAGCCTCGAGGGTCTCCGATACTCTTCTTCAGTATGACACTTTCCCTCAGCACCGTCTTCATATATCTGTTCTTCATGAGACCCTTCAAGTCCTCTACATATTCCAAATTTCCGTCACAGTTTTTGGTGATGTACCTCATCACATGCTTTCTCCAGGTATTCAGTCCACTCATAAACACTTCCCTGTAATACGATCATCCTTGAGTAGAAAAGGTCTGGAAGACATGACTACTTTTCTGAACCTAAATTGGGGACCTACAAAATCTTCTTTAAAATAATTTGTGTATCTTTCACAATCCTTTCGCATTTTAGCTAGCATGCAAGTCGAGGGCAATGGAGTCATAAATTGAAACCACATTAGCCTTTTTCCAAGCTCTCAGCATTGTATGCGCAAATATATGATCGTATGTATGTATATATAGATGAATGTATATATGTATGTATGTATATATTATCTATACACACACACATTATATTATATATGCATGTATATATACATGTATGTACTTAAAGTATGTGCTTGTGCCTATGTATGTGCATGTATCTATTAATACGTGCCTGTGTATGTGCGTGTGGGTGTGAGTGTACTTGTGGATGTGCGTGTGTTCGTATGGGTGTGCGCGTGTACTCGAGTATGTGCACACGCTCGTATACGTACACAGATCACATACATACATGCTTATAGGTCTTAATTTCTACCCTCATTATCATATATAAATTCTACCCGCATTAACATGTACGGTCATACGCGCATCTTAATTGCCGTAATATGAACCAAATTCGCTCAAATGGCCATAACCCTTCCACATGACTTTCATGTTAATATCTCCATTCTGCCGCGACTAAACTTCACTTTCCTGTAATTTCTGCGTCACGTAGTCCACCCAACGCCCTCGCCTCCCATCAGGTTACCATCCATCTCCCCTTCCTACTCCTTTCACAGTATAAACCACATTGAGCAATGTATCGAAAGCCATCCAGGTACCTACAATCTACTTCAAAATGTAAACCTCTTCAAGAAGAAAACTTATATAACAGCAAGAGAGAGACTTTGTGAAATACACATTTAATAAAGAATGATGATAAACGAAAATTAAAATGTGGATTTTTTTTGTTAATTGGTGGAAAATGGTCAACAATCTACATTCACAGTATACATATCTATCCTTTCACACACACAAACAATAAATGACTAAAATCCAGAATACAACAATATTTTCCTTAATTAATAACTAACAATTCAACATCATTAGCAGAGGCAATCCCCTCCAGTCCCAAGCAAATAGGGCCCGGCATTCTCAGCAAGCGTTAACAAATGACCACAACCCCCAGCTCCGATCTAATTCCCCGGCACTCGAGAGAATCCGATATGTAAATGCTGGCAAGCGCTTGCGCTTTGGGCGATAATCGTTGCTATTCCTTTCCTTACGAGAGCGCTGTTTTGGCTCTGCCAGTTGCTGCGCTCGTCCACCAAGACCGAATTGGTTCATATTGTTGTAATAAGCGTAGCGCGATTGGACTGCCCGCCTACCGGAAGAGCCCAACGGGCGCTGTCTATGGAATTACAGATTTGACCGAAATCAAACCGATTTTATTTTTATTTTTGTTTTTATCCACCCCACCAAAAGTCTGAGTTTCATGAGTTCTCTCTCTCTCTCTCTCTCTCTCTCTCTCAAGGCAACCAATGCGCCCCAATATGACGAGACAAAAATTTGGGTACACATTTCATTGGTTTGATATAAAGGCATATCGCGACAATTACCTAATTCTAAAATGAAATACGATATACACAAAAACTATTATAATTTTATGAATAATCAAGTAATTAACCACTGTAATTATGTCATGTATATAATCATACATGTGTAATCATATACGATCATATTATACATCATATATTACATATGCATCATATGTTGTATCATAATTTCTATTATATATCATATATAATTATTTTGTCTTGATTTATTGCTGTTGGACCAAACATTGGGCGGCAGAGACAACCTTTCGCGATCAGCGAGTTAAGATAAAAGAGGTCAACAAATGGGTGTTGGGTGTGTGCGAGTTAAGATAAAAGAGGTCAACAAATGGGTGTTGGGTGTGTGCGATTCACCTTGGTCTTTGGATCACGGGTTGGATTCGTGATCGACAGCTATTTCCCTCCCGAAAGAGAGCTCAGAGCTCGTATGACCGATCTATGGGTAATACTGTGACCTTACACGCACACACACACCCAACTCCCCGTCCACGAGAGTTGGAGTAACGACTCGAAGCGCAGCGATACTGAAATTATTTCAGCCCTGGGCAGGATTCGAACCCGGATCGCCGTAGTGACAGTCCGGGACTCTTCCAACCGCGCCACCGAGTTTTGTGTGTGTGTGTGTGTGTGTGTGTGTGTGTGTGTGTGTGTGTGTGTGTGTGTGTGTGTGTGTGTGTGTGTGTGTGATGGGTGAAAGGTGGATGTGTGCCTTGACAAGGCTACCCTCCCTAAATTGGGAAAAGGGCACACATGCACACGCACACACACACACGACCATTTCGTAGTACATCCTTTGATGGTACATCTCTACAGAGGAGATCTACTTCTTTCAATAAAGATGGAAAAGTTTGCAGAAGTAACGTGGGAAATACTGCCACAGTCACGTGGCTCATGAAGAATTGGGAGAGGCCTTTGTTCAGTAGTGGATTACAAATGGCTGACGGTCGTTTGTTTTCTGACGGTTTACTGTAGTCCCTATCGACATTTTTTTCTCATTTTTCCCTAAAATACATAGATTCTATAATCAACAAAAAAACTAAAAAAGGTTGAATAAATAAATAAAATAAAATAAAAGAGTATCTTTATAGATAAATAAATACATAAATGAACAAACAACAAATTCTAAAATTATTAATAGCATGAAAACAATCAAACAAAATTAGAAATAGCAATAACAAATACATAAATAAACAAATACAAATACGAAAAATGAAAGAACAAACCAAATAAAAAATAAAAAAATTAATAAATAATAATAATAATAATACAAAATAATAAATAATAAATAAATACTAATAATGATAATGATAATAATAATAATAATAATGACAATAATAATAATGATAATAATAAATAAAAGATAAAAACACGGAATGCCACACCAGGAATAACAGAACCGACTCGCGTACTACAGCGCCAAGTCAAGTCAAACTGTCGCCTTGCATGAACAGACCATTTTTCATCCATTCAGTTGACGTGTCCACTCCACTTTAACCGGGTCACTTAAAGAGGTCAGGCTCACACGTGGACACCCATCCACCCACCCACCCACCCAGCGGGGTTGGGGTGGTGACGTCATCAATAGTATCGGGTCTTCCGCGAACACACCACAGTACTATTGTTGGTATGGTACTATTATTACGATGGCACACTTATCACTAAAATATTATATTATAAATATTACTATTATTATGGTATTACTATAGTTCTATAATTACTATAATACTATTATCAATATGGTACTATTATGACTAAGGTACTGTTATTATTATGGCACTATTATTACTATGATACTATTATCATTATGAAGAGAGTGGTTGTGTGTTCGATTCCCGTGACCCACAGCGTGCTTCTTGCATTGGTCCCCTGACAGCCCTGGCCAGGTGGGGAGGTGACCCACACATCGGGGGAGAAAGAAAGGAATGCCCAACCAGGGGTTTCTCACTTCCCACTTTATGGGAGTGGGAAAGCGAGTTGGTCCTATACAAAAGGATTGGGTCACAGCTAACTCCAGATGATTTTTATTAGATTTAAGATAACTGAACCAGCAAAGTTAACTCGTTCAGGCTTACTCTTCCGTTCGGCTGTTGCCGAATTTAACATAATTAACGCTTGGTTTTTGGTTAACGCTTGGTTGTTTTATTCAGCTTAAATACCTGAGACCATTAAGTATTTACATTTTTCTACAAATAGATTTATACTAGGAGTCGAGTATTCAGAAATATCAAATATTTGGAACGAAAAATATATATATATATATATATAAACATACAAAAACATACACACACACATTAACGTGTTTCTGGTATTCGAAAATATATTCCGTGACTTTTCATCCCGAATGTTGGAGATTACCTAATTAAATACAAGACCAAAAGAAGAACTTTATATATATATATATATATATATATATATACACACAAGTATATATATAAAATGGCATCCAAGAGGTCTGGGGGTTTCAAGTGGGAGGGGGCTTTAGAACGGGCACGAGCTTTCAAGTGGGCAGGAGCGGTTTAGGAGTTCTAAGTGACCTTGGGGCGGAGCTTCCAAGAGGAAGTGGGCTGGGGCTTCCCAGAGAGTGGGGCGCGACTTCCAAATGGGTGGAGACCTTCAAGAGGGTGGGGACTACCAAATGTGCCGAGACTTCAGAGAGAGAGGGGACTTTCCAAAGAGCGGGAACTATCAAAAGTGCGGGGGACTTCCGAGAGAGCGGGGGCTTTCAAGAGGGCAGGGACTTCCAAGAGGACTTCCAAGTAAGCGAGGACTTCCAAGTGGGTGGGCGGGAGACTTCCAAGTGGATGGGCGGGAGACTTCCAAGTGGGTGGGCGGGGGACTTCCAAGTGGGTGGGCGGGGGACTTCCAAGTGGGTGGGGACTTCCAAGTGGGTGGGGACATCCAAGTGGGTGGGGACTTTCTAAGTGGGTGGGCGGGGGGACTTCCTAGTTGGCGCGGGACTTCCAAGTTGGCGGGGGACTTCCAAGTAGGTGGGGAATTGCAGGTGAGCGGGGGTTTTCAAGTGGACAAAGGGGACTTCCAAGCGGACAAGGAGCAGCTTCGAAGTGGACGGGGATTTCCAAGTGTGCTGGAGCTTCCAAGTAAGCTCCAAAGTTGACGACTTCCAAGTAAGTTAGGGGGACTTCCAAGTAGGTTGGGGACTTCCAAGTGAGCGGGGGGGGGGAGACTTCCAAGAGGGCGGGTGAACTTCCAAGTGGGCGGGGCTTCTCTGCCAAACTCCTGCAAACGCCTTGTACATCTTGAGCTTAGTCCCTCCCATCTAGTCTTATCCTGACAAATGTGAACGACTTCTCGTTATTACCATTTAAGTGTATTCAGATTACTTGGCGGAGGTCTATTAGGGTCAACTTCCACAATTCTTCGAGTCCCCAATGTGAATAAAATCACCTGCCGACACACGATAGTTTCAGGGGTAGTCGTGATTGAGGGTCATCAACTTTGTAAACATGATTGCTGTCATGCCCGGGCTAGGCAGCTTGGAATATTCTGTTTATTTATTTTTATTTATTTGATTAATCAATTTCTATTTCTATTTATTTACCTAATTTATTTATATTCATTAATTTATTTATCTATTTGTGTGTTTTGGTATTTATTTCTCTATTATTTTTATCCATGTTTCTATTAAACTTGTTAATTTTTATTTTCAAAACGATCTCGGGGTGAACTGAAAGGTCTTCTGTCCGCTGTTCAGTTGCGTTGCTAAGGCAACCGGTTTTCTTCTTTGACTTTGTGTGATGTGCTTGCTACTTCCACCTCACACCCTCCACGACCCTGTCAAGCACTCTCTGCCAATCTTATTTATCTATTTATTAATTTCTTTGTTTGCTTATCTATTTAGTTTTTGTATAATCGCCAAATTTTATTCAATTTAATATATTCCTTTAGTATCTAATGATTTACAAGGGATTACAAAGAAAGAGCATGCCGACAGAAGACCTTTTGGTCCATACTTAGGTCGGATTCTGAAAAAATAATCATAAATGATAAAATAAATGAATAAATGAAAATAAAAAATAAAGAAAAAATAAAGATAAATAATAGCAAATGAATAAATAATATAAAACAAATAAAATTGAAAAAATTTCCAAAACCTTCCCGTGACATGATTTCGTACTTTTAAAACCTTCTTTCGCCTGAGCTGGCAAATGCCTTCTTTCATTACAAAGTAGAACTTCACTAACTTCAGTGGTTTCACTTGTAAAAATTACAAATTAGATTAAACTTCTTCAGTGCTCATTCCACAAATGAAGAAAATCAAAGGAATAAAGAAAGAAATAAAAAACAAAATAAAAAATAAAGCAAGAATATTCTAGACATAAAAATATAAAAAATAAATAAATCCTTCTGATGACATATATATATATATATATATATATATTTTTTTTTATATATCTTAATATTTTCATTTGTGATATATATATATATATATATATATATATATATATATATATATCACACCAACAGTCATGGCTCATGATGGCTTTAGTACGACACCATAACATTTCAATTCTTTTTCCTTTATTCATCTCCAGTTTACAACGATCCAGAGATGCAATTTACTAAATGACCCACAGTAAAGGTCAACGTTATTTCACGTAGCATTTTTTTTAACTGCAACGTTGTTTTAGAAAGTACCAGCGATACAGCCAACTCACAGAGGCAATGTCATCATGCTCTTGAAACCGAAATAGATCAAGAATAAATGAATGAATTAATGAATAATAACAATAATAATAAAAACGAATAAATAGATAAATTATAATAATAATAAATTAATTAAAAAATAAGGCTGGCGCAGTGCTACCAACATCACAAAATCAGTGCTACCATTTGAAAAGGCTTTATAAATCAGCCCTAGAGTTTCTCAGCTACAGAGTGTTACGAACATTACAAGAGCAGTGCTACCAATACCGCATGAGCAGCGCTACAAACATCACAAACACACCGTTACCAACATTATAAACAGTGTTACCAACATCACAAATGCAGTTACCAACTGTGCAAAGTCAGACTTATCTCCAACTGTACAACTTTAGACTAATCACAAGCAACACATGGGTTCCTTCAAGTTTGAGAAGTAGCCTAGAATTCGCCAATATCGCAAAAGCAGTGCTACCAACTGTGCAGAGAACGGGGGGGTGGTAGTTTCTCAAACTTCAAATTACAAAGGTTTCTAGGTATGACATTAACTGATCACAAGACGATTTGTAGGCAAACATATATGAACAGTCTAAACACAAAACCACCTAATTATAGAATGTGCGCTATGGGCGCAATCAGAAGCGTGGTCTCACATTAGCTTAGTCGTGGGTTCGATTACCACACTCCTCTCAGATTCCCAACAGTAACTGTTACCTGCCCCAGGAGCCCCCGAAGCATATACGGCAAAGGTGACGGCTTCGGCCCCAGATACTTAACGTCTCCTGGTGTAGGCTCCTTACCTAAATACAGAATCTATCGAGAATCTTGTCACCCAATGACGCATCAAACATTACTTCTTCGTGTCGTACAGTTGGAGATACAAGTTCATCGCCAGTCTGGTGTGGAAGACTCAATATACGGTAACATGAAATTAACTAATAACCATAGTAATACTTCATGAATTAACAAATACTTTTGTTTACTTCTACAACATTTTTAATCTATCCTGAGTCCTTTTAATACTGTCGAGTACTGCTGTGGAGGCAGCGTGGCTATCTATACTCCCTTTGACCCAAGAAATGGGGCGGGAGGCAAGGATGCCCCTTCTTCCACTTAGCTCTAAAATGGGAGGGATAATGAATACGCTTGCATATATGTAGGGTGTGTGTAGGGTATGTGGGGTGTGTGCAGGGTATGTGTAAGGTGTGTGTGGGGTGTGTATAGGATATGTAGGGTATATGTAGTATGTGTGTAGGGTATGCGTAAGGTGTGTGTGGGGTGTGTGCAGGGTATGTGTAAGGTGTGTGTAAGGTGTGTGTGGGGTGTGTGTAGGATATGTGGGGTATATGTAGGGTATGTGTAGGGTGTATGTAGGGTATGTGTAGGGTATGTGTAAGGTGTGTGTGGGGTGTGTGTAGGGTATGTGTAAGGTGTGTGTAGGGTGTGTGTAGGGTATGTGTAAGGTGTATGTAGTGTGTGTGTAAGGTGTGTGTGGGGTGTGTGTAGCGTATGTGTAAGGTGTGTGTGGGGTGTGTGTAGCATATGTGTAAGGTGTGTGTAGGGTGTGTGTAGGATATGTGGGGTATATGTAGGATGTGTGTGTGTGCGTGTGTGTGCGTGTGCGTGTGTGTGCGTGTGCGTGTGTGTGTGTGTGCGTGTGTGTGTGTGCGTGCCTGTGTGTGCGCGCGCGCGCATGCAAATTCCTCTTTTATTCCACAAACATGGCGCGACTATCAAAGCACACGAGGGGCATCAATTATCCACTCATTAGCTTAATAATGTACTCTAATCATATCGAACAATTGCAAACAGGTCAAAGCAAAATGACCTGGTTACGATTTGCATGAACATAAATTCCACTTTTAAGCTTCATAACAGTCCTAAAAGGGGTTCATTAAGCCTTGTGATTAGCTTCCTATATACGGTTTGCATAGACTTCACAAGTCCTACTCTTAATTTTCACAATAACTAACAGGAATTCATTAAGTCTATGGGAGCTCCCCTATATATATTTAATCCTAGCGATTAGCTTTGTATATCTTGTTTTGGCTAAACGAACAGGTTGTTACAAGTGTACTAGCTCTTTGAAACTGTGTCTGGAAAATTATGATAATTAGAATGAATATTTGCGAACACGCAAGGGGGACTAGACTAGGAGAAAACATTAACTTTCTTCATTTCAAACTGATGACCACCATATTCTAAACTCAGCTGATCATCACGCGGAGCAATGGATTCAACAACGTTCCGAGACGTTTTGAAGAGTGAATACGTGTTTTTTTTTTTTTTTTTTTACAAATTTCGATCTCGCCTGTTAGGTACAGTGATCCGGGTTCGATCCTTAGCTCTCAGAGGTCATGGAAGAAGCTCGTCACTGCCGCCACCGCCACAGCCACTTCCTGCCTTCTTGTCCTCCACTTTCACAAGTTCGTATAACCTTTGACGCCATTAGTGCGTGAGCGCGCGCGTGTGCACGTTTTTTTTTTTTCAAATCTTACCACCATCCCGCCGTCCATGTAACCCTCAAGTTTTAAGCTAAACCAATACCCCAATATCCCACCTAAAATTCGACCCAATATTAACCTAAAACTAGCCTTAAAACTAAACCCAAAACTTGGCCTAAAACTTGACCTCTCCTTTAAACTTCGTCTTCTCACGCAAAGCCATACTTGGCAGGATCCCAAGAGAGAAAAAAAAAAAAAAAAAAAAAAAAAAAAAAAAAAAAAAAAAAAAAAAACTACCCCCCGGGCCCAATCTCATCATCGATTCTGCTTCCCGATCAGACCCGGTCTTAATCCGAGGCTCTAGGACTTACTTCGAGGGGTCTAGTCTCCGACCCGGCCCCAGCCACAAACTATCAGGTTTTGCATTAGCCTGGGAATAAATGCAGATTTAAATCTGAACCCCCCCGATAGTTCCGCTGTTAATATTCATTTTAAAATTTGACGACCATTTGGTACTTCGTTACTGCCCTTGCATTAAATTTATCCCTCACCCTGGTCCTGAACCCTAACCCTTGCCTTGGCCAAGCCCTATCCCTTGCTTTGACCTAAGCCCTAACCCTGTCCCTAACGCAACCCTAACGCTGTCCATGGCCCTGGCCCTGACCCACCCTTGACCCTGGCCCTAACCCTACCCTTGGACCTGTCCCTAAGCCTGGCCCTAAATATGTCCTCGGACCTGGCCCTAACCCTATTCCTGTCTTTGGCCCTAGCTCTGGTCCTGGCCCTAACCCTAACCCTGATTTTATCCCTAAATCTAACTCTGGTCCTAGCCCTAACCTTGATGTCCCTAGACCTAACCCTGTCCCTATCCCTGATGCCCTTACATCTCTACCCATAACCCTTATGTCCCTAACCCTAACCCAGGTGTCCCTAGTCCTAACCCTGATGTCCCTTGCCCTAACCCTGTTGTCCCTAACCCTAACCCTGATGTACCTAGCCCTAAACCTGATGTCTCTAGCCCTAAAACCTTGATATCCCTTAGCGTTATCTTTTGCCCCATCCCTGGCTTGGCCTAAGCCCCGACCATGAGCTCAGTAAGCCCACCTATCTCAAACTCTGGACTAACTCAATTATTATTCACATTTCCTGTATCCCCAGCCTCAGGCCATGTTCACACTAGTGGTTTCAACCGCCGCTGCTCCACTGTAAAGTCAATGGGGGTGTTCACACACAACCGCGCAGTTTTTCCTTGATGCAGTATCGCCGCAGGTTCCGCACGGTTCAAACCGCTAGAGTGGACAGGACCTCAGTCTTTGCCTTCGCCGAGGTGTACCGGGGTAATAAAGAGGTAAATAATGTCATGGTCGCTGTCTTTTCACGTCAAACGAACCCGGAACACCTAGGGGGAAAGTGGCCCTGACGCGTGTGTGAGCGTTTGGTATTCACAGGAACATAAAATCGTTGGTGGATTACGTGGCACTGTGGGTAAAAGAGCTCAGGAGTCAATGGCACTCTACAAGGCAAATAGGCGCCAGAGTGCCAACAGACGAGGCTCGTCAAGCGGTGGCACCGGATTCGCACCATCAAGAATACTGAACAACACCATGGCTGCTTGCACTTTAATTTTGCTCACCATCATAAGCACCATCACCAACTCACACAGTGTGGAGAAGAATAGTCATTACCGTAACTATGACTACCGAAAGTACCATGGTAACCATCACCACTATTGGCAGGAGTCTACCATAAATACAAAATCTATCACCATCATCACCACGCCAATCACCATTGTTATAGCTACCACCACCACACCAAATCTACCACCATCAAAACTACATCTAACGTATAACCACCACCGCACCTACCACCATCGTCGAGGCAACTGGTGACGTCACTCGAGAGAACCTCCATTCCTCTTCGGGCTCCTATCAATCACACTGGAGTCGCCAGCAACGACGGTGTTCTGCCACCACTAACGAGGAAGTGTTGTCATAGCCAACATCCATTTTCATCCGGTTACCGTCCGGCACTCGCCCGGGTTGACAACATCCAACATCTCCGACTTTGTGGCTCTCTTCAGAATATTTGTTCTAATCAAACGCCACACGATGTTATTCTTGGGTACGAATCACAGCTCCTTTGTCTACGTTTGGCCACAAGGATGATCATTTCCCGAATGTATTACCTTAATTTTAGCTTATAATCACTAATAATTATGAAAGAAGAGCTTAAATAAAATCTTTTCTATATTTAAGATAGTTACTATGGATTATGCTTTTATGGTATATGATTATTTTAGAAGAACTTTTACATTCCGACAACAGTTAAGTTTATGTGTGCCCTACTTTACTAGTCTCCCTTGTGCTCTCCACTTGAAAGTTATCTATTCTTCACACTCCCACTATGGCCTTCCTTGGCGCAGTCAGGCCGTACTAAAATTCTCAATATTCATTCTCCCACCGTTATTTCGCTCATTCATAACCTAGATTAGTTTCCATTCCTATAAAGTACTCTAATCAATAATTATCTTCCTTAGCGTTGAAACTTCACCCGATCTATATTCATCAACCCATCAATCAGGATCAGACTAATGAAATGGCCGCCATATATCAGTCTCAAGCTCCACCATCCACTCTGCCTCCACCGCGCTCTTATTCTTCATGGCAAAGAACTTCGACCCAGAAGCTCCTTAGTTGTGTCTGAAGCAGCCACCCTTACCTTGCGTGCTCGGATATCCCTTTTTGACTGTTGCCGATGAGAGAGACAATGTTGAAGGCTGAAAAGACTAACAACCCCTCAAAAAAAAAAATCCTTGTATCCCAACTGCCTTCGGGCGTTTCCATTCGGCTCATCCTAACGAAAGAAGCCACATGGCAACCAACATTTTCTTCTGTACAACGTCTCAATGGCCTTTGAAGAAGAGGCGCCGAATAGCTGCAGCCGAAGCCGTCACCTTTACCCTATGAGCTTCAGGGATTAGTGCAAAAGTAACAATCACTGCTGGGAATCGGAGAGGAGTGCGGGATTCGAACCCACAACGAAATGAACAAAATACCAGGACGCTTCCGATTACGCTAACAGCGCACACAATCTAGGAAAAATATATAACTTTCTATACAAAGTCCTTCAGCGCTTTGGCAATTTATATTACAAAGAGAGGCTGTATTATTTCTTCTAGTTTAGGGTCAAATCACAGAGGCAAAAGTTTAACCTCCGATTCAATTAAATGTGTCTCTGCTAGACCATGAATATTTTATTTTTGGCACACAAACTCTGGTGCTGCACTTTGCACTATATATATATATATATATATATATATATAAATATATATAATAAATATATATATATGATGGTGTAAATAGAAGTCACGGGTCTAGTTCCGAGTTCCTGAGTTTATTCCTGACCGGTTTCGCTCTATGCTTCTTCAGAGGAATGTCACAATGTCAAAACTTGTCACAATGTACCAGCATATACATATATATATATATATATATATATATATATATATATATATACTGTATATATATATATCTTCATTCTTCGTTGTCAATCTGAGTTCACCCATTTACCAATCTATCTATTTACTTATCTATTTTGAATTTGTTAACGTTCAGCTAAGCTCTTTACGATTTTATTTTGTATCTTTACCTAGTTATATTTTATGACTGGACTTCTCCCATATATCAAAGCAGCTAATCTACGAGGATAATACTATTCAATTACAGCACCAACTGGCTTATTACAAAAGGAAAGATCATGCAGCAGACCTTTTGGTCTATAACTAGGTCGGATGCGAAAAAAAATAGATAATGATAAAAACTACGAATAGATAATAGC
>NC_134794.1:51172289-51189789 GCF_046742065.1 Oratosquilla oratoria | reverse complement strand
TCACATCATGTTCGCATCAACATGAACTCATCACCATCACATCACAGCTCCATCACATTACCATTATCTCATCACCACTCACCCCATCATATCACATCTTCCTTGCATCAACGTAACTCTCATCCCATCACATCACCATTACCTCATCACCACTCACCCCATCACATCACAGGTCCACATCACCCCTGACCTTATCACACCACATTTTCTCCCCATCAACATAAACTCATCACCATCAGCACTTCCTCCCCGGTCTCTATCACCACCAGTCATCATCATTATCTCATTACGAGGCATTCAGAGTCTCCGTCGTCGACGTCTAACTCAGGCCCTGGAGACCGTACTGGTCTCCGGAACAGACTCTCTGGCTCTTGCTGATCTCCACCGAAAACCCGGATGTCTTCAGGTCTCCAAGTACCCTGAAAGGGTGCGTGTTTTGCTTTGGCTTTTAGTTCACACATTTCCACCAACTCAATCGTCAACTTTATCGTGGCTGAAGACGCCACCAACAACATAACACAACACAGCCATCGTCACCACCACAACCGCCGCCACCACCACCACTACAACTACCATCACCGGAACCCACAACCACCAAAGCTACCACTTATTCACTATCCACCACCGCCCTTTCCAACCTCACCCACAACCTCCTCCGTGCTCCACCTTCGTCGACAGCTTCCATCCTCCGAGGCCAACAATGAGAGGTCCAGATTCACGAACTGCGTCGCCAGCTCTTCCCGGAGCGAGATCGAGCCAATGCCTTCCGACGGTGACTTCGTGGACGAAGGAGAAACGAGGGAGAAGCGAGGGAGCATCGAAGAAAATGCGTGGAAGAAGCGAGGGAAATTTAAAGAAATGAATAAAACAAGGTAAAATAAAACAAAATATAATAAAACGAAACAAAAAACCACAAAACAAAAATGAATGAAATTGAAAAAAAAAAAAAATCTAATACGATCAAATAAAGTACACGAGCAGCGAGAACAAGAAAAGAGGAGAGAAAAACGAGACATCAAGAAAGAAAAGGGCGAGAAAAAATAAAACTAGAAAGGACAAAGAAACGAGCTAGCGAGCAAGAACGAGAAAGCGAGCTTCGCATTCTGAGCTAATCGTGAGGTAGTTCACATTCCGACCACGACAGTCTCCATTCCGAGGTCGCTAATCACCCTCCACGATGTCAAGGAGCCGCTCCTCGTCGTAAACAGAGCTCCCCCTTTCGCGTACTTACCTAACCCGTCCCATTTCCTCTTCACTGCCTTCCCTCCCGCCCCCTGATCCATCGAGATGCAATACACGTCCTAACTAAACCGGCAATTCACCTCAGAATTGACGTTCAACCGTGTATCTCCTTTGCATGAACTCGTTCAACCACGGTCTCGATAATCCTTACTTCATCCTTTCTTCCCACTTTCCTCTTGTTATCCAGCTTCCGTCATATCCTAATTCACATATTTCACTCTCTCATTCTTCCTATTACAGACTGATGTAACATCACACTTCCTAAGATGCACTCCTTATTACTTATATTTTCTCGTATACTTGCATTTTTTCTGTCTAATGTCCACATGAATACCCCGTGAACTTAATCTTCATCCAATCAACCATATACTCTACACAGCATTTTCGTTCTTTTGTTTCCCTGTTCTTACGTTAGTTACATCACCTTTATTCCTCATCTCGGACTCTCTGACCATTTCACAGGGCCCCTGAGTGAATTTCTTCAAGAGGGCATAAGACCCCTTTGGGACACCAAACCAGGAAAAGAATATTCTCAAAATTGAGGACTTGACGTCCAATAAATCTACATGTAGACTTTCATAATTGCTTTATTTCCCTGATCAAATATAACATAAGTATATTGATATTTTTTTATGCGAATGTAAGTTAATGCCAGGCTGAGGGTAGTAGAGAGTTCTTGTTCTCGAAGGGGATGAGTGTTATATGGTTACTGTACATTACTTTGGCACACACGTAAAATGGAATATGGACCCCATCGAAATCGGACCAGGGGTCCATTTTCTAAAGCAGAAAATGAATCTCATAAAACATACAACTCATTGTCATTAGATTAGGTTAGATATTTCAATAAACAATACAAACAATTAATAAATGTTGATGTATTTTTCGTTTATATATATAAAAAAGTAAAATAAATGAATTCTAATATTTTGAGTGGTAGATGCATTTTTTATCTCACACACAGAGCGTAGTACCGGTTGGATCTCCTCTAATAAGCCCTGCCATTTCCTTGTATCCTCTCGAGAACTTGCCACTGTTTTTGGCCAACGAATCCGCCTCCTTTGTGCACATGATCTTTCTCTCCGTACACTCCTATATCCAGCTACTTTGTTTCAGGTTTCCTCTTCCTCTTAAGAGGACCGAACAGTATACTCCTTCCCATCTTACCACCTTGACAGTCGTGATGTCACACATTTGGAGTAATTAGCTCTTAGACGCTTTGGTATTGAACGATCTTCAATTCTTAACAGAAATATCCGTCGACAGTCTTGACAAAAAGTAAACAGGATTCAGTTAATCGATTTGTAACCAATTGAATGGGCAGTTTCCGCGTGTTTGTTAACAGATGCTTAAAACACACCAGAAACTTCTTTTGTTGAATTGAACTTCCATAGCAAACCCTACTCACTGTCCCTTCCTATCTCATCTTTTGTCTATATCTTACTTTCACGAATTGTAAAACCCACTTTTGGAGAAAAGATTGTTGTACGAAGATACGTATATTACGATCACTGTCTGTGATCCTCTTCAGCGTGGCTATACAGTTTGGTTCTTGGGCTTATATACTAAGTGAAGGATACATAATGAGGACGTGGGATTTTTCTTTTTCCGAAAGTGGGATTTACAGTTGATCTTACCAATGTGTTAGAATATCTAATCCACTTTGATTATACATATACTCGTATGTATACACATCGCTATACACATTCGTCTCTTCTATTCTCTCAGTCAACCAGCTCAAGCGTCCACAACTCGTAACCACGTAATAACAATGACTCAACTATTTTTTTCTTTTCTATGTAGTGATGAAGTGATGGTGGTAAACCACCTTCGGCTTACAGGACCTGCTCTGGAGGTGCTGTGCCTTGCTGCATTGTTTCTGACCCGAGCAGTGGGCGGGAGGTAGGCAATGAACCTTTATTCAAAAGGAACTTAAATAAAAGGGAAAGTAATAGGGTGTTGGGTAGGCGAGGGATGAGTGTGGAATGACCGTGAAATGAGTGTGGAATGACCGTGAGATGAGTGTGGTATGGGTGTTGCGATGGGTATGGGTTAGGTGGAGAACGGGTAAAGGGTGGGTAAGGATTGGGTGAAGGTTGGATGCGTTCCTTGGTATATGTATACATGATACATCCCTACTTCCTCGAAAGTTTAAGGCCCAGTTCACATTTGCGGTATGAACCGCGCTGAAACCGTGGCGGTACAGCATAGTCAGGAAAAACTGCGCGGTTGCGTGTGAACGCCTCCATTGACTTGCACTGTAATTAAAACGCCGCTGTCTGAGACCGCTAATGTGAATAGGGTCTTAATGTCTTAAGAGCGCAGAAACTGCGACGGCACCGTATAATCAAAGAAAAACTGCGCGGCTGTGTGTGAATGCCTTCACTGACTTACATAATAACTGAACCGCCGCGGCTAAAACCGTTGGTGTGAATAGGGCCTTAATGTTACAACCATCTCCCCTGCACCAGAGAAAGTCACAACTTCAATCCTCCATTCATCAACCCGTCAAATATATGAAGAATCACTTTCTGCATTTTTACTTATTTATTTTTTTGCCTTCATGATTTTGTTTACATTCAATTACTTTCCTTTGCGCTCAAGACTTCCCCTGAAGGTTTTAATTAGCGTTTATGGGATTTCATCAATACTTATCAATACATCATTCATGCCTTCGTAGAAGAGGAGGACATATCAACACTCCACGCGATATAGGGGGGGGGGGAGGTAGCTGTCCGCTGTACAATGTGACTGTCTTCTACTTACCACTTAATCCAGTATATTTCATCACTTCTTTTCCCATATGGGAGTACTGACCACACGTGTTATGCAGTTATTTCAGTGATAGCAGCACCCCTTTGGACCGGAGGTACTAAGTATACTTTTTACGACTCGAGACTGATGCCGGCCTAATATTTTGTTTGTGTGTGTGTGTGTGTGTGTGTGTGTGTGTGTGTGTGTGTGTGTGTGTGTGTGTGTGTGTGTGTGTGTGTGTGTGTGTGTGTGTGTGTGTGTGTGTGTGTGTGTGTGTGTGTGTGTGTGTGTGTGTGTGTGTGTGTGTGTGTGTGTGTGTATGATATGCCCCAGAGGTGTTCAATATATACCGTATTTGACGGTATATATGGCGCACTTTTTTCCAAAATTTTTGCTAAAAAAAATCGACCTGCGTCTTATACATCGTAGGTAAAGTCTGAGGCGTCTAAAATAGAAAGGGGGTAAATACCACACCTCCTCGGTATGAAAATATGGTTCTTAGAGCTTTTGATGTTACGAGGCAAAATGGCTTAAGCATGACAACAGCATTTTCCCTTATTCTAGACGCCTCATGTTATATATATATATATATATATATATATATATATATATATATATATACATATATACATATATATATATAATCATTGCTCTTTTGTGACACTCCTCAAATCACTCCCTTACCATCACCATAACTTCATCTCTTTGATGCGATATTGTTCCCATGGATAGAAACACTGGTTTTTGCACTACCCCCGTTTACATCCTGCATACTTTTTTATGTTTCAATATCCCCACATTGTATGTATAGAGGTAGTTACGAGAAGTTTTGACCCATTCCTTGTTTTTCATGATACAAAATTAATATTCCTTTGACATTTTTATCTAGTCCATTAAAAAAAATAACCTAAAATTTGAGGTGAACACTACACAGGACATTATATTACTTACACGTAAGAAATTAATATTGATAAATCATACGTGTGGGTAAAATCTTTTGCTCTTGACCTTGAGGTGGTGGCACACTAAGCATTTCTTGCTAGCATGCTACTCGCTTTGCTACTTCGAGTAGAAACAACTTCGGTTACCATCTTTTGTTTTTCAAACGTCCAAATGTCAAATTATTCTTGCGTCATAAAGTGAGAAATTGAAGGACCTACACGAATGTTACACATTGTTGAGATGTTCTTACAGAAATCTAGAATGTTACAACCGAAATAATTTTACTCAAACGAGGTAGCAAATGCAAGTAACATGCTAGCCTAGTGTGCTGCCACCTTTACATAAAAGTGTACATGATATTTGAATAAACGATCCACAAATGGACGCTGCAAATATGAACACATAATTGTACATTGTTAATATACGTGTAACTACACTGTATACCTTAAAAAGAAAAAAAAATCCAAGAAACCTAGAAGACTATAGTTAGTACCTAGTTATTTCTCAACTGCTATGTGACTGTCACAAAGTCTAGAACTTGAATCAAGTTAAAAAACAAACATTGAGGCGATTGTTACTCGAGATTAGCCTCCACTTCTGAAACTAAACTATATCCAAAGAATATAAACAAATGAATAAATAAAAAAATAAATGAATAAATACAATAAATCAAAATTGATATATAAAAAATGAAAAATAAATCCAAATCTTAATCGAAACACGCCTGTCAGTGTGAACATGAACAGCTGCTTATTTCATGCAATCAACTTTTGTTATTTGCACATAAATTCTTGACACATAAAGCAGTCATAATTTATACATAAATTTTAGTCTTTAACACATACAATAGATACGGTTACCATTACATACATCATCTATTGTATTAAGTACATACCGTCACTACCAATTAATCGTATTGTGAAACCTACGCCAGGAGGCGCTGAGTAGCTGCGACAGAAGCAGTCACCTTTATTGTATTGTGTGCTTGGAATGTTGGGGAAGTTACAGTCATTGCTGGGAATCGAAGAGAAGTGCGAGATTCGAACCCACACTAAGTAAATACGAGACCAGCTAGTTTCTTTTTACGCAACTAACGTGCAAGATATCACTGCTAAATCAATCACAAGCAAAACATTTATAGCAATGTTAAATTGTTAAATTGGTAAATACGAGCATTAGTAAAAATATTGATGGTAAATGCAGTTGGTATAGGAATTGTCTGAACACACGCAAGCACACGCAGGCAGGCAGGCAGGCACGCACACACACACACACACACACAAGCACATACAAATCCCTATAATCACAATGGACCAATAGCACAGCCACCGTCTCACACGGAAACCCAACTCGATCCAAACAAGAACAGGTTCTGGGAACAAACCCGAAAGATTCGAACCCACACCTTGCAAGTACCGGGTTGAGCTTCCGGTCCTAGACCCTGGACCCCCGAACTCTGGATCTCAAACTCCCAGACCCCCGGACCTCGAACTACCAGAAGCCCAGACCTCGAACCCTCTGGCATCGAACTCCGGGACCCTTGACCCCCGGACCTTCCGACCTCGAACTCCCAGAATCCCGGCCCTCGATCTCCCTTACCCCCAACTCCCAGACCCCCGGACCTCGAACTACCAGAAGCCCAGACCTCGAACCCTCTGGCATCGAACTCCGGGACCCTTGACCCCCGGACCTTCCGACCTCGAACTCCCAGAATCCCGGCCCTCGATCTCCCTCACCCCCAACTCCCAGACCCCCGGACCTCGAACTCCCAGACCTCCGGGAGTCCAAAACTCCTTATTCCCATCAATGCAATATCCCTGGATGATCATTATCATCTGCGTAATGGTATCTCTACCTCGTGATGCCACAAACCTACTCGGCCTCTGGTTAAATTCAATTTGATCTTGCAGGGAATAGAACTCGGACTTAGTCCCGGGGTCTGCTCTTCTACTGCCTTACTATCATTATCTCTCTCCCTTGGGAAGACTTGCCCTCCCCTCCTTCCCCTTCCCCCTCCCCGTCGTGATAATGAACATTTGGGAAACGGTTTTCCCATGTAGCTAGTCTATAAAATTAAACTGCTGATATAGCTTGTCTATTGAATTCAATTGTTGGTTTAACTAGTTTGGCTTTGTAGGTGATATAAGTAGTTACTAACACCTTATATTCCAACAGACTGGTGATATCTGTCAGTTTGAATATGTAGTTTATATAAATTATATTTCAGACTACGAAATGACTAATAGGGTGGTTAGTTGATACAGTAAATGTTAAAATTAAATAGTTAATAGCTAGTATGTTAAGACTAGGCGTGTGATAAAGCTAATATATTAAGGCAGTGATTCTCAACCAGGGCTAAATTTAACCCTTGAGGGTAAATAATTGATTTGCACATGAGATAGAGAAAGAATGCCAAGCGTGTATATATGTATGTACGTGTATTATATATATATATATATATATATATATATATATATATATATATATGTACATATATATATATATATATATATATATATATATATGTGTGTGTGTGTGTGTGTGTGTGTGTGTGTGTGTGTGTGTGCGCGTGTGTGCGTGTGTGTGTGTGTGTGTGTGTGTGTGTGTGTGCGTGTGTGTGCGCACTCCGAAGGAGAGAGGGAGGACGGGAGAGGAAGGATGTGTCAGTCAATCCTTATTTGTCCCTTTAAGATGGCTATGATTTTTTTTTAAATGGAAGTAAGGAGGTAAATCGAAAAATGCATCAAGCCGAAGAGGTTAATGATGGAGGAAAAGTTGAGGGTCCCTGTATCAAGGTCAGTTAGATAATATAGTTAGTGTTCGAGGCTTTATACAGATTGGCTACTCGGGACCCCATCCACGATACGACCCGTTCTTGAGGCCGCCGGACAGATCTGGTCGGATCCGATTAGACTGGATCGTGCATGTACCGATTTTGGTTTGTCCGACCAACATACACGATCCAATCTGGTCGGACCGTCCAGATCTCTCCGGCGGCCTGAAGACCAGACCCTACATAACTGACGTACCTAGTCTACAAGAGAAGGCAGTTAATATCGTTACTTTTCAAGTCCAAGACAAGCTAATAAAGCTAAGAGTACTTATAAACTTGCTATTGTAGTTTGTTAAAACAAAAACAATATGAACAAAAAATTAATTCAATGAAGTAGGTATGTGATTAAATGCATGTAAATAATCAACAAGTAAACTATAACGTAAATCATTATAAATCAAAAGGTAGGTATGGAAGGAATGCATATTGCCTTTAACAACACCAAACAAATGAACGTTAAATAGAATAAAATAAAATAAAATAAAATAAATAAAATAAGGGCTTGATGTGTTGAGCATATGAACACCAGTCCACGTACGAGGTACGGACGGCAACGTTTCAGGGTCCTTAATTACACCCTTACGGACCAGAACCACGTGGTATTATCTAAGATTGGGAACTACATAACCATTCCTCTTTTCTGCTACCTCTTTACACATTTCCCCTGCCACCTCACTTCACCCCTTTACTAATCCCCTTTACTTATTCACACTTCTCCCCTTTCCTGACCCCTTCCCTCGCTCACTTTTCCCCTTAACTCTTTACCTTCCACCCGCCCAGCGGTTTCACGTTTAAGCTGGGCTGCATTACAAGCCTAAGGTTAGACTGCTTTGGCTCCTTTAGGCGTCTAGGCTTTATCCCCGTAAGCCCAAAGGCATTACACGGACTAGAGTGTTGCTGTTGTTGTGTTTACCCAGGCCGCCAGTGTATCGTACTTCAAGAATTTATTTATAAAATAAATGTACTACAATAATTGTAGACTCCATTTTTTTTGTACATTTATTTTGTCTTGTATATTTTCTATACTTTATTTTCTATGCGTCTACATTTTTTATTATTATTTCTACACCTTGTTTTTATATATCTAAGTCTATATTTTTTCTTTTACTAGATTCATTTTCGTGTGTATTGGCGAATGATTAGTAAAATCTCATGATCTCGTCGATGCGATTTTTTTTAAAGGCAACTTATAAATTGTTACCCCCCAATGGCTAATATAATTTCTATATCTAATAGATTTTCGCCTGTTTAGAATTAATAGACTATAAATGAGATGAAACAGCGTGCTCCTGTGAATTTACACATTCGCACATATCAACTGAAGATAAAAAAAAGTCAGACCACGGCAGGAGGCGTTTAGCTTTGACCGAGGTTACCACCTTTGCCCTATTTGCTATGATTTCCAAGGCAAGCAAAAGGCATTGCTGCTGAAATCGAATGAAGTTTCGTGGAGTGGGCATCGTGATAGAAATACACACAGATTACACCAACCCACCTTAAAAAATGTAAATAAATAGATAAAATAAATTAATAATACTGCTAAATAAAGAATATATATATATATATATATATATATATATATATATATATAAAATAAAGCAAATAAAATGTTATACATGTATGTATATGTATATATATATATATATATATATATATATACATATACATATTATATACATATACATATTATATATATATATATAAAACAATAATCGAGAAACCAAACAATTATATGAACAACGGAGCAAAAAGAAAAATACATGCACATAAAAAAACTACATAAGAAATAAACAAACACCAACAATAATAAAAAAATAAAATAAAATACATGAATAAACAAAACAATAACGCCAACAAACTAGACCAACGAAGGGCCCAAAAGACGAACATTAAACATCACCATCAAGCACGCTGTGGATCACAGGAACCATGATGCATTCGCCCATCGTCATGCCACATATCATGCAGACTGCAAGTACTATACATCACCTACACAACAGGAACCCCACGAGTATTACATCTTGCCTTCATCCATCACAGGCAAGTATTCCGCCGGGACTTGAGGGACTGCCAAGCATTCTAATCTCATAAGTTATTGCGTAAAAGAACACAAAGTCTTCAGTCTGGTTCAAAATGCATGAACATGTGCGTACGTGCACGTGCGTGTGTGCATGTGTACGTGCGTGTATGTGCGTATGTGCATGTGTACGTGTATGTGCGCACGTTTGTATGTTCGTAAGTGGATGTGCGTGTGTACATGTGTGTGTGCGCATGGGTACGTGCATGTATGTGTGTATGCGCGTGTGCGTATAGGCATGTGCTTTTTATGTGCGTATGTACTTGTGGCACGTACCTGTTCGTAAGTTCATGTGCCTATGTGCAAGTGCGTGGGTGTGTGCATGCAAATGCGTGCTTATGCGTGTGTGCATGTGCGTTTGTATATTCGCGTGTGCGTGCGTGTGCATGTTGTATCCTTATACCTTTTTTATTTCACCATTATTTTTGGATACTATTTTTGCACCCTGTTTGGTGTTAAAACTCGCGAACGAGGGAAGGCTGAAGAGATAAAAATATTCAAAACAAATGTACGAATTTTGAGCCCACTCATAGAACACACACACACACACACACACACACACACACACACACACACACACATTATGCCTAAAAATGACATACATATTAATGGCGCATATATATGTACAATTGCAGTTCGTGGAAACGTACTCTTCTACACCGAATGTGAAGCCCATGAATGTATATACGTTTAAACGTTTTCAACAACGTTGATTATAGAAGGCACATGCACAATAAATGACAAAACATGGCGAATACGAAGAAAGGAAATGGAAATGATAAATGAGTAGAGGAAAAAAATAGAAAATGGGAATTAAAGAGAAAGTTGGAAAAGTGAAAAAGAGCGAGACTAAGAGATGGGAACGAAGGAAGAGAGAAGGGAACAAAGAAGAAAATGAGAGAAAAAAGAAAACGGGAGAAAGGAGAAAAAGAGAAAAAGAAGAAAATGGGAGTAGGGAGATAATGAGAGAAAGAAGAAAATGGGAGAAGGGAGAAAATGAGCGAAAGACGAAAAAAAAAAAAAAAAAAAATCCCACACACTCCAGCCTTTTCATTATAAATCGAGTAATACAAATTTCACAGCAAACAAACCCAGATTCTTTATTTTTCCAACTAAACAGATACAAAATACATTCCCCAACGTTTCTGTTCTATTTGTTGAAGTCCGATTCATTCCTACTCTTTATTATCTTCCCTCTCCCGCGAATGGTGTGGACATTGTAAATAGGGCCGGGCCGCTAAAGACCCCAAGTGTGATTATAAAGTTATAAACACACAAAGAACGACAACCTCACGGCGCAAATAATGAGGTCACCAACAGGGTGGGTCAAAGGACAGGGCAATCCATTCCACAAAGTCCTCATATATGTATATACACTTGTCTATATATACTTATGTAAAGGGGGGCAGGACGGGTAGAGAGGGGGAAGAGGGGAAGAAAGAGGGAGAGCGATGGGGTATTGTGTGTGTGTGTGTGTGTGTGTGTGTGTGTGTGTGTGTGTGTGTGTGTGTGTGTGTGTGTGTGTGTGTGTGTGTGTGTATCCACCTTAGTCTTTGGATCACGTGCTGGACTCGTGATCGACAGCTATTTCCCTCCTGGAAGAGAGCTCAGAGCTCGTATGACCGATCTATGGGTAATGCTGTGACCTTACACGCGCACACACACACACACACACACACACACACACACAACTCCCCGCGCAGGATTCAAACCCGGACCGCCGTAGTGTGTGTGCGTGTTAATGAGCTATGTTGGTGGAGGAGAGATACAGAGACGGAGACTGGGTCAAATACAAGAGAAAATATGTGTAGGTTGACGCAAGTAGACAGACAGACGGAGGCAGAGAGAGACGGCCAGAGTCAAAGACGAACGGACTAACGGAGAGACACACAGACGGTCACGGTCACGAATGAAGACAGAAAAGAACATATCAACAGGCAGCCAGATGCTTAGTTGGGAACAGATTCAGACAAATATACGGGCAGAAGTATGGGCTGCCACAAAAGCAACAGGCAAAGGCAACAGGCAGACAGACAGAGAGGCAGATGCATACAGAGGTAGACAGAGAGAGAGAGAAGGTAGAATGCAGTTACACACACACACACACACACACACACACACACACACACACACACAGAGGAAAATATATCACTTAGCCTTGACCTGCTGAGGGAGTGGATGGCGGAGGGAGTGGAGGTGGGAGTGAGGAGGTGTCTGAAGAGCGCTTTATAGGTAATGCTACTGAAACTGCGCTCAATCACGAACTGAAAAGCTCAGATCACCGAAGACCAACTGGGAGGTCTCCGCGGCTCGACTCTAATAACGCGCGATTCAGAATAGCCGAAGAGCTCGAAGTCTGAGCCCAGAGGGACGTCGACCTACATATAATCCAGTGTCGCGCGGGCGCGCGCACACGCACACAGTGTCCCTCGATTTTCCGTTTTCGACGTCAAATATTGTGAAAAAAAAAAATCCATGTGACTGTTTGGGGGCGTCGTGGCTTTATTAATTAATAATTACCCATCGCAACCACCACTGCGACAACCACCACCATCACTACCACAACCACCACCAAAAATAACTCCCGTGAAATATTTCTACGAGTGTTGTTCCTGCTAATGGTGATGGAGTTCATAATAAGAACGAGGGAGACTGCACGAGACCATAAGGCCTACACAAGGTAGTCCCATGTCCATTACCACCTATTGTCCCCATCCACATAGTTGTCTAATCTTTTCTTAAAACAACCAACAGTTTCAGCGCTCACTACATGGTTACTAAGTCTATTCCATTTGTTAATCTCTGTTGGTAAACCAGTTTTTGCTTTAAATCTAATTCTACCCATTTTAAATCCATTACTGCGAATTCTCCATCCCAGGTCCACAATCATCATTTATCATTATCATATAAATTATCACTACATATCATTATAATTGCTATATCATATGAAAGCTCGCTAACCGAGCAGCTTAAGGCGTCGTTACTTGCAGCATAGGTCGAATTGATGGTGGTTCGAACCCTGCAGCCGGCGAGTTGAACTAAGGTTACGAGTCATTAAATTTTACGCTACAAAGTCCTCTGTAAGGGGGATTGTCATACCCTCCTGATAGGGGGAAGTTTGTGATGTTAAACCAATCAATGAATCATTATCATATCATTATATCATTATATGAATCATTGTATCACTATATCATATTATAATTTTTATTATAATTACTATTATTACTGTCTTCTGCTGAGTGATATCAGACTTGGAAAATCGCTACATTCCCATTATTAATCATTTTACAAGAGTAACAATACCCTTCCTTCAAAATATCTAGAGAAATAAAATTGATAAATTGCGAAATGGTAGGAAATGAGCCAACAATAAAATAAACAGAGTATTTAGATTATAAGAAATAACACTGCCACGTTAAAATAAGGTTAGGTGGATATACGACAAGCATACCAAAACAAAGAGAGTGAATACTAAAGTGAAAAAAAACCGCTTATGCAAGACTTACCCCACCTTATTTAGTGTTGAAGGAAGAACAGGAGGGAGGAGGAGGAAGAGGGAGGAGGAGGAAGAGGGAGGAGGAGGAAGAGGAAGAGGTGAGGAGGAGGGGAGGAGGGAGGAGGAAGAGGAGGGAGGAGAGGGAGGGAGGAGGGGGAGGAAGGAGGGAGGGGGAGGAAGGAGGGAGGGGGGAGGAAGGAGGGAGGAGGGGGAGGAAGGAGGGAGGAGGGGGAGGAAGGAGGGAGGAGGGGGAGGAAGGAGGGAGGAGGGGGAGGAAGGAGGGAGGAGGGGGAGGAAGGAGGGAGGAGGGGGAGGAAGGAGGGAGGAGGGGGAGGGAGGAGGGAGGAGGGGGAGGGAGGAGGGGGAGGAAGAGGGAGAAGGAGGAAGAGGGAGAAGAAGGAAGAGGAGGAAGGAGGATGAGGAGGAAGTGGGAGAACAAGAATGAGAAGAAAAATTAAGAAAAAGACGAATAAAAAAATGAGAATAATAATAAGAAATTAGACAAACCTGTCTTATAATCTATTAAAAAAAAAAAAAAAAAAAAAAAACTATGATACATACCAAATTATACTGAGCGTGTGGATGTCATTAGCTTGGAATTTTTACGAGCCGCAAACAGTTCCCTTGGGCAAAACCTGAAGCCTTCAACTCGCTTCCTTTGTGCCCAACGACCATATTCTTAGTCAAAATGGAACTAGATTACGATGTCGGGACGAGGTTACGATGTCCCGACAAGGTTACGATGTCCCGACAAGGTTACGATATCCCAGCTAGGTTACGATGTACGGACTAGGTTACGATGTCCCGACAAGGTTACGATATCCCAGCTAGGTTACGATGTACGGACTAGGTTACAATGTACCGACTAGGCTACGATGTCCCGACGAAATTTCGATGTCCCAACTAGTTTACGATATTCCAGTTAAGTTACGATGTCCCAGCTAGGTTATGATGTTCCAGGTAGACTATAATGTCCCAGCTGAGTTACGATGTCGTGACGAGATTACGATTTCGGGACTAGGTTACAGTATTCCTTATATACAGTAAGTGGGACATGTCCTTTGGTAATTAAGAATGCGCGTAAGTTTGCATTAAATTTGGGTTGTCAGACATTTCTATTAGCGCAGAAATTCCAATGATGATTGCTGTACACATTCATACAACAAGAGGAATTTATTGAACATAAAACAAAGAACCCTGTAGGGGATCAAGAACACCGTCACCGTGTACCCGTGTTTCGCAAAATTCGCATACACCAGGAGACTCTGTGTAGTTGTGACCTAAGCAGTCATCTTTGTTCCCCATATGCTACACGGACTATCATTGCAGGGTTCAAGTCCCGCACTTCTCTCTGACTATGAAGATACGGGACCAGTTATGTAATGATAAGAACACAAGAATGAAGGAGACTGCAGGAGACCATTTGGTCTATATAGGCAGTTCCATGTCCATTACCACCCATACCTAAATGCTTTGATTGGGCTATATCTATTGTAAGGTGAATGAGAGGGTTTCATTCATAGGAGACTAAATATAGCATTTATTTTACTGCAACGCTTTGTATCTAAACACAAGAGCCGTTTCTGAATATATTTCAACATCATGTGCTAAAAAAAAGAAGCCTTCAGCCTTCCTCTTAGATATGCTTATGCAAACATAATCCTAAGCCTTTTGAAATTATTAAATTTCACACACACACACACACACACACTATTATAAATGAAGACACTGTACAAATACTAGATGTGCTATTTTTTTCATTTATATAACTTATTTCAAGATATACATCTGAAATTTTGTTCCAGACCAAAGCACATCAACATCCGTAAAAGCCCAACTCTTCTATACCTAAACTGCTGTCCATCCCCAACTCTACCCATTAGATGGTCAAATGTTATGAGACACAGAGAGAGAGAGAGAGAGAGAGAGAGAGAGAGAGAGAGAGAGAGAGAGAGAGAGAGAGAGAGAGAGAGAGAGAGAGAGAGAGAGAGAGAGAGAGAGAGAGAGAGAGAGAGAGAGAGAGAGAGAGGGAGAGAGAGAGAGAGAGAGAGAGAGAGAGAGGGAGAGAGAGAGAGAGAGAGGGAGAGAGAGGGAGAGAGAGGGAGAGAAAGAGAGAAAGAGAGAGATAGAGAAATAATAAAAATTAAATTGATGGGTTTATGTGAATGCATTGATCAAAATGAAGAACTACAGTTTTGTGAGCATGAACATTTGCATATACGTGTACGTGTGTATTTACCTAGTTGTATTTTACGGAAAGGGGCGCTCGTGGTGACCCGTTTTTGTATCTCGCAAATTCAAGTTTGTTCTTAAATTCTTTTATTGTGTTTGCACACACTATTTTTTCGTCCAATTTGTTCCAGATATCTATCATTCTGTGTGGAAAGCTGTTCTTTTTCAGGTCTCTTCTGTAGCTATCCTTTTCGAGTTTCATTGCGTGTCCTCTTGTTTTTCCTCTGTCCCACTTTAATAAGTCTTCTCTATCAAGGCGTTCTTTTCCTTTCATAATCCTGTAGATGGTTAGTCGGTCCCCTCGTTCTCTTCTTTGTTCCAGTTCGGCAATTCCAGTTCGGCCAGTGTTTGTTCATATGTCAAGTTAGATAGTGTTGGGGCCATCTTTGTCGTTGCTCTTTGTGTATGCGTATATATGCACACCCCTATAATTTCCATGTGTATGTGCTCTGAACGTATACACCTTAATGTGTATATCCAACGTCCGTAACTTAAACCAATTAGATATTCATGAAGATTTAGATAAACTACAGCAATGGTCTGAAAAGTGGCTAATGAAATTTAACACAAGTAAATGCAAGGTTATATACATAGGCAAAAATAACAGTAGGTACGATTACAAGTTATTTGGAAATTCGTTAACAAAAGTGGATAGTGAAAAGGATCTAGGCGTAATTATCTGTAACGATCTCAAATCATCTAAGCAGTGTATTTCAGCCTCTGAGAAAGCAAATAAGATTCTAGGACTGATTGCGCGATCTTTTGACTTCAAAAGTCCATCCCTCATTAACAAGCTATATAAATCGGTAGTTCGTCCACATTTGGAATATGCGGTTTCCGTATGGTCACCGAATCTCGTTAAAGACATTGACAGATTGGAAAAAAGTACAACGGCGAGCCACAAAACTAATTCCAAATATCAAAAATAAATCATACGAAAATCGACTAAAACACATGAATCTATTTTCCTAAAAAAAAAAAAAAAAAAAAAAAAAAAAAGTAGACTCATAGGTGAATTAATAAAGGTCTTTAAATTTCTAAAGGGAATTGACATCAAAAGTGACAAAATTTCAACACCGAATGAGAATTCGACAAGAAATAATGGTCTCAAGCTGTCAGGAAACAGATTTGATTTGGAAGTGGGTAGAAACAACTTCGCCAACCGTGTAGTTAATGAATGGAATAAACTTCCTGCAGAGGCAGTGTAATGTAGTTCAGTTCGAAGTTTTAAGAATCGTTTAGATAAACACCTAAGAAAGATGTAATGCCTGCCATATATCTTATATTTGTTTATTTGTTATTATTTGTCTGTTTGTTTATTATTACATGGTTATAATTTATCATTATTTATCTGTCAATTTATCATTATTTACTATTTACCTGTGTGTTTATTATTTAACTTTACTTGTTTATCTTATTTATTATTATTTATGTTATGAATTTTATTTCTTAGTTCATTTACCTACAATTATATATATTTTTTTTCGCACTCGACCTAGTTATGGACTAAAAGGTCTCCTGTCGGGATGCTCCTCCTTTGTAATCCTTTCTATCAAATTGTAGGGATACGTGAAAGGAAAGAAATGTTCTTGGAAAATCTATGTACCGTCCCATAAAAGCTTATTGTCCCTATGGGGGATAATATACAATAATCGTCCTTTCAAACCTGGTGCACGTCTCCGCCAAACAATACGTTTTTCCTTGAAGAGGCTAATCCTAAGTCCCTCTTGGAAGTAAATCCGATGACGAGCACACGCACACATAAATGGTTACAAGGGTTTTCTCCCTTACAAGGGAGGTAGCCAAGTCAGAAGGCAAGTATCCACTCCCACTCATTCCACTCCCATCCACCACCCTATATTCCCCTGAAGATGTGAATAACACGAAAGCGCTTGGGAATTGTGAATAACACGAAAGCGCTTGG
>NC_134794.1:51154789-51167289 GCF_046742065.1 Oratosquilla oratoria | reverse complement strand
AATCTTAGTATAGCTTGGTTGCGAGTCGATACTCCAACTCTCGTGGGCGGGGAGTTGGGTGTGTGCGCGCGTGTAAGGTCATAGCATTACCCATAGATCGGTCATATACGAGCTCTGAGCTCTCATCCGAGAGGGTAATAGATGTCGACCACGAGTCCAACACGTGATCCAAGACCATAGTGAATCACACACAAAGGGTACGCGTACCAATGGAGACGTACTTGCCCTATGCAGACGCATTTGACACAAAAAAAAAACTTCTACCTGCCGATGGTGAATAGATAGGAGAATAATTATAGGCTCAAAAAATCACATTATGAGGGGATAGTCAAGTGATTTTTTTTTAGCTTATAATTATGCTTCCTATCTATTCACCATCGGGAGGTAATTTTTTTTTTTTTGTGTGTCAAATGCGTCTGCATAGGGGAAGTGCGTCACCATTGGTACGCGTACTCTACCCAAAGAGGGAGAAGGAACAGCTGTCGGATCTGTGGCAGCAGCTTGGGAGACAAGCATTAGCTTGCAAAAGGAGCGATTCTGCGGGGTTTAGAATGGTCACAGAGGAGGAGAAGTAGGAGAGGGAGGGGATGGAGGTTCCAGAGGGTAGGAGGAAGAAGTGGAAGAAGAGGATAAAGAGGAGTAGGGAGGTGTGGGAAAAGAGGGAATCTAGAAGAGGGAAGAATGGGGAAGGAGACGGAGATGTAGAAGTAGAAGTAGACATAGGCGTTGGAAAAGGGGTAGGAGTATAAGTAGAAGGGGGAAGGAGGCTGGGGAGAGAAAACCCGGAACTAGTAATATATATATATATATAATATATATATATATATATATATATATACAAAAATATATATATACATATATGTATATATATATGTATATATATATATATACATATATATATGACGTAAGTGGAGTAGGAAACACAGTAGTCTTAGTCTCGAGTTTATTCCTGACTAGTTTCGCAGGTATGCTTTTTCAAAGCATACCTGCAAAACTAGTCAAGAATAAACTCAGACTTATACTCCCGTGTTTCCTACTCCACTTACGTAAACCTGTCAGAATGAAATAAAAATATATATATATATATATATATATATATATATATATATATATATATATATATATATAATATATATATATATATATATATATACATATATATATGACGTAAGTGGAGTAGGAAAAAAAGGAGTCTTAGTCTTGAGTTTATTCCTGACTAGTTTCGCAGGTATGATTTGAAAAAGCATACCTGCGAAACTAGTCAATAATAAATTCCTACTAATACTCCTATGTTTCCTACACCACTTACGTCAACCTGTCAGAATAAAAAAAAAAAAAAAAAAAAAAAAAATTAAAAAAATTATATATATATATATATATTACATACATACATATATATATATTTATCATATATATATATTTATCATATATATATATATATATATATATATATTATATATAACACATACATACATATAATAATAAAATTAAAACAAAGACATAGATGATAGTTATAAGGTAGTGCGAATGAGAAAAATATGGAGAAATGAGTAAAGAAGGAGGGAGAAAGAAGAGGGAGAGGTAGAGGTAATGCAAATGGCAAAGGCAGAAGAACGAGAAATATAAGATAAAATAGATAAACAAATAGAAAAAATAAATAAAATGCCCTGAGGTTGAGAGGTTCTTTATGGGGTTGGTGGGTGGGTTGCCTGTCGGGTTGAGACTAGTGATTATTAGATTCGAATGCTGAGGTTGTATTGGGAGAATATAGGTTAGGTGGCTAGATTTGAGGTTGATTATAGTAAGGGATGGGAAATCCTCTGTCCAATGTATGACAACATTACATCAATCAATCCATCATGGCACATGTCAGACCCACATCTCGAGATCTTGCACCCATTTTCCGGGGATCGTGTGCCAGTACATGGGGATTCACCCTCAGTATGAGGGGGAATAGAGGACGTGGAGAGGTGGGTGTTGAGTGACGTAGAGCTATTTAGAGTTATAAAAATTCGAAGGAAGAGGAGGAGGAGTAGGAAGGCGAGGAGGGCAAAGGAGAGAAGGTGGAAGGAGAGGAGGATGGAGAGGAGGATGGAGAGGAGGATGGAGGCGCGGAGAAGGAAGGCGAGAAGGAAGGCGAGAAGGAAGACGTGGAAAGGGAAGGCGAGAAGGAAGAGAAAGGGGAGAAGAAGACGAGGTAGAGGGCAAGGAGGAAGTGGAAGGGGAAGAAGGGGAAGAGGAGGAAGAGGAGAAAGAGGAAGAGGTGGAAGAAGAGGATGTGGAGGAGGTGTGAGGAGTAGGAGGAGGAAGAGGGAGAAGGGAAAGTTGTCGTAATAGGAAAGTCTGGCGTCTGTGGAAAAACGCGCCACTCGTTCTCCCACGGGGCTTAGGGCGGCGACGTGCCGGCCTGGACTCCAAAGCCCAGGTATCATGTCCCTCCACTACAATATATATATATATATATATATATATTTATATATTTGTATATATATATATGATAATATATATATATATAATCACACACATATATATATATATATATATATGTATATATTAACATATATATATATATATATATATATATATATACATTTATAATATATATATATATATATGTACACATATATCATATATATATATATATATATATATATATATATATACACATACACATTTATACATATCTAATTTACATATATATATATACATATATATATATATATATATATACACATATATATCATATACACATACACGTTTATACATATCTAATTTACATATTATATATATATGTATATATATATACACACACACAAACACAAACGCACACGTGTTTGCGTGTGTTCATGCGCGCGCGTTTGAATAAAACTGAAAATATTTTTCCCAAAGGGCTGGAATAAGAAAACAATATAACAATAATAACTAGAAGAATTAAACAAAAAACAAAACTATATCAACAACAAAACAATTAAAACAAAATAAATTCATGACGTCTTTCCATCTGACTAACCAATCCATTGCCAAGTGATACTTGTCTTTGGCTGCTGTTAGAGGATTTGGTTTTGTACAAGAGTGGAACATGTCGCTCGAGACACGACTTCAGATGATTTGTACTCCTGGAAAGGGGGAGAGAAAATGCACTACCGGGTGGAAATAAAACGAGAGGAGGAGGAGGAGGGCGAGGGGAAGAAGGGGGAGGGGAAGGGGGAAGAAGAGGAGGAGGAGGACGGGGGGAGGAGGAAAGGGAGGGGGAAGAAAAGGAGGTGGAGGACAACAAGGACAAGGAGGAGGGGAAGGATGAGAAGGATGAGAAGGACAAGGACAAGGAGGAGGGGAAGGAGGAGAAGGACAAGGATGAGGAGGACGACGAGGGGAAAGAGAAGGGGAATAGAAGGACAAGGAGGAGGAGGAGGAGTTCTCACTGAAACTTTTAACTTGGCCATGAGGTAGTCGTCTGAATCCAGATGTATTGTGTGAGCGCCAATTTCCATGTGAATCAACTTAATACGCGCCAGCTTTCGTTTGAACTCCGTCCCACAGTTTTCGAAATATCTATCAACACGACCTTGGCTGGCCAAACGCCCTCTTGTTATCGTTGCTACTGTTATTGATGCATGTTGCTGGTGGGTGGTGGTGGTGGTGGGTGTGGTGAGTGTTGGGGTGGTGAGTGTTGGTAGTTGGTGAATGTTGGGGTGGTGAGTGTTGGGGTGGTGAGTGTTGGTAGGTGATGGTGGGTGGTGGGTGTGGTGGTGGTGGGTATTGTGCTGGTGAGTGTTGGTAGGTGATGATGGTGGTTGGTGGGTGTGGTGAGTGTTGGGGTGGTGAGTGTTGGTAGGTGATGATGGTGGTTGGTGGGTGTGGTGGTGGTGAGTGTTGGGGTGGCGAGTGTTGGTAGGTGATGATGGTGGGTGGTGGGTGTGGTGGTGGTGAGTGTTGGGGTGGTGAGTGTTGGGGTGGTGAGTGTTGGTAGGTGGTGAGTGTTGGTAGGTGGTGAGTGTTGGTAGGTGGTGAGTGTTGGGGTGGTGAGTGTTGGTAGGTGGTGAGTGTTGGTAGGTGGTGAGTGTTGGGGTGGTGAGTGTTGGGGTGGTGAGTGTTGGGGTGGTGAGTGTTGGTAGGTGGTGAGTGTTGGTAGGTGGTGAGTGTTGGTAGGTGGTGAGTGTTGGTAGGTGGTGAGTGTTGGGGTGGTGAGTGTTGGTAGGTGGTGAGTGTTGGTAGGTGGTGAGTGTTGGTAGGTGGTGAGTGTTGGTAGGTGGTGAGTGTTGGTAGGTGGTGAGTGTTGGTAGGTGGTGAGTGTTGGGGTGGTGAGTGTTGGTAGGTGGTGAGTGTTGGGGTGGTGAGTGTTGGTAGGTGGTGAGTGTTGGTAGGTGGTGAGTGTTGGTAGATGATGGTGGGTGGTGGATGTGGTGGTGGTGAGTGTTGGGATGGTGAGTGTTGGGATGGTGAGTGTTGGTAGGTGGTGAGTGTTGAGGTGGTGAGTGTTGATAGGTGGTGAGTGTTGGGGTGGCGAGTGTTGGGGTGGTGAGTGTTTGGGTGGAGAGTGTTTGTAGGTGGTGGTGAGTGTTGGGGTGGTGAGTGTTGGGGTGGTGAGTGTTGGTAGGTGGCGAGTGTTTGTGGTGATGGTGGGTAGTGGGTCTGTTGGTGGTGGTTGCAGTTTTATCACCGCTGTTGTTGTTGAACCCACCTACTGGTACCTAAAATTTATCTCGACGGGAGACGGACATCAGAGAGAATAATCTCCCCACAACTTTTCTTGACACCTTTGCTCAGGTGTGCAGCCCTGAGGTGCTGGCACCCGGTCCCCGGACTGTGCCAAAGACCTCTCAACCAGGGTGACCATATATAGTATTATGCAAAATTCAGCTCATTTTCCCATAAAATAATAAAACAGAAACCGAACGTATTAAGAGGAACAAGATATCTAGTATAATTGAGAGCACTGTTTTCCATGCCAAAAAAAAAAAAAAAAAAAAAAAAAAAAAAATAATAATAATAATAATAATAATAATAATAATAATAATAATAATAATAATAATAAAAATCCGACATTCGTTGCCTCTTCCTCTCTCTCGGGTGACGCAGACAAGGTCATCATATCACGACAGCAGGGCAGGACTCGCAGTGATAGATTAAAACTGGACAAATTTATATTTAAGAAGGAAAGGGGCAAGAACTGGTTTACCTACAGACTGGTTAACGAATAGAATAGACTTAGTAACCATGTAGTGAGCGCTGAAACTATCAACTGTTTTAAGATAAAGAGACAGCTTTATAGACGGGGGACGACACGTGGTAACAGACATGGGACTGCCTAGTGTAGGCCTTATGGTCTCTTGCAGTCTCCTTCGTTCATATGTTTTTATGTTCAGTAACAAACTCACTCACACAAATAATAGAGATCAATAGACGGGCCTTAGCACCGTGGCCGGCCACAGCGGGGCCGCGGTTTTCCAGGTAGAAGTATAAAGGTACCATTTGGCACTGTTACCGTTTCTTTACATTTCCATTACTATTACTTTTTCCCCTTTTCGTTCTTTGCACACGTTCATCTCAGCGCCATCTGAAAAGAAGAAACAAAAAAATTAATATTTCGTCTTCGAAAAAAATTATAAATAATAAAGACAAATTGCAATCATATGATGTATAATGATCTGCAATGATGAAGCGTACGAACAGGGGACTTGTTGTCCCTTAACAAGACATTTTGAAATACGTTATTTTTGTGTGTGTGTGTGTGCACGCGCGTGTGCGTGAGTGTGTGTGTGTAAGTGTATGTGTGTGTGTGTGCACGCGCGTGTGCGTGAGTGTGTGTGTGTGTGTGTGTGTGTGTGTGTGTGTGTGTGTGTGTGTGTGTGTGTGTGTGTGTGCGCGCGCGCGCGCGCATCCTAAAAGTTTCTCTGCAGGACCGGGTTCTACCCCTTGGTGGACGATGCATCCTCTATTTCTTACCATGGTTACTTAATCCAGAGCCAGGTTAAAAATAAAACATTAAATTCACACACTTATGAATAAAAGAAAACAATACATAAAGAAAGAAAAACTGCCCAAGGTACTAAATCACTGGTAATAAACAAATGAACAAATGAAAATGAAGAAAAATATATAGAAAAAAAATTAATATACAAAATAAAGAAAAAAAATTAATATACAAAAAAAATTAATATACAAAAAAAAAAAAATTAATATACAAAAAAAAAATTGATATACAAAATAAAGAAAAAAAAAATTAATATACAAAATAAAAATATATATATAATAATAATAATAATAACGAATAAAAAACTAAACCAAAGTTCAAAACCGAAGCAGGAGTGAATCAACAAGGCAACATCGGTGAATGAACAAATTATATAAACAAACAATGACACCTAGTCCCTTTGCGGGTGGCCCTCTTGCTCTGAAACACAAGACCAGACAGCCAAGGGACCCGAACATGGGCCCTGCACGAGGACAACAGCACAGAAAACATCAAAATGTGTTGACCAACGAGTCAGAATAACAGTTACGCCAACTTTGGCTGAATGGAAGTTGGTGCCCCGAGCGAACGCACGCCGCAGCTTCCATGGGACGCCCAGAGGAGGAGGAGGAGGAGGAGGAGGAGGAGGAGGAGGAGGAGGAGGAGGAGGAGGAGGAGGAGGAGGAGGAGGAGGAGGAGGAGGGAGGAGGAGGAGGAGGGAGGAGGAGGAGGAGGGAGGAGGAGGAGGAGGAGGAGGAGGCGAGTTTGACGGTGAGAAGAGAATAAGGGGGGATAGCAAGAAAAAGAGGAGAATGAGGAGGAAGATGAGGAACAGATGATGATGCAGAAGCAGTAGCAATGGAACATACACAACAAGTAGCAGATGAACAACTATAAACAATAGAACAGGTAGACAAAAAAAAAAAGCAGCAAATGAAGAGCAAGCAGCAGCAGAATCAGAAAAAAAGGCAAATGGGGGGAAAATTTTCCCTTTTCCATTTCTTAAGGTATCCCCTTGTCTCCACACCCATTTCCAACATACAACTGTACATAGGCGCCTTATTGTATCCTGAACACACAAATCAAGGTTACACATAGAAAGGCCCCCCTCTTCTGTGTGTGTGTGTGTGTGTGTGTGTGTGTGTGTGTGTGTGTGTGTGTGTGTGTGTGTGTGTGTGTGTGTGTGCGTCTGTGTGTATGCGAGTGTGTATGTGTTTGTGTGTTTGTGTGTGTGTGTGTGTGTGTGTGTGTGTGTGTGTGTGTGTGTGTGTGTGTGTGTGTGTGTGTGTGTGTGTGTGCGTGCGTGTTTGGGACGGAGTAAGAATCAAAATACACACTTCCTGATATCTTCGTGGTTGCCAACTGGGGACTCTTAGTCCCTTCGCTTCGCCACATTTTGTAAAATTTCACAACACGGTGGGGAACACGGTAGCAGTATTCTTGGCCCCCGTTACAGGGCGAGAGAAGAAAAAAACAGCCGATGGATTATACTTTGTACAACACGCTATGACAGACTAATTTATTCAGCTCAAACACGACCCCACCCTCCCCTTCCCCTTCCTAATGTGGTGATGGACTTCATCTTCAAGCACACTTATCATATTTAAAGATTTTCTTCTGGCTAAGGCTAGACGATTTAATCAATCTTAAAGAAAACCCTGTTCCCTGAAAGACTAAAATAATACCTCGATTATGAGCTAACTTTCACAAATTTAATTCTAGTTAACGTAACAAGTATCAGTTTAACCTCAAAGACCTTAGCACTATGATGGTTAGGGTCCTATTTAACTTGCAATTCTAGTCTGTCAAACTTCAAATGTCATCTTACTGTGGCGGCACACTAGGCTAGTATGCTACTTGCTTTTGCTACCTCGTCTGAGTAGAAACGACTTCGGTTACAATATTCTAGACTTCCGTAGGAACATCAACAATGTGTCTAACATTTATACGTTATAGGTTTAACTTCTCTTAAGTTCCCCATTCAGCACCTCACCCTATGACGCAAGATTAACCTGACGCTCGGAAATTTGAGAAAACCGTAACCGAAGTCGTTTCTACTCAAACGTCTGTTCTACTATCGGTCCCAGGCTGAAGGCGACACCGCTCGATCGCGACCCCCCCCGTACTCGACTTGGGCCAATCAGACACACACGAAAACCATCGGTCTTCAGCCAGAACGAAATCCATCAAGTTTGTCATAGTTCTTCGAGAGATAACGATCTCTGTAATCGAGTCACGTCTTCCTCGTTACGACATCGCAAGGGAGGAAGTGGGAGGGGGAGGGGGGGAATTCATTCCCCTCCCCATCATCTCCTACCTCACCCTCACCCTCTCCCTTCCCTCCCCCATCCCCTCCCTTCCTCCCACATTGCATTTCTAATCGCTCGCGTCTTGGAGGTATGCCAAGTAATGAAGGAGGAGGAGAAAGAGGAGGAAGAGGAGGAGGCGAAGGAGGAGGAGGTGTGGGTGGAGATAGGGCGTGAAGGTGGAGGTTGGGCGTGAAGTTGGAGGTGGGGATGTGTGGGTGGAGCTGGGGATGGAGGTGGAGATGGGGTATCTAATCAAAGTTGTTGATATTGGGACCCGCTGGTGGTGATGTGCCGTTGGTAATGCTGATGGTGATGGTAGTGGTGGTAATGGTTGTGGTAATTGTTGTGGTGATGACGGCTGCTGTGGTAAAGGTGGTAGTGGTGGTAAGAATGGTGGGTGCTGGTAGTAGTGAGTGGTAGTGGTAGGTGCTTGAGTAGTTGTAGGAGGAGGAGGAGGAGGGATATGAGGAGGGAGAGGACAGAGGGGAAGATGAGGACGGAGAAGAAGAGGAGGTGGGAGAATGAGGAGGGAGAGGACGAAGGCAGAGGAACAGGATGAAGAGGGGAGGAGGAAGAGGAGGAAGAGGAGGAGGAGGAGGAAGAGGAAGAGGAACAGGAGGGGGAGGAGGCAGAGGAACAGGAAGAACACAGGAAGAAGAAAAAAAAAAAGAGGAAGAAGGAGAAGAAAAAGAGGAGGAAGATTCTGACGGAAACTGCTGACGCCTAACGAGCCTTCCGAGTTCCCATCGGCTAATCCGGAAGACCAAATGGACCAATTTCAGCTCTTTGATGACTCTCCCCCGCCTCCCCCCCCCCCGCACCGAAATACAAAACACCTGCACCCAGTGTTACCGTGAAGGTGGCGGCACACTAGGCTAACGTGCTACTTGCTTTTGCTACTTCGTCCGAGGAGAAACTATTTCGGTGACAATATTCTAGACTTCCGTGAGGCCATCCTAATGCATTCGCATAGTTTTAACTTCTCTTAGTTCGTCCTTCAGCTTCTCATTCTGTGACGCAAAAGGAATTTGACATTTGGAAATTTGATCAACAAAAGATCGTCACCGAAGTAGTTTGTACTCAAACGAAGTAGCAAAAGCAAGTAGCATGCTACCGAGAAATGCCTAGTGTGCCACCACCTTGATGCACATGAACTCGTGCTATCGAATTCGAGGTGACAAGAGGAGACTAAATAAAACCAACCACGAAGAAACTTCCAAATACATGTTAATTGAAATTAATCAGAATTAATATTTTCTATATAATTCAAATCGTGCAAAATTTATGGGCTATCCAAACACACAGGGAACAGGTGACTGTATTGCCAACAGCTAAATCGGTCGCCTTTATCAATATATTTTGTTGAGTGTGCGTGCGTGCGTGCGTGGGTCCCTCCACTCTTTCATACGAATGTGGGTGGGTGCGCGTGTATGTGCGCGCGTGTACATGCGTGTATGTACGTGTATGCGCGCTCGCGTCTATGCGTGTGTATATACGTGTTTATGTGTATGCGTGTTTGCGTGTGTATGTGTATATGTGTATGCGTGTGTATGTGTATATGTGTATGCATGTGTGTGTGTACGCGTGTATTTACCTAGTTGTATCTTATGGGAAGGAGTGCTATGCACGTGGAGTCCCGTCTTTGTATCTCGCAATCTTTAGTTTGCTCTTAATGCTCTTAAATTCGTGTATGGTTTCTGCACACATTATTGTTTTGTCCAGTTTGCCTACCATTCTGTGTGGATTTTTTTTTTCAGGTCTCTTCTATAACTATCCTTTTTGATTTTTGTCCTCACTATATGACGCGCGCATATGGGTGTGTGTGTGTGTGTGCGCATGTGTGTATGCGTATGTTTATGCGTGTGTATGTGTGTATGCATGCATGCATGTGTGTGTGTGTGTGTGTGTGTGTGTGTGTGTGTGTGTGTGTGTGTGTGTGTATATGCATGCGTATGTGCATGTGTGTATGCATATGCATGCGAGTTTAGTGTATGGATACATGTGTGTGTGTGTGTGTGTGTGTGTGTGTGTGTGTGTGTATGCGTGTGTGTATATGCATGCGTGTGTGCATGTGTGTATGCATATGCATGCGCGTTTAGTGTATGGATACATGTGTGTGTGTAATTTGTGTAGCGTTGCTATGCATATACGTGTATGCATACTTAGGTGACTGTATGCATCCGTCCTTGCATGCACGCATGCATGCGTGCGGGAACTCGTGTACTAATATATCAGGCACAACATGTCTCGCACATTCAGGTACTGGGAGAGGCCAAAAAGCGAAATTAAAGACGACTCAACTTGATAAAAATCTAATAAATACATTTATCAAATCAGCCCCGCATACTGACCCGTCCTGCTGTTCCTTTCTGGGGTCGCAAATTTTATGAAGCGACACACTGGAGTGACACATGATATGTCATCAGCACTGCTGACAGACACGCACGGTCAGCACACAAGAACTACGTCAGGAAACTTTTATTCCGAAAAAGTATATAAATTCGTAACTTGGCCTCGAGGATGATTAATCCTTGTCTCGTTGTTTGCCAAGTTTGCTAAAACATATCATACAGTGACGGTAGTATCATCGTCATCATCATTCGTCGTTCTGAGTGCGACAACTAATAGTTGAGCTACACACACTTACATTCATACATACATGTATACACACATTTTACCAAATTAGTTACTTAATACGATTAAATACTTCGAACACGACATCGGACACACTCAAACAGAAAGAGATTGAGATAGAGAGAGAGAGAGAGAGAGAGAGAGAGAGAGAGAGAGAGAGAGAGAGAGAGAGAGAGAGAGAGAGAGAGAGAGAGAGAGAGAGAGAGAGAGAGAGAGAGAGAGAGAGAGAGAGAGAGAGAGAGAGAGAGAGAGAGGAGAGAGAGAGGAGAGAGAGAGGAGAGAGAGAGAGAGAGAGAGAGAGAGAGAGAGAGAGAGAGAGAGAGAGAGAGAGAGAGAGAGAGAGAGAGAGAGAGAGAGAGAGAATGCTATGCACGCTCTGCACTGCATTGCGTGCGGTTTCAGGGCTAATGAAGTCCGACAGGTACAAGAGTACCACGTCAGGTCGAGGTCACGCTGAACAAAATCCCGAAGCGACACAAGCTTGACAGAGGCATCCAGTCAGCAATAGGAGGAGAAGGAGGAGGAGGAGGAGGAGGAGGAGTAAGAGGGGGAAGAACAAGGAGGATGTGGAGTAAGAAGAGAAAGAAGAGGAGGGGGAAGAGGAGTAAGAGGAGGAAGAACAAGTAGGAGGATGTGGAGTAAGAAGAGAAAGAAGAGGAGGAAGAAAAAGGAGGCGCAGGAGGAAGCTGAGGAAGAGAAGGAGGAAGGGGAGGAAGAGGATGAAGAGGAAGAAGTGGAAGAGAAAGAGGAGGATGAAGTAGAATAGGAAAACGAGGGAAACTGGAGGAGGGAGGAGGAAAAGAAAAATGGAGAAAGTGGAGGAGGAAGGAAATGGAGGAGGAAGGAGAAGGAGGGGGAAGGAGAGGGAGGGGGAAGGAGAGGGAGGGGGAAGAAGAGGGAGGGGGAAGAAGAAGAAGGAGGAGGAGGAGGAAGAGGTGACGACCGAGGACCCAGCAAAGGGGTCAGCTGAGTAAACGAGTTTTATTCACCGAATGTTGGTCAAGTGAAGGAGGTAACCCTTTTAGCATAACCGACCCCCACCCACCCCCAAGTGCATGGTTCTCCTTAGGGAAAAGAGGGGGGAATAGAGGAGAAAGAGAGGGAGAGAGGGGAAAGAGAGGGGGAGAGGGAAACAAGGGAAATGGAGAAGGGAGAGTGGAAAGAATAGAGGGAAGAGAGGAAAGTGGGCAGACAAGAAGGGGAAAGGGAGGGGAAAGGGAGGGGAAGAAGGGAAGATAGGGAAAAGGAGAAAAGGGAGGGGAAATGTTGGGAAAGAAAGGAAAAATGATAAAGAGAAAGGGAAAGAGAAAAAAGGAAGGGAAAGGGAAAAGCGGGGAAAGAAGTAAAGAGGGAAAGGAAAAGGAGGGGAAAAGAAGGGGAATAGGAAAATTGAAGGGAAAAGAAGAGAAAAAGACAAGTGAAAAGATAAAGGAAGAGAAAAAGAGGGGAGATAAAATGGGAAAAAGTTGGGAAAACGGAAAATAGTAGAAAGAAAGAGGGGAGGAAATGAAGGGGAAAAGAGGGAGAAAAGAGAACAAAGAGCAGGAAAAAATATAAATAGAGTAGCAGGTTGGGGACAAAGAGAAGGGGCAAAGAGATGGTAC
>NC_134794.1:51139789-51149789 GCF_046742065.1 Oratosquilla oratoria | reverse complement strand
ATTAGAGCGAAGATTGAGGATGGAAGAGGATGAGAGCGAGGGTAGGAAAATGGAGAGGATTAGAACGAGGATGGAGATAAGAACGAGAATGGGAGGAGAAGAAGAACGAGGATGGGAGGAAGAGGAGGAGGAAGAGGAGGAGAATGAGGATGGGAGGGAGAAGAGGATTAGAACGAGGATGGGAAGAGGATAAAAATAATGACATGAGGAGGATAATAACGAGGATGGGAGGATAGAGGATATGAACAACGATGGAAGAGGATTAGAGCGAGGATAGGAGGACGAGGATCAGAACGAGGAGGGGAGGCTTAGAACAAAAATGGGAGTTGGGAGGAGGATTAGAAGGATGGGAGCATTTGAACGAGGATAGAGAAGAAGAGAATTAGAACTAGGATAGGGGATAGGATGGGAAGCGGATAAGGATGGGTATGAGAAAGAAAAAGATTGAAATGGAAACGAGAATGAATGAGAAGACGAGGAGGAGGAAGAGAACGAAGACGAGGACGAAGATGGAGACGAAGAAAACGAGGACAAATAACGAGGGCATGGTTGTTGTTGTTAGTGTTGATAATAACAATAATAATAACCATAATAATATCAATATAATATGATAATAATAATAATAATAATATCCATAATATAATAATAATAATGTTAGAAAAAAAGCTCATGCAACAACGAAATAAATGCCATGCAGACTGGCAAGCAAGCAATCAAGCAAGCAACCCACCACACAACCCTCGGGTCTGTGCGCCCCAAAATAACGCGAGGTCACGCCCGCAAAGCTGAAAATATCGAGTGATATAGACATTTAGATTACGAATCAAATTGACAGGATCTGACACTGTGCCTCCCCCCCCCTCCCCACGCCCGCCTCCTCAATGTGCCCACCCCTTCTGATATATATCCAGGGCCCCCTCGCGTGTACGTGTGTATACATGGACGTTTGTGTGTGTATACATGGACGTATGTGTGTGTGTGTACGTATGTGTACATGTATGGAAGTGTGTATATACAAGGACTTGTGTATGTACGTGTGTATATACGTGAGTGTATATACTTTTGTATAAACGTGTTTATGTACATGGACGTGTGGATAAACGCGTGTTTATATACATAGACGTGTGTATATACGTGAGCTTATATACGTGGACGTGTGTATATATGTAACTACATGGACGTGTGTATACACATGTACACGTTTACTTGTATATGCATACACATGTGTGTGCATATACATGTACATGCGTGTATGAGCGTGCGTGTACGTATATGTGTAAACATAATCGTGAATGTATATTCGCGTGTGCACGTATATAGGCGTACGTGCACACGCATGCCAAAAGATGGACAAAGCAACACGCGATTAGAGACACAAATAACCAAAGACGAATGCAAAGGTAAACAAACAAGTAAACATATGGGGAAAGACCGAAATATGTAGAAAAACAAAGGTTGTACAAGAACTCGTACCGGCATAAGAATACAAAATTACACACAATATATATATATATATATATATATATATATATATATATATATATATATATATATATATATATATATATACACTCGTATATCTACACACACATTAATTTGCAGACTAATACCAACGCAAATAATTTCTAGACACCACAAGATAGTCTTGTGTGGAATGTTGGGACAAATATAAAACGGATAGAACTGGATGCAATCTTGAGGAAAACAAAAAAGAAAAACAAACAAACAATGAATATAAACGAATGCGAACGACAAGACTCTCGCCCCCCCCTTAAAAAAAAAAAAAAAAAAAAAAAAAAAACTGAAGTAAAATACATAGACCAAGACATACGCAAAACAAAAAAGAAAATATTAGGGAATAGAAAAAAAAATTTGCATGCGCAGTGCACGAGTGAAACATACAAACAAGAACCTTGGGTTAGGCAGAACAGAAAAAGTGATTGATACGACCAAGAGTGAGATGCTGCCTTAATAAAAAAAAGATACAGGTATTCGGACATAAGGAAAACTACACAACGAAGATAACAATACACACAAAGAGGAATGCGGGAAAAATAAACAACCAAATAAGACGAAAGTTAGTTTGGGAAAATTCTTCCATGTGGGGTAGTGACCGAAGAGATCGAGGGAAACAAAGACACCAGCAAGCCACCCTAAGAACGACCCCGAGACATTTCTTAAAGAACTGTTCTTGAAAACTTTTTTCTTCGCACCAGTTCCAAATTACGTAGCCTCTCTCGCATTCCCAAAATTTGCAATGCACTGAAGAAGAAAAAGCTGAAAAGGAAGGTGAAAAGGCTGGAGGAGGAAGAGGAAGCTGAAGAGGAAGAGGAAGCTGAAGAAGAGGAACCTAAGGAACCTAAAGAAGCAGCTGAGGAAGCTCAAGAAGCTGAAGAAGAAGAAAAAGAAGAAGAAAAAGAAGAAGAAGAAGAAGAAGAAGCAGAATCTGAAGAAGAAAAAACAGAAGCTCAAGAAGAAGTGGAGGATGAAGAAGAAGCTGAAGAGGAGACTGAAGAAGTTGAAGCTGAAGCTGAAGCTGACGTGGCCCTTGAAGGGTGTAGATACCCTGGACTGCCGACCCTCAACCACCGCTGAGAGAAAGGGACAACAATCTCAACAGATACAATCCCCAAGGCGGTCTGGAGCTCCATCCCGTTTGTGGAAATAAAATCTTGTAAATACCCACTGACTGGTGGATGGTTCAAACAGGGCACATACGGGAAGCCAGTTAGTTTATACATACACAGTATTACAAGTGTATGTGCAAATTACGTATATATATATTAGATGTCTTGCATCCATACATTGCATGCATTCATCCGTAAGTTTCAAACCTTACATCATCATAAGAATATAAGAATGAAGGAGACTGCAAGAGACCATAAGGCCTACACTAGACAGTTTAAATTACATATGCTGCAAACATTACATACGAAGTATATGTGAGAGAGACGTGGGGGAATGAATACATTTAATAAAAGAATACATTAGAAAATCATGAAGAAGAAAATCGGTCAACTAGACTGGAGTCCTACAAACCAGCTGTTAAAATCTCCAACTTCAAATTAACGCAAGTTTAACAAATTCATTCACTTTATCTTCGTACATTTTTTTCATCATTTCAATCCTTTCAAACCATGATTATTCTCTTTTCTATTCTTGTCTAACACCAAACTGTTTCATTCAGCTTCAGAATAGGCTCTGCCACAAACATCACAACCTAAACTGTCCAAAAGGGGAATAGATAAAATGATCCTATTTTCAGACTTTACAATACAGCCACTCCAACATACCAATGAAAACTTCCCATTCGCCACTTCTCACCCTACAAACACAACCTTACCAAATCGGATTAACTCACCGTTGTGAGGTGCAGAGGCTGTATCATTCCTTAGGGGATAAGCCGGTCCTGCAGTGCACAGTTAAGGCTAAACTCCACAACTAAACTTTACCACCAGAACTTCATCCAGTTTTTGAGAAGTCCCCATCGTGGAAGATCACGGTCACATTGGTTTAAGGGTGTCACACTCTCAAGGTCTCACTGTCTTACGCTAGCGCCCTCTCAACGTATCAAAGGTCTCACGTTCTTTGTCAAGGTATCTCACGGCATCAGGTTATCACGCTCTCAAGTCCTCACGGTATCACGCTCTCAAGTTCTCACGGTATCACGCTCTCAAGTTCTCACGCACTCTCATGGCCTCCTTCCGCCTCGGTTCCCATCATAAGGCCACGTAAACTCGTATGAAGGATCCTTCTCTCTTTGTAGGGACATGTGCACGCTTGCTTTTGCTCCCCTTCCCACACCAAGGAAGGCAATTGTACTAAACCAAGAAACCCATTCCCTTGCTCTTCCCAAGTGTGTGCACGTTTCTGTGTGTCTGTGTCTCTGTGCGTTTGTGTGTGTTTCTGTGTGTGTACGTTTCTGTGTGTGTTTCTGTGTGTGTGTGTGTGTTTTCTGTGTGTGTGTGTGTGTGTGTGTGTGTGTGTGTGTGTGTGTGTGTGTGTGTGTGTGTGTGTGTGTGTGTGTGCGCGCGCGTGTGTTTCTGTGTGCGTGTGTTTCTTTGTGCGTGTGTTTCTATGTGCGTGTGTTTCTGTGTGTGTGTTTCTGTGTGTGTGTGTTCTTGTGTGTGTGTGTGTGTGTGTGTGTGTGTGTGTGTGTGTGTGTGTGTGTGTGTTTCTGTGTATGTGTGTTTCTGTTTCTATTTGTATGTGCATGTGCTTCTGTTTGCATTAATATGTGATCCACACAAATATACGAAGGCGTATAGACATTGTCTCCGTATGCGAGAGCGTATGTGGACGCATACTTGCGCGCACTCACGCGCGCTACTGAGATCATTTCCAAGTTTGGGTCGGAATATTCTCTTTAGTCTCAGGAGCTGTGGGAATCCAGTCGTGTATTCCGTTTAGGTCACACGCGCAAGCATGAACACCACACACGCAAGCATGATCGCCACACACGCAAACATGAACACCACACACGCAAGCATGAACACACACGCAAACATGAACACCACACATGCAAGTGTGACCACACACGCATGAACACCACACGCAAGCATGAGCACCAAACGCAAGCATGAACACCAGACACGCAAGCATGAACACACACGTAAGCATGAACACCACACACGCAAGCATGAACGCGACACAAGCACGCATGAAGACGCACATAAGCATGAACACCGCACAAACAAGCACGATCACAACACACGCAAGCATGAACACCATAATGCAAGTGTGATCACCACGCACGCAAATATGAACACCACCCGCAAATATGAACACCACACACGCAAGTATGAACACCACACATACAGATGTGATCACCACGCACGCAAGTATGAACACCATCCGCAAGTATGAACACCACACACGCAAGCATGAACCACACAAGCAAGCATGAACACCACAAGTATTATTACGACACACGCAAGCATGAACCACACAAGCAAGCATGAACACCACAAGTATTATTACGACACACGCAAGCATGATCACTACCCACGCAAGCATGATTACTACACACGCAAGCATGAATACCACACATACAAGCATGATCACCATACACGCATACATGAATCCCACAAATGCAAACATGATCACCACGCACGCAAGCATGAACACCACACGGAGGTCTGAATGCACGCATGCATGAATGTACGAACAAGCACATGAGCTAGTGAACACACGGTCAATTAAAAGAAAGCACACGAAAAAACGCACAATAACGAATGAATGCTGGCGCATGTCAAATCAGTCACACACGAACGAAAACGCACGAGATGATAAAAGTAGGCACGGAAACGATAACACGCACACACTATAAAAACACACGCACGAATGAACAAAGGAATGCACTCATGAATGAGGCATACACGCACGAATGGAAAAAATACGTGCACGCACGCACGCACGAATGGATACATATATGAACGCACGAATTACCTAAAGCACGCACGCACGAATGACCCAAAGGACGCACGCACGAATGAACAAAAACCACGCACCGTCTCCTTCCTTCGTTTCGTTATCGCTGCTATCTTCTCTTGCTTTGGGCTTCCTCATCTGCACACTCCTTTTCACGTCTCCCCAATCGCCTCACAATCCTCCTCCTCCTCCTCATCTTATTCAGCCCTTTCAACACCAACCTTTTTCACCACCACCACAGCCACAATAAGCGTCACCACCACCACCACAACCACCACTAATAGAAGCACAAGCACTACCCACCAACCACCATCGACAGAGTTGCCACTTAACACCCCATTTTTATCCTTCATTTCCACCAACCCTATTTCTCGTCCTCGTTCTCCTCCTCTTCCTCTTCCTCCTCCTCACACTGTCTTCTCTATTCTATTCCGGTTTCAGTTTTCTTCTCTTTACCTCCGCTTACGTCTTCGTCCTTCCATTTTCTTCTTCCGCTTCTCCTCCTCCTCCTCCTCCTTTCTCGGTTATTTCTTCGTACACATCGCAGTTACCGTTCTTCCTTTTCGCAACTTCCTCTAAGTCAGTTTTCGTCTTTTCTTCTTTTGCATCGTCGTTACCCTCCACCTTGCCAATTACCATCACTTTCTACCCCCCCCCACCCCCACCCCCACCACCCCAAACCCCTCTCGACATTTTCTGTTCCTTTCTCGACTTGCATCCCGTTTTCCTTTCAGATTTCGTTTCTTTTTGAAGCGTTCCTCTTTCCATCGCCCATTCTCCTTCTCCCCTCTCTATCTTCCCCTCCATTCTCTCTTTTTGTCCTACGTCTGTCATTCCTTCTTTCTCCCTCTCCTTTCCTTTCTTGGCTGTAAGATTGATTCCAATCTTTTCTTTGCTCACATCATTCTTCTTCTTCTTCCCTCCCTCCCTCACTCTTCTTGATACTGTCCTCTTTCTTATTGCGCCTTTCCTCTCTCTCCTCTTGCTCCTTTCCTCTCTCTCCTCTTGCTCCTTTCCTCTCTCTCCTCTTGCTCCTTTCCTCTTTCCTCTTGCTCCTTTCCTCTCTCTCCTCTTGCTCCTTTCCTCTCTCTCCTCTTGCTCCTTTCCTCTCTCTCCTCTTGCTCCTTTCCTCTCTCTCCTCTTTCCTCTCTCTCCTCTCCTCTTGCTCCTTGCCTCTTTCCTCTCTCTCCTCTTGCTCCTTTCCTCTTTCCTCTCTCCTCTTGGTCCTTTCCTCTCTCCTCTTGCTCTTTTCCTGTCTCTTCTTGCGTCTTTCCTCTTTCCTCTTCCCTCTGGGTCCTTTCCTCTTTCCTCTCCCCTCTGGGTCCTTTCTTCTTTCCTCCCTCCTCTTGCTCCTTTCCTCTTCCCTCCTATTGCGCCTTTTCTCTTTCCTCTCTCCTCTTGCTTCTTTTCTCTTTCCTCTCTCCTCTTGCTTCATTCCTCTTTCGTCTTGCTCTTTTCCTCTCTCCTCTTGGTTTCCTTGTTCATATTTCCACTTTCCTCTCTCTTGTCCCTCTCCTCTCTCCTTTTGCTCCTCTTTCCTCCCTCTCCTCTTGATTCTGTCCTCTTTCCTCTCTCCTCTTCCTCCTTTCCTCCTCCCCTTGCATACTCCTTTTGCCTTTACATCAATTTCCTCTAGCCCATACATTTTCTTTCCTAATCTATTCTCCTATACTCTCTCCCGTATGGAGTATTGACAGCCTAACTTTTATGCAGTCAATATGTCAAAAATATTAAAGACGTCCCTATGGACCAGAGTCACACACTCTTGTGCTCGGAAAAGAGAGAGAGAGAGAGAGAGAGAGAGAGAGAGAGAGAGAGAGAGAGAGAGAGAGAGAGAGAGAGAGAGAGGAGAGAGAGAGAGAGAGAGAGAGAGAGAGAGGAGGAGGAGAGAGAGAGAGAGAGAGAAGGAGAGAGAGAGAGAGAGAGGAGACGGGAGAGGGAGTGAGGGAGGAAGAGAAGGAGAGAGAGAGAGAGGAGAGAGAGAGAGGGAGAGAGAGAGAGAGGAGGAAGAGAGAGAGAGAGAGAGGAGAGAGGATGGAGAGAGAGAGAAAGAAAGGAGAGAAAGAAAGGAGAGAGAGAAAGAAAGGAGAGAGAGAGAGAAAGGAGAGAGAGAAAGAAAGGAGGGAGAGAAAGAAAGGAGAGAGAGAGAAAGAAAGGAGAGAGAGAAAGAAAGGAGAGAGAGAGAGAAAGGAGAGAGAGAGAGAGAAAGGAGAGAGAGAGAGAGAGAAAGGAGAGAGAGAGAGAAAGGAGGGAGAGGGAGAGAGAGAAAGGAGGGAGAGGGAGAGAGAAAGGAGGGAGAGGGAGAGAGAGAGAGAGAGAGAGAGAGAGAGAGAGAGAGAGAGAGAGAGAGAGAGAGAGAGGTAATAAAGATAATTTCTGCTCCCCCTTTCTATTTCTCTTGTTCACCACCTCTATTACTATCACTTTTCGGTGAGATTTCGTCCTCACGGGAAGAACCGCTGGTTATGGCAAACTAAATACTTTTCCTCATCTATTCTTCTCTTCCTCTTTTCCTCTTTCATCCTTCTGCCCTTACTCTTCCTCTCCCCTTCCCTCTTCTCTCCTTTCCCTTTCCCACTCCCTGTTCCACCAACCTCCCCCCCCTATCACCCTCTCTTCTATCATTCCTCTCCATTTTCTCATCTCCCCATTCTCCTATCTCCATACTCTTCCTGTCCTTTCCAATCCTTTAACTTCTCTTCCCTCCCAAACCCTCAAGACAAGGGGAGGAAACAGGGAACTTTGTAATACCTTTTACCGTGTTACTTTTTTCTTGTAGAATCTTCCAACTTCATGTTCCCCTTCCCTCCTCTTCCTTCTCCCCTCGTCGTTTCCTCCCCTCCCTTCCTCTCGTCTCCACCCTCCCTTTGTTTTTCCTTCCCTTCCTTTGTTTTTTCCTTCCCTTCTCTTTCCTTCCCTCCACTCGTGTTTCTTTCCTTCCCTTCAATTCTCTTTCTTTCCATCGATTCCCCCTTCCCTCCTCTTCCCCCTTTTCCTCTTCTCATCTTCCCCTATTTATTTGCACAAACTTTAATAACCCTTCCCCCAAAAAGATTCTATTAGGAACTTGCTCCGACAAACATCCTACCATGCTGACTGCATGTAATATAATGGCAGATTTATGAAATTTAAAAATACGTTTGGAAGGTTACAATTCTAACCCTTCATCTCCCCTCTCCCTTCCTGTTTCCCTCTTTCCGCTCGTCCGGCCTTGTTCCTTGTCCCTACCTCCCTTTCCCTGATTCGCTCCCTACATCCCTTTCCCTGATTCGCTCCCTACCTCCCTTTCCCTGATTCGCTCCCTACCTCCCTTTCCCTGATTCGCTCCCTACATCCCTTTCCCTGATTCGCTCCCTACCTCCCTTTCCCTGATTCGCTCCCTATTTCCCTTTCCCTGATTCGCTCTCTACCTCCCTTTCCCTGATTTGCTCCCTACTTCCCTTTCCCTGATCTGCTCCCTACCTCCCTTTCCCTGATTCGCTCCCTATTTCCCTTTCCCTGATTCGCTCCCTACCTCCCTTTCCCTGATTCGCTCCCTATTTCCCTTTCCCAGATTTGCTCCCTACTTCCCTTTCCCAGATTCGCTCCCTACCTCCCTTTCCCTGATTCGCTCCCTACCTCCCTTTCCCTGATTCGCTCCCTATTTCCCTTTCCCTGATTCGCTCCCTACCTCCCTTTCCCTGATTCGCTCCCTACCTCCCTTTCCCCGATTCGCTCCCTACCTCCCTTCCCCCGATTCGCTCCCTACCTCCCTTCCCCCGATTCGCTCCCTACCTCCCTTCCCCCGATTCGCTCCCTACCTCCCTTCCCCCGATTCGCTCCCTACCTCCCTTCCCCCGATTCGCTCCCTACCTCCCTTTTCCCGATTCGCTCCCTACCTCCCTTTCCCCGATTCGCTCCCTACCTCCCTTTCCCCAATTCGCTCCCTACCTCCCTTTCCCCGATTCGCTCCCTACCTCCCTTTCCCCGATTCGCTCCCTACCTCCCTTTCCCCGATTCGCTCCCTACCTCCCTTTCCCCGATTCGCTCCCTACCTCCCTTTCCCTGATTCGCTCCCTACCTCCCTTCCCCCGATTCGCTCCCTACCTCCCTTTCCCCGATTCGCTCCCTACCTCCCTTTCCCAGATTCGCTCCCTACCTCCCTTTCCCCGATTCGCTCCCTACCTCCCTTTCCCCGATTCGCTACCTACCTCCCTTTCTCTGATTTGCTCCCTTCCTCCCTTTCCCTGATTCGCTCCCTACCTCCCTTTCCCTGATTCGCTCCCTACCTCCCTTTCCCTGATTCGCTCCCTACCCCCCTTTCCCTGATTCGCTCCCTACCTCCCTTTCCCTGATTCGCTCCCTACCTCCCTTTACCAGATTCGCTCCCTACCTCCCTTTACCGGATGAGCTCCCTACCTCCCTTTCCCCGATTCGCTCCCTACCTCCCTTTCCCCAATTCGCTCCCTACCTCCCTTTCCCCGATTCGCTCCCTACCTCCCTTTCCCCGATTCGCTCCCTACCTCCCTTTCCCCGATTCGCTCCCTACCTCCCTTTCCCTGATTCGCTCCCTACCTCCCTTTCCCTGATT
>NC_134794.1:51062289-51134789 GCF_046742065.1 Oratosquilla oratoria | reverse complement strand
GAAATAATGACACCCCAGCAAAGTTCCATAAAAAGAAAATGAAAAATGAAAAAGAAAATTAAAAATTAAAAAGAAAACAAAATGGACAACTGGAAAGACGTCTACATAATATATAAGAAGGACGAAGAACGAAGAGAGAAAAAAAAAGGGGGGGGAAGTGAGTTAAAGAGCATAATGGGAACGACCAAAGGAGAATCGGAATGAAAACTGGAAAAGACATTGACGAGCCATCAAAGTCTTTGGCCAAATGACGACCCCACCACCACCACCACCACAAAAAAAAAAAAAAAAAAAAAAAAAAAAAAAAAAAAAAAAAAAAAAAAAAAAGGAAGACTTCGACAAAGGGGGGAAGGGGGGTGGGGAGAAAAGCGCCGAAGACGCGTTCAAGAGGGTGAAACGAGACAGGAAGGAGACCCAACGAAAGGAAAACGCGAATACCCAAAAGTCAAAGAAATTTCAAGAGTCCGAAGAAATTTCGAAAAACGACAGAGGAGGAATTTCGAGAAGAATGAAAGGAATTTCGAAAAGGATAAGGCAGCGCACGGAGGAGACGGAAGGGGAAAACTACGAGCAAATGGGGAGGAGGGGAGCGGGAGGAGGGGGGAAGGAGGGAAGAGGGGAGAGAGGGTGAGGAGGGGGGGTGGAAGACAGCTCAAAGAAAGGGGGAAAAGAAGAAAAGGATAAGAACGAATGAACGGAATTAAAGTTGGAAATGGGACTGTGACTGGGACAACGAGCCAGAGGAAAAATGGCGAACTCTCCACACGGAAAAAAGGAGGAAGAGGATGAGGAAGAGAAAGAGGATGAGGAGGAAAGGGATGAGGAGGAGAAAGAGGATGAGGAGGAAAATGAGGGGAAAGAGGAGGATGAGGAGGAAAGGGATGAGGAGGAGAAAGAGGATGAGGAGGAAAATGAGGGGAAAGAGGAGGATGAGGATGAGGAAGAGGGTGAGGAGGAAGAGGGGAAGATGAGAAAGAGGATGAGGAGAAAGTGAGGACGAAGAGGATGAGGAACAGGAATAGGAGGATGAAGAAGAGGAAGAGGATGAGAAAGAGGAGGAAGAGGGCGAGGAAAAAGATGAGTGGGAAGAAGGCGAAGAAGAGGATGAGGAAGAGGAGGGTGTGGAAGGGTATGAGGATTAGGATGAAGATGAGAAAGGGGGAGGAAGAAGATGAGGAAGGAGGAGGAAGAAGATGAATAAGGAGGAGGAAGAAGAGAAGGAAGAGGGTGGATAAGATTAGAACGGGACAAAGAAAAATAAGACGACAGGAATGTTAAAAGTAAAATCAAGCTAACAAAAATAAACGAATAAAAAAGGTAAAATAAAGTAATATATATTATATACACATATACAATAATTGAAATAATAAAAATAATTAAAAACAAACGAACGATAAAAAACAAATATCGGTACCACTAAAGAAAAATATCAACCCAATCTCTGCGTCTTACCATACACCAAACCACCATCAAGAAGTGCAACCCCGAGGGGCTGGAACTCGATCCCCATACCGGGCTCAATGTTCCTTAACTTCCAATATGTATAAAAAAAAAAAAAAAAAAAAAAGGGGGGGGGCACCCAGAGATTGTTCCCCTCTTCTTTCTACCTATATACCAAAGGCTTTTTCCCCCTTATTAGGGAGCTAGCCGAGTCAAAGGCACGCACCACCCACTCCCACCACCCAATGTTTCCTTCTCAATCTGAGCTCCTCGTGGATAAAGGGTCATCCCTGTCTCCTGCCCACTGTCCGGATCGGATGCAAAGCAGCAAGACACAGCTCCGTGTAAACTTACCCTCCAATTACTACAATAAAAAAGTCAGACACTAAAACTTATATATATTTTTTATCTATGGAGATGGCCATTGTAAATTTGTAACAAAGGTTCGAAAAATAGAACTCTGTACTTTTAGAACAACGTAATTTTGATTCTTCTTAGTCCTCTCTCTCTCTCTCTCTCTCACTATCATGCCACACGTATCACACTCATCACAATCCCTTCCTCCTTCCTCTCTCTCACACACACACATAAACACACGACTCGGTGGCTCGGTTGGTAGTCTCCGACTGTCACTACGGCAGTCCGGGTTCGAATCCTGCCCAGGACTGAAATAAATTCAGTATCGCTGCGCTTCGAGTCGTTACTCCAACTCTCGTGGGCGGGGAGTTGGGTGTGTGTGCGTGTGCGTGAGAGGTCACATCATTACCCATAGACCGGTCATACGATCTCTGAGCTCTCTTCCTAGAGGGAAATAGCTGTCGATCACGAGCCCAGCACGTGATCCAATGACCAAGGTGAATACACACACACACACACATACACAGGTTAGTTACTTTTCAATAGCAGCGAGAGAAGTGAATGAAGCAAAGAGAATGGCGCGGGGGGGGGGAGGGGGAAGGGGGGAGGGAAGTGGTGAGGGGGGAAGGGGGGATGGACGGGGGCTTTCTATGCAGGTCCAGTCGATGGGCTTTGCTGCCAAAGGGACGGACGTTGGGGGGTTGGGGGGTTGGGGGGGGAGGGGGAAAGATAACGCATACCTTTCTATAGTGGTTGAAAAATAAAAACAAAAACAAAAAACAAAAAAAAATGATACAAAAATATTTCATAAAATGTAAATTAAGTAAATAAAAAATATAAGAATAATTAAAAAAACAATTTGAAAAATAAGAAATAAAATCGCACCTTTTTATATATATACTGAGTTACGAAATATGAAAAATGTAAACTTGAAACAAAATCAACTATACCGATATGCCAACTTAGGGAGAAACTTTGATTTTAGAGAGAGTAAGATAGAGATATAGAGAGGAGTGGGAGAGAAGGAGAGAGAAATAAAACCGTCTGACCTCCTCATGGGCCAAAAGGTCTCTCGACATTTTCTATTTAAAACTGATTTCCCAAGGGAGAAATTAGATTCGACAAAACTGGCGCGAAAAATGAGCGAGGGATATCTGGGGAGAGATAGACTGAGAGATAGTGAGCGAGAGAGGAGAGGAAGACAGACGACGAGAGAGGAAGAGAAAAAGAGAGAGAGAGAAAAAGGCAGGAAAATAAAAGTGAAATTAAGTAATTTAATGAAATGAATATCTGCCTCGAATGAAAAAATATAATAAATAAATAAATAAACAAATAAAAATAGGATCGTGTTTGATCCACTGAAGTACTAATGATGTCTAAGTTTACAATCCGTAGACGTCAAAGGTTCACACACACACACACACACACACACACACACACACACACACACACACACACACTCTCTCTCTCTCTCTCTCTCTCTCCCGGAGGGCTGTGTACGACGTTCCTCGCTTATGAAATTAAAACAAGCCCAGTATATATCATATAGGTCAGGTTAGGTAAGGTTAGGTCAGATCAAGTCATGTAAGGTCAGGTGCGTTTAGGTGATTTGATGAGGGTCGATTTAGGTCATGTCAGGTTACGTCAAGTCAGGCTACGTCAGGTCAGGTTACGTCAGGTCGAATTATACCAAGTCAGGTCGTCAAGCGAGGCCAAGTCAGGTTAGGTTAGGTCAGGCGAAATCATGTTACGACGGGTTATACTATGGTAATTTAGGCTGTACTAGGTTCTGTTGGCCTAAGCTGGGTCAGGTTATGTTTACATCCTGCTGCCACGACGCTAAGCTCCCAGTCAGACCTCAGACCCATCTTCACAATCATTTTGATACAAATTTCCTACAGCTACACATTGTAATATCGGACCAATTTGAGATAACGGAAAGGGACGGACTGATTACGAAAATAAATCTGAATTCCGTAAACGGTGGGGGTCACGGGTCATCAAGGCCAGTGACCTGATACGCGCTTCCGGTGCCCTATGGACAAAGGCGAACTTTGTAGGTAAATAAATAAAACCATTTCGACAACCACGAAAAAAATGGAATAAACTGCGACCGAAAGTGAAGTGTGGCCGAGGGAAAGGGGGGAGAGGGGGGGAGGGGAGAGGGGGGGAGGGGAGAGGGGGGAGAGGGGAGAGGGAAAAGGGGAGGGGAGGGGGAGAAAAGGGGAGGGGAGGGGGAGAGGAGGGGAGGGGGAGAGGAGAGGAGGGGGAGAGGAGGGAAGGCGGCAGGGGGAATGGGAAGGTGAGAAGGAACGGGAAAGGTGAATGGAAAGGGGGAGCCAGTGAACAGGGAGAAGGATCAGAGACCATGAAAAGAGAAGGGGAATAGGGATGACAGGTGGTAAGGGACATGGAACTGCCTAGTGGAAGCCTTACTGTCTCCTGCAATCTCCCCGTTCTTTTGTTCTTATGGAAAAGGCAGTGAAGGGAGGGTGGAGTGGAGGGGAGGAAAGAAGGGGAGGAGTGAAAGGGAAGAGAGAAGAGGTGGGGAAAACATAAGAATGAAGGAGACTGCATGAGACCATAAGGCCTATAGTAGGCAGTTCAATGTCTATTACTACCTGTCATCCCTATCCATAAAGCTGTCTAACTGTTTCTTATAACAACCGCTCACTACATTGTTACCAAGTCTATTCCATTCGTTGACCACCCTATTAGTAAACCAATTCTTTCCTATCTCCTTAAATCTAAATTTGTCCAATTCAAATCCATTTCTGCGAGTCCTGCCCTGTTGTCTTAATATGAAGACCTTGTTTGCGTAACCCTTGTTAAAGCCTTTGATCCACTTGAACACCTCAATTAAATCACCCAGCACTCTGCGTCTTTCCAGATAGTGTAAGGTGCCTAAGCCTCTCTTCGTAAGGTCAATTCCTAAGCCCATGTGTCATTTTGGTCATTCTCTTCTGTATTGATTCTAGTGAACTGGTGTCCATTCTATAAGACAGACCAAAAATGTACCGCATAATCAAAGATAGGTCTAACACCAGTTTGATAATAACCTCTGCATTTTCATTCGTTACCGTCCTAGCAATGAAACCTAGTGCTCTGTTAGATTTATTCCAGGCGCTAATGCACCGTTTCCTGGATTTAAGGTCAGGAATCACTAGAACTCAGAAGTCTCTCTCGCACTCACTTTTCTCTAAAAACGTGTTAAGCTATATATATTTTCGGGGTTATGTAACCCTACGTTTAATACAATGCACTTTGAGATATTAAAGTCCATTTGCCATTTCACAAACTATGTGTACAACTTGTCAAGATCATCCTGCAGAATCTCGGCGTCGTCTTCTGACCCAATTAGGCGTCCTATTCTAGTGTCGTCCGCAAATTTACTAAAATCACTATCAATCCCATTGTCCAAGTCGTTTATGTACATAATGAACAATAAGGGACCCAAAACTGAGCCCTGGGGTACCCCACTAGAAACACTCCCCCAACTGGATTTTACTCCATTTATGGTGACCCGCTGTTTTCTGTCACTGATCCAAGCTCTAATCCTTTCTAACACTTTTCCTACTATGCCATGGGCTTTGGTTCTATTTAGTAGGTTCTGGTGGGGCACCTTGTCGAACGCTTTGCTAAAGTCAAGGTAAATAACATCATAACGATCATTGTTGAATGACGCCTAATATACGTTAGTGTAAAAAAAATAGAAGATTAGTCACACATGACTTACCCTTGGAGAAACCATGCTGAGTCAGGAATCAAATATGTCTCTCGGTGAGATCTCCGAGTCTATTAACTCTTATTGATTCAAACATTTTACCTATAACTGATGTCAGACTGATTGGCCTGTAGTTGCATATACACGAATTGTCTCCCTTTTTGAAAATAGGAAGAGGAAGGGAGTAGAGGGAAGGAGTGGAAAAGGGACAACAGGAGAAGGGGAAGTAAGGGGGGAAAGGAAGAAGTGGAGGGGTGGAGAAGGGGAAGGGAGGGAAGGAGGGGAGGGAAAGGGGGAAAGGAAGGAGTGGAGGGGAAGGAAGGGGTGAAGGGAAAGGGGGAAAAGGAGAGGGGGGTGAGGAGTAAGGGGTGAGGGGAGGGAGAGAGGAAGAGGAGGGGGTAGAGAGGAATGGGAGGGTGAAGGGAAGAAGGGGAGGGGGAAGGGAGGAAGGGGAGGATGAGCAGAAGAGTACTAAAGGCGAGTATTCAACAAGCCCATTAATTTGTTAATTTATTATCAAATAAAGCTGAACTTCATCTATACAGAATCACCAGTTAGAACACCTGGGGCTTGCCATTGGGTGTACATAATGTGAGGTGTGAGTGTGTTTGTTTGTGTGTGTGTGTGTGTGTGTGTGTGTGTGTGTGTGTGTGTGTGTGTGTGTGTGTGTGTGTGTGTGTGTGTGTGTGTGTGTGTGTGTGTGTGTGTGTGTGTGTGTGTGTGTGTGTGTGTGTGTGTGTGTGTGTGTGTGTGTATGTGTGTGTGTGTTTGTGTTTCCATTTACTAGACCCTTTGAAATCCAGCCGTTCCTGTTTCGCTTCAGCTAACACCAGACGATTGTATTCAGATATGAGAGAGAGAGACAGAGAAAGAGAGAGAGAGAGGGGGGAAGAAATAGGGAGGGAAGGGAAGAGAGAGGGGAAGAGAGAGGGTAAGAGAGAGGGGAAGAGAGAGGAGAAAGAGAGGGAAAAAAGAAATGGAGAGCGAGAGAGAGAGATTTAAGAAGGAAATAGGCAAGAACTGGTTAACCAATAGAGTAGTCAACGATTGGAATAGACTTAGTAGCCATGTAGTAAGCGCCGAAATTATCAATAGTTTTAAGAGGATTGGGATGGTAAGTGGTAATGGACATGGAACTGCCTGGTGCAAGCATTATGGTCTCTTGCAGAGAGAGAGAGAGAGAGAGAGAGAGAGAGAGAGAGAGAGAGAGAGAGAGAGAGAGAGAGAGAGAGAGAGAGAGAGAGAGAGAGAGAGATAGAGAGATAGAGAGAGAGAGAGATAGAGAGATAGGGAGAGAGAGAGAGAGAGAGAGAGAGAGAGAGAGAGAGAGAGAGAGAGAGAGAGAGAGAGAGAGAGAGAGAGAGAGAGAGAGAGAGAGAGATAGAGAGAGGAGGGGAGAGGGAGAGGGGATAGAGAGGGAGAGCGGGAGAGAGGAGAGAGGAGAGAGAGAGAGCTGGATAGATAGAGAGAGAGAGAGAGAGAGAGAGAGAGAGAGAGGGAGAGGGAGAGGGAGAGAGGAGAGAGAGAGAGAGAGAGAGGAGAGAGAGAGAGCATGCCCGAAGTAAAACGAGAGGATAGAAATGGCACAGATGGCAGAGGAAGCCTGGAGACAGGGAGTGTTGCAGAAGAGAGAAGGCTAAGAGGCGAGAGCGAGAGAGGGAGAGAGTAGGGGAAAATACCAGCAACGAAGAGATAAAGAGAGAAGTAAAGGGAAAGGAAAGGGAAGGGAATTAAAAGTAAACCTGATGTAAAAAGGGAAGGGAAGTCGAAAAGGAAAGGGGAACAAAAGAAGGAAAAGGAAGGTGAAGAGGGAAGACAAGAAGGGGAGGAGGGGAGGAGAGGAGGAGAGGAGGAAAGGGAAGGTGGAAGCGGAAGAAAAAGAAGAAAAAAAAAAGATGGAGTGTGGAAAGGACAGCTAATAGACAGAGATGGTTTAAGAAGTAGAAAGAAAATAAAAATTCAACGATAACAAGGCAAAGACAACAACGAAAACGCCTACCTCAAGGATACAATAATCAAGAACGAAGAAGAAATCACGCGGTATGAGGAAGAGGGAAGAGCAAAAGGGGAGAACAGAAAGGATGTGGAGGAAGAGAAGGAAGTGAAGGAAGAGAAAGAAGAGGAGGAAAAAAGAAGAGGGAAGAGGAAGAGGGGGAGGAATAGGAAAGGAGAGGAGGAGGAAGAGGGAAGAAAGGGAAAAAAGGGAAGAGGAAAGAGGAAGAGAATGAGGAGGAAGGAGGAGGGAAGAAGAAGAGGAGGGAAGAAGAAGAGGAGGAGGAGAGAAGAGGAAGAGGGGAGATGAGGGGGAGATGAGGAAGTGAAGGTGGAAGAGGAGAAAGAGGAGGAGGAAGAGAAGGATGAGGAGGGGAGAAGAGGGAAGAAGAGGAAGAGGAGAAAAGAGGGAGGAAAGAACAGGGGAGTGGAAGAAGAGGAGGAAGAAGAGAAGGAAGAGGAGGAAGAGAAAGGAAGAGTATGTGGAGGAGAAAGGGAAGAGGAGGAGGAGAAAAGAGGGAAGAAAGAAGTGGAAGAGGAGGAGGAAGAGGAGGAAAAAGAGAAGGAAGAGGACAAGGAAGAGGAGGAGGAAGAAGAGGATGAAGAAGAGGATAAGGAAGAGGAGAAGGAAGAGGAGAAAGGAAGAGGATGTGGAGGAGAATGATGAGAAAGAAAAGAGGAGGAAGAGGGGGAGGAAGAGGAAGAGGAGGAAGAGGAAGAGGAGGAAGAGGAGGAGGAAGGGGAGGAAAAGAAGGAGGAGGAAGAGGAAGAGTAGGATGATGAAGAGGAACAGGAGGAGGAGGAGGGGGAGGGAAGATGAGAAAGAGTAGGAGGAGGAAGACGGGTTATGAGGTCCGGATCGAGAAAATGAAGGCATATCTCAGCTTAAGTATCACTGTCGTGAGAGCTACGCAGGCAGACTATGATCCTGAATATAAATCACGAGGGTTGAGGGAGCCAAATAAACGCTTAACCCTGCCACTAATTTCGACAGTTTGCGAGTTCCCTCCGCACGTCGCCATGTGATTTTATTCATCTGAGAAGCCCACCACTATAGCTAAAATAAAAATAAAATGAAATTAAATCAACAGAAATGAAATAACAGTGAACGAGTCCGACGAAATACGAAAGACCATAAAGTGCCACAGGACGTGTTCACCAATCTACAATTTTGACTTTTCTAGTAATGTAACAGTTGCAGTCCCTTTAACCAGATGACAGGGTGGTGGGCTACCCATGCCTCACTACAGGGGGTGGTACCGTGATCGAAGATTGTTCAGAAATTCTGGTCTAGAACAATAATTCTCCACGTGTTCTTACCTATTCCAAGTATACTTTTGTATGTCTCTTCTTCTATACCACCCTGAAGACTATTTAAACACCATAAAAAAAATCATCTAACATCCACTTATTTCCACTAGATTTTTGTTTGTGGTCCCACTAAGAGTTCCATAGACCCTGGGTTAAGTTAAACTGGTTTGTAATAAATTGGAACAATGTTAGTTAAGTTAACCAGTTAACCATCGGTTTGTGTCCAATCAAGAAACTTTTTAGTTCCCATTAAGAGTTCCACAGATCCAAGGTTAGGTTAAACTAGTTTGTAAACCAGAACAGCACTGGTAAAGTTATGTCAGTAGGTCAGCCATCGGCCTGTTCTCACTAATATTTACAGTTCTCTGTAAGCATTCCACAGATCCAAGGTTAAGTTAAACTAGTTTGTAACAAACCAGGACAACTCTGGTAAACTAAATCAGTCATTCAGTCAGTCAGTCAGAGGCCTGTTCTCACTAATATTCACAGTTCTCTGTAAGCGTTCCACAGATCCAAGGTTAAGTTAAACTAGTTTGTAACAAACCAGAACAACACTGGTAAATTAAATCAGTCCTTCAGTCGGTCAGTCAGAGGCCTGTTCTCACTAATATTTACAGTTCTCTGTAAGCATTCCACAGATCCAAGGTTAAGTTAAACTAGTTTGTAACAAACCAGAACAACACTGATAAACTCAATCAGTCAGAGGGCTGTTCTCACTAATATTTACAGTTCTCTGTAAGCGTTCCACAGACCCAAGGTTAAGTTAAACTAGTTTGTAACAAACCAGAACAACACTGATAAACTCAATCAGTCAGAGGGCTGTTCTCACTAATATTTACAGTTCTCTGTAAGCATTCCACAGATCCAAGGTTAAGTTAAACTAGTTTGTAACAAACCAGAACAACACTGATAAACTCAATCAGTCAGAGGGCTGTTCTCACTAATATTTACAGTTCTCTGTAAGCGTTCCACAGACCCAAGGTTAAGTTAAACTAGTTTGTAACAAACCAGAACAACACTGATAAACTCAATCAGTCAGAGGGCTGTTCTCACTAATATTTACAGTTCTCTGTAAGCGTTCCACAGACCCAAGGTTAAGTTAAACTAGTTTGTAACAAACCAGAACACTGGTAAACTAAATCAGTCCTTCAGTCGGTCAGTCAGAGGGGTGTACGGGTTCAATTCCACAACAGTGTTCCCCATCCCGTTCCTCCGATTCAAGTGAGGAATCAATAAAGCAGGAGGCGGGGACTCCGGCGCAAAAAAATAATGAAAACTGATATTCGGACCAAAAACACATTTTGCTGTAAATTGATTGCGAGGGATCGTAAATAACATTTCATTCTTTTGTTCCTATATTCATCGTTTATATCCTCAGTGATTCATTAGTTCAAATCGATCACAAAAACAATTCGAATGCAAACATGAATCACATCAGGCTAAATCGTCTCTATGTGCAATATGCACACAAACCTTTCTGTTGGAGTCAAACAAGCGTTTGAACATGACCTAAAGTAATCTAAACTGATTAACTAACTTACTGCATGCATGTGTATATATATCAATATATACATGTACATTTTTTTCATGCTGGTACTTAAAACCAAGAACAATCTGAATTGATTTATGTACAGGTAGTTGTACATACATACGTACGTACGTGCATGCATATACTTTTTCATTTCGTGCATAAAACAAAGTTCTCTAGAGTATTTTGAGCACATGTTACAGACATACGTTAGGTATACAACTATTTGAACATATATGTACACACTTTGATTTTCAGCATTTCTAGTGTTAAGAAATACAAATACGTTATTTCCTCATAACGGGAAATATCAAAACAAATGAATGAATGAATGGAAATAAAATATGAGAAAAAATATATGTTTGGGATAAAATTCCTTCTACGAAACTTGGAATTCTTTCTCACGTCTAAAGCGATGGAATGCATACAAGACTTGTCATAACTTTCACTTCTTTGTCCACCTTGCCGGAAGGGTAGAAAGAGAGGAGAAGGAAAAGAGAAGAAAAGAAAGAGAGAGAAAACAGAAGACAGAAAGGAGAAAATGGGTTATAAAATATAAAGATACTAAAGAGAAGAGAGGAATATAGCCAATGAGACAAGAGAGAAGAGGGCCAGAAGAGAAGACAAGAAAAGAGAAAATGAGAAAATAGAAGAGAGAGAAGGGAATACCAGTAAGAGAGAAGGGAATACCAGTAAGAGAAAGAGAAGTACAAGATAAAAGGAGGAGAGATCAAGAAAAGGAAGGAAGGAAAGAGATGAAAAAAGAAAGGAAAAACAAACAAACAAGAGAAAGATAGTACAATCACCGCAATGCACGCACATGCATACATGCGTTCGCGGGCGCGTTTGCGCTGGAGTGGCGCGCTGGAGTTGAGGGTTTCCAATTACCAGGCCATAAACTGGTCCTGAAGGTGTGCCAACAAATGGTCGGGCAAACCAAACAAACAACGTCATGACCAGACTGGTTATTATATAAAACAAGCAGCATTCGGGCACTTCGGTTCGCGAGAATAGAAGGGGAAGAGAGGGGGAGAGGTGGGGAGGGGGAGAGGTGGGGAGGTGGGGAGGGAGGGAGATGGGGAGAAAGAGAGGCGGGGAGGAAGAGAGGCGGGGAGGGAGAGAGGTGGGGAGGGAGAAGGGAGCAGAGGAGGATGAAGAGCCGGGGGAGGGAGGGAGAGGTGATGGGAGGGTGGGAGGGAGGTGTGGAGGGAGAGGGAGGAGTGGAGGGAGAGGGAGGAGTGGGGGGAGAGTGAGGAGTGGAGGGAGAGGGAGGAGTGGAGGGAGAGGGAGGAGTGGAGGGAGAGGGAGGAGTGGAGGGAGAGGGAGGAGTGGAGGGAGAGGGAGGAGTGGAGGGAGAGGGAGGTGGGGAGATACTGACGGGAAGGAGAGAACATAAAAGGAGGAGACTGCAAGAGACCATAAGGCCTACACTTAGCCGTTCCATGTCCATTACCACCTGTCATTTCCATCCATAAAGTTGTCTAACAGTTTCTTAAAATAACAGATAATTTCAGCGTTCACTACTTGGTTACTAAGTCTATTTCATTCGTTGCCCACCCTATTAGTAAAAAATTTTTGCCTATTTCCTTCTTAAATCTAAATGTGTTCAATTTAAATCCATTACTGCGAGTCCTGCCCTGTTGTCTTAATATGATGCCCTTGTTTGCGTCACCCTTGTTAAAGCCTTTCATCCACTTGAACACCTTTACTAGAAGGAATGAAGAAAAAAGGAGAGGAAAAAAGGAGAGGAAGAGGGTGAGGGAGAGGGAAGGAGAGGGAGTGGGAAGGAGACGGAGGAGAGAAAGGGGGTGGGGAGAAGGAGAGAGTGAGGGAGAGAGTGAGAGAGAGAGGAGGGGAGAGAGGGAGAGAGAGAGAGAGAGAGAGAGAGAGAGAGAGAGAGAGAGAGAGAGAGAGAGAGAGAGAGAGAGAGAGAGAGAGAGAGGGGGGGGGGGAGAGAGAGAGAGGGAGAGGAGAGAGGGAGAGGAGAGAGGGAGAGGAGAGAGGGAGAGGAGAGAGGGAGAGGAGAGGGGGAGGGAGAGGAGAGGGGGGAGAGAGAGTTAGGGATAAAGGTATGGGGGTAGACGGATATCCACTGATCAACGCTAAATAAGAATTACATGCGACAAGTCATGCAGCAACCCTCAAACACACACACACACACAAAATAAAAATAAAATAAAGCAAATGAAAATAAGATGACAAAAAATTACCTTTTTCAACATCATCTACAATTTTACAATTCAGTTTATTGGTAACCCTCCCCTCTCCCCCCCACCCAAAAAAAAAAAAAAAAATCATAATTGCCAATCTGCAGAATGGATCCAAATATGGCAAAATTTCAGCCATGTTTTACAGCCAATTATTATTTTCCTATCAGATTCATATATTTTCTCATAACTGGAGAGATTTGAATTCTGGATCGAGAAAGAACCATGCTGAGAAATCAATGTTTACATATTTCAATCCAATTGGTTTACAAGTTTACAAAATTATACAAATGAATAAAAAAATAAATAAAATAAATAACACACACACACATAATATATATATATATATATATATACATTAATATATATATATAAACACACACACAAACACAGACATGTGTATGTATATATGCAAGGCCACTTGGAATAGAAACAACTGAAGCAGAGCACTTTCGTGTATTACACTTCTGCAATGATGTAACACTTGAAAGCGCTCTGCTTCGTTTGTTTCTCTTTCAAGTGGTTAAAGTTGCATATCCAGAACACACGTCTCCAGCGGTTCTATTGCACACACGCGAACACGTATTCTTTCTTCACCAAAGCTTTACTCCACCCTTGGTGACCAATATTTGTTAGCTGTTGTACATAACAATTGAAGTCACTGACCTCTGTCAATTTTATTGTATTAAGATTTAAATGACAATTTCACTCAGCAAGTGGGTTGACGCCGGCACTATATTAAATCTTGCATTTTTATTTTGCGTCGTTTGAATATATTTTCCTGTTAACGAGTGACAATATTGTTAACCTTAGGGTAAAAGAGGAGAGGTCAACAGAGTGATGTTAACAAGACGATGGTAAACAGGTAAAAAAGGATTAAGACAAGGAAAGCAGAAATTTTACATTGCGCGTGTGTATGTGTTTATATATATATATATACATATATACATATATATATATATTATATATATATATACATACATACACAGAGGGAGAGAAATAGATATACTGAGAGTGAGTGAGCGAAAAAGAGATCGAGAAAAAATGAGAGAGCCAGACAAAGGTAGTACAAGACTTTGGGAAAATTTCGGTGGGTAGATTTGGGTCCGAGCTTCATCCAGACCCATTCAACTTTGTGCCGCTGCTGTCGCCTCCTTTGGAGCTCAATGTCGAGGCCGTCTGCTGGGTCCGAACCAAACCTCATCTACGCTTCGATGATCTCAAGGATGAAGACAAAACTGTAGCTCTGGCTGATTGACTCGGCGATTGACTGACTGAATAACTACCTGGCTGACTAAGAGTGAGTGAGTGAGTGAGTGAGTGAGTGAGTGAGTGAGTGAGTGAGTGTGTGTGTGTGTGTGTGTGTGTGCATTTCATCCTGCCTGGCTGCTTGTATGTGACAGCCTGTCTGCCCATTTGCGACTGACTACCGACTGGCCGACGGTAATGACTGTTTGACTTACAGTAATGTCACTGTACTGACTGACGAATGGCTGATTGAATACTGACAGTACCGACTGATTGCTTATTGCTTTATACCATTTATGACTGCTCGACAGTAGTGACACGCAGACAAAGACTGACGCGGGCGCGCGCGCACACACACGGTCAAGAATACACGCAGCTTGACACTGATTCGTCTTTGACTTGCAACCCTTTACTCCTCCCTCCCTCCCTCTCTTTCCTATCTACCCTTTACCTCTATATCCTGCACTCACAATTCCCAATGTCCTTTCCTATCTCCATTTCCCACCTGTTCCTCTCCCACGTCCCTCTTAGCAAACTGAAATCTCCCGCCCCTTTTCGTGTTTATCTACTCGGCCTCTGGTCCACCTTCACTGAGCGACCGGTTTCGTCATTTTACTATCCAGAGTTATTTGCACGTTTTATTTAAGCTGGAGCCAGGCGATCTTATCCAAATGAGGGAAGTCTCCTGCATCTCGAGGGTTTGATATGTGTGTTGATCTCTTTCACTGCCGCCTGCCAAATGTGAATAGTAGTACGAGTAGTACTAGTATAAATAATGTAGTATAAGTAGTATATATAGATGTATAATGTATAGTACAAGTAGCAGTAGTAACAGACGAAGTATAAGTTTCAGAAATAGTATTAAATATAAGACAGTGAAAATATGAAAGTTCTCGATCACAGCCATTGGCGGGAGAGGGACCTATGAACTGTCTGTGCAAGACAGATCATGACTACTTCCACTACAAAGTTTCTCACAAGGATGGAGGTCACTTTACAGAATAGGATAGACATCGGCAGCAGAAGCAGAAAAATAAGAATTTACCCTCGCTAGCAGCAGCAGCAGGAGAAGAATAACGACGAAAGAATATATCAAGATCATGATCACAAGAAGAAGACTGTGGAAGCGGAACCCTTGAATCTAGGACTACAAGCTTAGCCAGACCATCTGACCTTGTAAAAGAGTATAGTCTGTAGGTCTCAGAGTAACAGTAAAGGTAACTACAACCTCTACCCCTACAACTTATTTCTATTTCTCTGTCATTTTTATTTTCCTCTTTTATAAAACGCACTCAACACAGAACACAAAAGCGTAATTGCGAAATGGAACTATGGGCGAGACAAGAGTCAGCCTGTGGACAAAGGGAAGTTAGTACAAACTACTCTAGGGATGACCCCCGAGAAGGAATTAGTTTCAGCCCAGGAGGTGCAGTCAGAGCTGGAGACAAAACACTCATTTCACATGGGGGGTCCAGGTAACCGAACTGGGCAACCTCGCAAGAACATTCAAGATAATTTGCAACACCGAGGCGGAGGTAGAGAAAATCCTTCCTGAGGGAAGGAATATGCTGAAGTAACCCAATACCTCAAGTGTTACAAGTTTAAACACAAAACGACACAATTCATCACAACACTGCAAACAATCGTCAAGGGTGCAAACAAGGGGGAAAATGCATAGTTACACAATGCAGCAGCAGCGGTGTGTGCTGTTTGGAAAGAGTTGAAAATACAGGAAACGCGTAACAAAAACACTAAGTCCTACACAGCATCACCCAGTGACCCCGTCTCACCTACACTCACTTCTCCTCCCAACATCCACCCACTAACCCTAGTTACATAGATAAACCTCACAATGGCTGAAAACACAACTACAAACGATGGGTATGGTCTGCATGACCCACCTACACAACATCACACACCCAGGCACACACAAACGAACTATGCAAACAACAATATCACACCATTCACACTAATTGCAGCCGAATCTTCACAACAATTACTAGGAATTACAGTCCAGCAAACCAACACCACAAACTCTACCTCCACCTTCACCCCCATCCCTCCATCTCTACCAGAACCAACACCAAAGGTCATTCCTCCTCCTCCACCTGCACCCAACGTCCAAAGCACCCTCCTCCTAGTCCACCTCCACTGAACAAACCTCCACATCATTCTTCCACATCAGCAACTCAAGATCCAACCACGACTCAGAGACAGACTCAGACACCGACGTCTCATTAGACACAGACATTGAAATCAACATAATTTATTATTAGTTATGTCAATTTTTTATTATCTACTATTTATCTGTTTGTTGTTTGACTGTGCCTATGCGTTTATTTATGTATTTTATTTGATACTTACATTATTATAGTTTTTATTCATTTATTTATTATTATTAGGATTAGGATTTTTTCGCATCCGACCTAGATATGGACCAAAAGGTCTCCTGACGGCATGCTCTGCCTTTGTAATCCTTTGTAAAGACACAGTAACAAAACAAAGCCAAAACAGCAAACCTTACAGCAGGCCTTAACAAAGGATTATTCAAAATTACACTACCATCAAAAGTGAAGACACCTTAAAAGGAGTTATGCACAACAGGATCAACAGAACATGTGACGAAATAGAATTTCAAATAAAAAACTCCCCACCAAGACAATCCAGAAAACTAACAAAAACGCCAATTACATGAACATTTAAAGTCCTTCAGCACAACATACCAAATTGGTACAACAGAATACACAAACTCATCAACATCTACAACCGGTTAGACTCAGACATGATCATTAATGCACACGGATGCACAAAAGACAGACCCATAAAAATACCTGGATACACTACACGCAGGACAAACTCAAGAAAAATATGAACATGCGTCGCAGTACAGACACACATTACACACAAGTTAATAGACGACTTCCACTCAAGACTTGTTAGCAGTGATAACAGAAACCCCTCTTGGACCCACCCCCTTTGTCTCAACATGCATTCCTTTTAGACGGATACTCTACACACGGTAAAGTGCTCGGCTGGTCCTTCGCCACCATAGGGGAGCAGTTGATGTCTAACAGGCAGCAACACGAGCATAAGACTACAGTTTCCGTGAACTGTAAGACGGAAACGCACGCTGTACGTGCCACATGTGAGAAGCATCGTACAGGCCTGTCCAGACGAACGGGCCCGATCGGCGGGCATGCCCGTTAACGGGCACATTTGACGGGCAAACGGTCAAATTCCCCGAGCGTTCGTCGAGCGAAATCACATAGGCGGTGGCCGGTAGCTGGAGCTTCGAACCCTGCCAAATCCAAGTTAATATCGTGAACCCACTTCAGGCTTCCCTCCCACATCCCACGTTTCTTTGTCTTCTCTTTCTTTAGACACAGAGTAATTATCATGGTGTACAATATCTTGACAATGCTAGGCGCCATGCATGTCGTACCACACTCCACAGGCTACCGGCATCGTCAGGCACGTCCAGCTGTTCATCAACTCGGTGTTGACAACATTCACGGGCAAGCCCGGGAGAATTTGCCCGCCAACCGCGCTGCCCGACGGACACGTCCGATCGTCTGGACACGGCTTTACATATCCAGACGTCCCACTCCACATACTTAGAAAGACACCACTACAGAAATTGCAGTGTACAAAACAAAGCCCTACACTTTATCAGATACACTGAACACGTTAAGGCCTCTTAGATATGAGAGGGCAGTGTATACAGAACCAACACCCCAATACGCAATGCACAGAATCAGAATCACATAATACTAAAGAATAAAACTAATCGTGATCAGGAAAGCCTCATTCACTATCACACACACAAACTGTGCACAATCCCTTCGCTCACCATCACCCTCCATCCAATCAACCCCCCCTCCAATATACACATACGCGCACACAAGCAAAAAGAACAATCAAAGAAAAAACTAAAATCCCCCGTCACAACGCAGTTCTCTAAGATTCCCCCTCAAATATACCACGCTGCAAGGATCTCTATCCACCTCCTCCTACCAACCACTCTCAACACGACACACCCATCGACTACAAATATGCTATCCAACAAATAACACTACCACATGACAAAAAAAAAAAAAACATAACTAAAGGAAAGGAACACGCGACTTCTGGGCAGCTAACAACTCGGACCAACCTCTATCCTACAGGAACGAAAATGCATGACGCAGTGAGTAGTATACATGGATGTACCTTCACCCTTACATAACCTACTCGCAGTGACAAGTGTGAATCCCCGAGTTATTACACTGGTCAACAACTAAAATGTTTCAGAGACCTGAGTAGCAATTTCCAACTAATTTGAGGTCGCCGAAAATGAATATCACGGTTATTATTTTTTTGTTAGTTCTACTTTTCAAGATACACCTACATTTCACATCAGGTTCCAACAGGCTTGCGGCAGTGTGTTTTTTACCACTCTCCCAGTCTCGCTGTTCTTCAGTATTGTTTCAGCAGTCGTAGGTGGTTGTGCTGTGCAAGTTTACATTTTGAGGTGAAAGGTGATTTTCTTAGTCAAACATTTTTTTAAACTTAATAAATATTTACTAAGGAAGCTATTGATATTCATGGGAGGAATTTTATATTAACTTTATTTTCCTACTGAATGATACCACTAATTCAGCTGTCGTGCTCTATACCATAATGATAGATTCGTGAATAAAAAAAATTTATTTTCTAATTATTTGTCGTTCTCTTCTTTTAGATGCCTCGTACTTGTATGCATAAGGCAGACATTTGTAGTGGGGTACCCTTTCATTACATAAGCGCCGTATAACTATGGTTAAAAAGGCATATCACCTATATTTTGGATGCAAGATTGGCGACCTGGATAAGAAATGGGTTCCTCACTTATGCTGCAACACTTGTTCTACTAACCTTCACCAATGGTTGAACAGGAAGAGGAAAGCAATGCCTTGTGCTGTGCCAATGACGTGGCGGGGGCCAACAGACCGTACCAACAATTGTTATTTCTGCATAGTACCTCCAGTACAAAAGGGCTTGTCGAGGGAGGGAGGGAGGGAGGGAAAGAGAGAGGGAGGGAGGGAGGGAAAGAGAGAGGGAGGGAGGGAGAGAGAGAGAGGAGTCCATTGAATATCCAAACATCCCATCAGCTATTCTCCCAGTTCCACATGTAGAAGAGCTACATGTTCCTCCCAGCTCCACATGTAGGTCTACATGTTCCTCCCAGTTCCACATATAGAAGGTCTACATGTTCCTCCCAGTTCCACATGTAGAAGATCTACATGTTCCTCCCAGTTCCACATGTAGAAGGTCTACATGTTCCTCCCAGTTCCACATGTAGAAGGTCTACATGTTCCTCCCAGTTCCACATGTAGAAGGTCTACATGTTCCTCCCAGTTCCACATGTAGAAGGTCTACATGTTCCTCCCAGTTCTACATGTAGAAGGTCTACATGTTCCTCCCAGTTCCACATGTAGAAGGTCTACATGTTCCTCCCAGTTCCACATGTAGAAGGTCTACATGTTCCTCCCAGTTCCACATGTAGAAGGTCTACATGTTCCTCCCAGCTCCACATGTAAAAGGTCTACATGTTCCTCCCAGTTCCACATGTAGAAGGTCTACATCTTCCTCCCATGTCCACATGTAGTATGTCTACATGTTCCTCCCAGTTCCACATGTAGAAGGTCTACATGTTCCTCCCAGTTCTACATGTAGAAGGGCTACATGTTCCTCCCAGTTCCACATGTAGAAGGTCTACATGTTCCTTCCAGTTCCACATGTAGAAGGTCTACATGTTCCTCCCAGTTCCACATGTAGAAGGTCTACATGTTCCTCCCAGTTCCACATGTAGAAGGTCTACATGTTCCTCCCAGTTCCACATGTAGAAGGTCTACATGTTCCTCCCAGTTCCACATGTAGAAGGTCTACATGTTCCTCCCAGTTCCACATGTAGAAAGTCTACATGTTCCTCCCAGTTCCACATGTAGAAGGTCTACATGTTCCTCCCAGCTCCACATGTAGAAGGTCTACATGTTCCTCCCAGTTCCACATGTAGAAGGTCTACATGTTCCTCCCAGTTCCACATGTAGAAGGTCTACATGTTCCTCCCAGTTCTACATGTAGAAGGGCTACATGTTCCTCCCAGTTCCACATGTAGAAGGTCTACATGTTCCTTCCAGTTCCACATGTAGAAGGTCTACATGTTCCTTCCAGTTCCACATGTAGAAGGTCTACATGTTCCTTCCAGTTCCACATGTAGAAGGTCTACATGTTCCTCCCAGTTCCACATGTAGAAGGTCTACATGTTCCTCCCAGCTCCACATGTAGAAGGTCTACATGTTCCTCCCAGCTCCACATGTAGAAGGTCTACATGTTCCTGATGCACCAACATCGGTATCCTTCGACTCAGACGAGGAAAGGGGTGAGAGGAAGCAGAGAAGGATGACAGTGCTGGATTACGGTGACCCTAATTTTGATGAAGGACATTCCTCTAGGCCACATTTCATAACACAAGGAGGATCCATGACCTTGTTAAGGATTTGCAACTACCCAAGAAAAAGGCAGAGCTTCTAGGCTCTCGTCTTTAACAGTGGAATCTTCTAGCAGATGATATGAAAAATAAATTTCGTGACTGTCAGTAGCATTTAAACGATTTCTTCGTAATGGAAGGTGATTTAGTGGCCTACAACAATAGTAATGGTCTGATGGAAGCACTTGACATCGAATACGAACCCAGACACTTGAAGATATTCGTAGATTCATTAAATACGAGTCTGAAAAGGGTCTTGCTGCATAACAGCAATAATGAACCATCAGTTCGTGTGGGCTATGCACCACGTATGAAAGAAACTTATGAGAATATAAAGCATATGTTGCAATGTATAAAATGTGATGATCAATGGAAGCTCTGTGGCATCTTAAAAGTTGTTGCTCTTGTGATGGGTTTGTAGGGTGGATATACCAAGTACTGCTGATTTTTTGTGTGAAGAGGTTCCCACTATATAAGGAGTGACTGGGCCACCTCGCCAATCATGGGAGCCTGAGATAAAAAATGTTCAACATCCACCTCTCATTGACCCAAACAAAATGTTGCGACCATCACTACACATAAAACTGCGGCTCATAAAAAGAAATTAAAAGATATGGACAAATCTGGTCTGGGATTCAAGTACTTAACACCAAATTTCCAATCACTGAGCGACGCTAAGATAAAAGAGGAAAAATTCATTGGTCCTCTTAAAAACGGTGACTTTAAATCGACCCTTCATGGGGAGGAGAAAGCTGCTTGGGAAGCATTCAAGTTAATAGCGAAAGGAATTTCTTGGTAACAGAAGGGAAAGAAACTACGAATAATTGATGGAAAAACTCATGAAGGCTTACAAAAACATGGGATGTAACATCGTCACTTAAAATCCATTGGATTCGCATTTCGACTTTTTTTTTCCACCGAGCTTTGGGGCAGTTAGTGAGGAACATGAAAGGTTTCACAAAGATATTTCAACCATGGAAAAGCGGTACTAAGATAACTGGAACACAAAAATGCTTGAAGAATATTGCTGGACATTGGCAAAAGATTCTTCAGCCACTATAAGCGCTAATCAAAAAGACAGTAGATATGGATTAGAGTTTAAAACATATTGGCACATACTTTACATTATAATAAAATGACCAAATCTTACGTGCCACCTATAGCTAATGATAATTTTCAATGTGATATTTGGATTCAGTACATGAAAATAATAATTTCCAGATTTCATTTAAGAAGCAGGCAACTTTCCAAAACTGTTGACCAGTGTTATTGGGCCAAAATTCGACACCAACTTTGGTTAGAAAAACAACTTCTAAGAACTACGTTGGTATCCCAACGAACTTTAAATCTCATATTTCCTTCTTCATTTCTATCTCCTGCCCCACCACCCAGCCCCGCCCAAGGTGGATGAATCCTCCCTTCTCTCTCACCTTCCACTACCGTTAGATTGATTCTGTTTAACATCGCGAACTTCCCCTATCAGGAGGCTAGAACGATGCCCCTTACAAAGGACTTTGTAGCGTGGAGTTTAATGAATCATGTCCTTGTCCCAACTCGCTGGCGGCGGGGTTTGAACCACCGTCATTTCGACCTCCGCCGCAAGTATCGACGCTCTAAACCGCTCGTGTGGGAAAAATGAAATAGCTGTAGTAAAGGCAGTAGTAATAGGGTAAGAAGTGAATAATAGTAGTTTACGAAGTAATAGTCGATGGAATAGTAGTGTAAATAGAAGTATTAGTAGTGGTGGAAGAGGTTGAGTGAAAAGTCGAAGTAGTAGTACAGGCTGGTAGTAGAAGCAGTAGAATTAGCGGAAGAGATAGAATTAGTAGTAGTAGTAGTGGCTACCTCCCTTATAAGGGGATAGTAATGGTGATGGTGGAAGAAGTAGACGTCGAAGTGTCACGTCCACTTTCCACTAATTTCCACCACTTGAAAGTTTAATTTATTCAACCTCATTGGTTACATTGACGAAAACCATCTACATATTTCGTAATAGATTAGCCATTAACCTAGACAAATTGAACCAAGTCAACAAGTAAACTATTTTGTAAAGGTAGAAAGCGTTCGTCAGGTTTGGCGAAAGAAATAGTATCCAAAGTAACCTTTGGTCGGTGTCACACTTTCCGGCGACGCCGTTGCGGCTTTTTTGGATATAACAGTCTACCTTTCGAGTCATTAGACTCGAAAGGTTAGGATGGTATCATAACCAGGTGGTCGTTATATCAAACTCTGGGTGTCGCCAGGTGATTTTATTAAGTTCTTTGAACTTGTAAACATAATTTGGCCGCATCCGGCTCCGCCGCATAGTGTGATACCGGCATTCTACACTTTTAGAAAAGAAGTGATAAAACAGGCAACACGTGTCCGCACGAGAGAATCGAAGAAGCCCCGTTCTCTAACCGCTCAAGGAAGCGTGCATGTGTTGCATTCACTTAGTTGTAGGTTCGAATCCCGCACTCTTCTCCGATTCCCTGCAGTAATTGTTGAGGGTTTCCACGGGCTTTTCCAGCGCCGACAGCTGACAGCTCGTTTGAGTAAAAATGACTTCGGTTGCAATAGTCTTCAAATCTCCAAATATTAAATTACTTTTACGTCATATATGGCATAGCTGAATGATGAACTATGAGATTGTAAGTCTATACGAATGTTCTTAGATAAGTCTAGGTTTCTGTAAGCAGTCATATTGTAGTTATTCAAATGGAGGTTGGAAGTAGGATGTGGGAGGAAAAATTGCCCAGTGTGATAGTGATAATGCCTTTAGTTAGCTGCCCCAACACTCCAAGCGCATAATAGGCCAAAGGTTTCGGACGCATCTACTTAGCGCCTCCTGGCATAGGCTCCTCACGTTCCATCACTGAGACCTCAAGTATATAATGTAGCTGTACATAGACCATCTGCGGGATCATCTGTCATCCTGCACCATCTAAGAGTTCCCCATATGAACCCCAGTAATCTCTTCAGATGCCTGGGCAGATGGATGACCTCAATTGTCTTTTTGCAGTAACCACCTGGACAAAATAACTTGTACCATATGTCAGCTGATACCCCCAACCCCACTCCCGCAAAAAAAAAAAAAAAAAAAAAAAAAAAAATCCGAGTTCGTTTTTTTTTTTTTTTTTTACAAATAGAGAACTTCCAATTTGTCAGCGCTTTCTAGAATATCCCCGTTATGGAGCATCCACATATCCAATTTGGTCCCAAACAAGGGTCGGTTTACTCGTAAAGCCCCCATTTCTATTGTTGCATACCGATATAGAACATATATAGATCAACTTTAACCTGTCTCTATATAGCAGTATTCCTTTAAAATCTATTTCACCGCCGATCAGTTTTTATGAAAACTGCTTCCGTGTACAGCTTTCCATATATCTCATGCCAGCTCAAATATTCGTCATATTTCTCGACTCTTCCAAACTGGGTTACGTTTTGTTTATTTATCTGTGTGAGTGTGTGTGTGTGTGTGTGTGTGTGTGTGTGTGTGTGTGTGTGTGTGTGTGTGTGTGTGTTTGTGTGTGTGTGTGTCTGCATGTGTGTGTGTGTCTGTGTGTGTCTGCATGTGTGTGTGTGTGTGTATGTGTGTGTCTGCATGTGTGTGTGTGTCTGCATGTGTATGTGTGTGTCTGCATGTGTGTGCGTGCGTGTGTGTGTGTATTTGTGTGTGTGTACTTACAGTCTCTAAGTGTGTACGTATTACTGACGGCTATTACTTTTCAGGATGAGATCTCAGATCATATAAGATTCGATCTGTGATTAACTGTGTGTCGGAGTTTGCGAGTGCGTGTGTGCGTATGCCAGATAGACGAAGTCAAAAAGAGCTTCTTATAAACTAGGAACTGAATATATTTTGGGTACCTATTCACTTCTAAGGCCTCTTTCTCATCAAAATCTATTTCACTATATTCCAAGCGTTCAACGTTTCATATGTTTCTCACATCCTAACCTAATTACCTGTCATTATCTTAAAACCTTCTAGAAATGATACAAGTGAACACGAAAAATACCAAAGAAACGATTTCATACTTAAAAAAAATAAGTACATAAATAAAATTTAAAAATCTGATACATGGAAACTGCTCTTACAAGGGTTATTAATCATACCTAATTTCATTTTATCCTTTCCTTGACAAATTCCGAACTATTAAAACATTTCCGTCACCAACATGCAAGATTATAAACCCCTTTCCCTTCTCTCCTCTTACTCCCTTCCATCTTCCCCGCCCCCTCTTCCCACCCTTCCCCGCCCCCTCTTCCCACCCTTCCCCGCCCCCTCTTCCCACCCTCCCCCGCCCCCTCTTCCCACCCTCACCCGCCCCCTCTTCCCACCCTCAACCGCCCCCTCTTCCCACCCTTCCCCGCCCCCACTTCCCACCCTTCCTCGCCCCTTCTTCCCACCCTTCCCCGCCCCCTCTTCCCACCCTTTCCCCTCCTTCCTCTCTTTCCCTCTGCCCCACCCCTTCCCCGTCCCCCTTCTTCCCCTCACTTAAACAACATTATAATCTAAACCGTGTCGAGGAATGCTCCCCACAGCGTCCTGGGTGCTCCATACTTTCCGCCGGAATTCCCGGAATTTCCGTTAACTGTCCGGACGGACTACGCTGTACCGGACCCAGGGGTGACTGCCTCACTCCCCCAGATTCCTTCAACGGGACATTAGTCCGGAATGTTGAATTTTGCAAACGGGATTAACGGGTAAAGGTATGGTTTTCGGAACATCGTAAACACATACTGTACACGAAACGCACACAAACACACACACTTCCTATATTCGTTCTGCTAAACACACACAGACACACACACACACACGGCTCGGTGGCGGAGTGGTAAAGCACTGGCCTCAAGCCAGAGAACCGGGGTTCGATTCCCCGGCCGGGCGGAGATAAGTTGGGTTTGTCTCCTTTCACGTGTAACCCCTGTTCACCTAGCAGTGAGTAGGTACGGGACGTTAGTCAAGGAGTTGTGACCTTGCTGTCCCGGTGTGTGGTGTGTGAGTGGTCTCAGACCTACCCAGAGATCGGCAAATAATGAGCTCTGAGCTCACTGCCGTAGGGTGGTGTCTGGCTGTCTCGACGGAGACTGCAGCAGATCCGAGGTGAATACACACACACGCACACACACACACACTTCCCATGTCCGTTCGGCTTCCGTACAGTGGTCTTCATGTGTCCCGCTCCGTTGAATGCACTCGCCAGCCCTCCATTTTAATCTACTTTTTTCCCCCTTTTTATTTTCGCTTTTTCTCTATTCTTTTTTATTCCTCATCTTCTTCTTATTTTCTTTTTATCTTTTTTGCTTTCTCTCCATTTTCGTTTTTGTTCCTTATATTTTATTCATCTTTTATTCTTTTCCTTTGTCACGATTTTATATTATGATACCTGTCGTATTCGTAATTCTTTTCCCCTAAACGTTATCTATATTCTACAAAATATCATAATTTTGTCTCGATAACAATAACCAAATGATCTGAAACAGAAGACTTCCTTTATCAAATCTGCGAATTTATCAGTTACTGACCGTGCCTCTGACGCAGGGCAGTGGGGGAGATGCAGGGATGACCCGTCATCCAGGAGGAGCAAAGATAAGAGGGAGGGAGGGGGTGAATGGGAGTAGAGTGTGTGGGGGATGGAATGGATAGGAATGGATTTTAGACCTTTGTTTTTTTGGCTACCTCCATTGTAAGGGGGAAATAGCAATTGGTATATGTATGTACTTCACTTCCGTCTGTTTGCTCCATTCAAAAGTTAACAATCACGATTTATTTTCTTTATTACAAAGGATTATAAGAAATGGGCATGCCGACTGGAGATCTTTCGGTTTATAACTAGGTCGGATGCGAAAAAGTATATAATAATGATAAACAAAATAAAATAATTATATAAATAATAATGTATTCTTAGAATGATTAAACAAAACCGAGAAAAGAGGTGCTCACTCATATGATAACACTGAATACTGAAATTGTTGCCATACGAGCGAGTCGACATTTTTCAGACCCAATATGAACAAAACTATCTGTTCATTTAAACGTGGCGAAAAATATATGTCTAATGGTATCTAACAGCTGTTTAGTACATTTCAATTTTGTTCAATGGTTATTTTGTATTTCTTAATTCCCTTAAGCTTTTATTCTATTAATTTAACCACTTTTTAATTTATCTACATTTGTTTAATCCTCACCAGCACGAAGAGACTAATAACGGTTGGTAGCCCTACATCCAGCCTAAACTCAGGCATACCAACTATCAGGTCGGAGCTGTGACCAGCATGTCTACAAGTCAAACTCGATCTATGCATATGTGTGTGTGTGTGCGTGTGTGTGTGCACGTGTACACATATGTGCGTATATGTACGTATGCGCGTGTGTGCGTCCGTGAGCATGTGTACGCGTGCCAAAACATTATTCAGATTTGATTGAACTGCACACCGAATGGAGTCTTATCAAAACTGAAGTCCATTTCAATTTCATATTGGCCAAAGACTTTTTTTTCTTCTATTTTTCTCAGGCGAGTCAATGACCTTCATCCCTTGTTCCATCTATGGACACACGCATTATATTATATATATATATATATATATATATATATATATATATATATATATATATATTCTTCGTATAAATGGGCATATTTCATTAAATAGAATAGCAAGCTTATTTCTATCTCATGGCATACGGTGAATTACTCGGACTCCTGCCTATGGAAGGCAAAGTCGCCTTACGAAAGAGATGATTGACAAAAAGCTATGTCACAACAAACTTGCTATTTCATTTAATGAGATATATATATATATATATCACTAGCTCATTCCCACGTAGTGGAAAGTGAGAAACCCCAGTTCGCCCACCCCGTGGCCAGGGCTGTCAAGAACCAACGCGACATAGCCTGCTCCGGGTCTCGGGAATCGAACCCACGACCACCTGCTCATGAGTTCGACACTATCCACTAGGCTGTGGTTGATTTGCGAGTATGTATACATAATGGAAAATAAAATTAAATGATAAAAATAAATGCGTATGCAAAGGTTACGAAATCACCGAGATTGGCGACATTACGTTACGAAGGACGATATCACGTCCCTGCGAGACGGACATTACGTTACTAAAACTTATGGCATTACGTCACTAAAACGAATATTACGTAACTAAAACCTATGACATCACGTCACTAAGTCGGACGTCATCGTAAAGACGTACATTATGTCACTAGGACGGACATTACGTCAGTGTAAGACGGACATCACATCACAGTAAGACAAACATTACATTGTAAAGACATACATAATGTAACTAAGACTAACATTACGCCAGTGTAAGACGGACATTACGTCACAGTAAGATGGACATTACGTCACAGTAAAACTGACATTACGTCACTAAGATGGATATTATATCACTTTGAGCTGGTCAGTATGTTACTAAGACGGACATTACGTCACTGCAAAGACGAGCAGTAGGACACTGCAAAGCGGACATTAAGTCGCTATAAGGCGGACATTACATCAGCAAGACGGGTTTCACGTCAATGTAAGGACATTACGTCACTAAGACGGACATTATGTCACTAAAACCAATGGAATTACTTCATAATTCTTAGCTCCTGATGCATATCCCAAATGTGAACATCGCCGTGTTCAATACGCACGGTGAACATGAACTTAATTCAACATTTGTTATGGTGAACAAGTAAACGATAGAATTCATATTCTGTCCTCTATTCAGTGAATAGAGGCATAGTCTGGCTCTTATACAATTGCAATTATAATTCTGAAAAATATCCTTTTATTTCTATTTTTCCTCTTCGATATTGAAAAAATACCATCAATGCAATGTTCTTTTTTTTCAATTTTATTTATTTTTCACATTTTTCGTGTCGATAAGAGTAGGTGACGGAAAAAAGTCGTATACTATTTTTTTTTCTTTTTATAATCCGGAAAAAAAGTAACAAAGTAAAAATATATACGTTTATCTGAATCTTTTCTTTCAGTGGAATACTCTTTTCAAAATTGATGTTTTTTTCTTATTCCTGTGCACGGTGGCATTATACATTTAAAAAAATAACTTGTATGATCTTATCAATAATGACCATGTGCGATTCACCATGGTCTTGGATCACGTGTTTGACTCGTGATCGATAGCTATTTCCCTCCCGGAAGAGAGCTTAAAACTCATATATGACCGATCTATGGGTAATGCTGTGACCTTACACGCGCACACACGTACACATCCAACTCCCCGACCACGAGGGTTGGAGTAACGACTCGCAGCGCAGTGATCCTGAAATTACTTCATCCCTGGGCGGGATTCGAACCAGGAGACTGCCGTAGTGGCAGGCAGGATCTCTACCACTGCACCACGAGTCGTGTGTGCGTGTGTGTGCAAGTGCGTGTTCCTCTCCCTCACAACGTATAGATTCATACATACACCTGAATTCTCTATCCATAGTTAATCATTTTTAATCTCTTTCATACGATGGCGCCTACGGAGGCGTCATGAGACGTGAGTGGGTATACGAGATACCTGTGTTGGCGTTTTATCTTTATTTTCTAGTAGTAGCCGAGTAATCCCCGAATTCTGTGAACTGGCTTGATCACGTTTTCGGTGTTTATTACGCAGTGAAAGAGAATGAGTAATACAAAGGTGATTTTATATTTCATAACGCGAGTATTGTGATGCATCAATTATGGTAACTCAGGCATCCGGTGCTGCACGGAGAATATGACTAGTATTGAAGAGGCTAAAACAACCTATAATTTCAGTGCTGACTACATGATTACAAAGTCTGTTCCATTCGTAAACCAGCTCTTGCCTATTTTCTTCTTAAACCTAATTTTGTCCAATTTAAATAAAGACTCGAGTCCTGCCTTGCCGTCTAATATGACTATGCCAGCGTTACCCTTGTGGCCGTCACTACTAAACTTGATGAATAAAACTGGGGAATTTATAGTCACGGGCCAACACCCAAGTCTGCTGTGCCACAACCCGACAGCGATTATCAAGAGAGACTTAAATTTTATTGTGCACAGCCTACCTGTGAAATTTCATTAATGGCAACAGGGGCTGGGAGACTCGAAGGCATGGGGTCAAAGGGGTTGTACGAAAAACAAGAAAACTTATAAATCCTAGAGGCTACACATTTTACGAGCAGGAATGTTTCACATATTTCAAACACTTGCAGCGACATAAAATGCTAATGATACGCACTAACTCCGGAATGCGTCAGGCTAATCTCCCTCTGGCTCTCTCTCTCTCTCAAAACTCGTGGAACGAAAAATATGTCGAATGTACATATGTTTGTGCGTATGTGTATGTGTGCGCACAAACACACAGGTATATATACGTATATTTTTTTTTTTAGAAGCTCCGCTATGGGATACGAACCCTGACCCGTGCGTCGAAAATCACGAGGTCAAGACGTAAGCAACCAAGCCCAGTTCAAGCGACAAAAGTACTGAACTAGACCCCGACCACGCGTCACGTAACATTGGAAGATGTGAAGCGTGGTCGGGGACTAGTACAGTCCTTTTGAACCATCACCGTGGCATGGTTGCTAACGTCTTGACCTCGTGATTTTCGACGCACGGGTCAGGGTTCGTATCCCATAGCGGAGCTTCTAAAAATGTTCAATCTGACTTAAGAAACATACACATATATATATATATATATATATATATATATGTATATATATATGTATATATGAATATATATATATATATGAGAGCGTGGGTCCCATTCATCCATATATATATACACATCCATGTCTTAAACAAGCACTCACCAACCGCCATCTGTGCGGACGTTTAGTCCCAGAACTTAGCTTTGGGATTTGTGTTTTGTATCCTGGCCCAAAAGTCTGCGCAAGTGGCGGCGAGTGTTGGATTATGATACATAGGTGTATATACAAGTGTGCGTGTATATTATACAAATATATATATGTATATATATATAAATATATATACAAATACACACACACACACACACATATATATATATATACACAAATACACACATGCGTACACACACAATTATATATATATGTATATATTATACATATGCATATATTTTACACACACACACACATACACAGACACCAGCTAGCGAATACCTGTGAAATTTACATCTCCGAATAGTGACAAGTGATTGTGTTTTTGTAATTGTATACGTACGGCGCTATACAGTTACAGATATAAGATAAAGTGAAGCGTTCTATATAAATTCAATTTAGTATTCTGTTACTGCATTCTAAAGGCAGGAGTAATAGTATAAAGTAAGCAGAGTAAGCCTCGTGTATTTATTATATTGGAGACAGCTTTGGTTTCTTTTGTTGACTTATATTTTCTCTTTGCCGTTTGTATTGCTGAAGAAGCGAAATGGCTTGTGAAGGCTGTGTGAACCTGGAGGACAGTCTCAGCATGTGTGAGGAGGAAATTCGTCTTCTCAGGAGTGCGCTTTGTGAGAAGAGTGAATCCTCCCCACAACCCAAAGAGCGTTCCACTTCTTCCCCTTCTGTCACTGCTGTGAGCGTGTGGCGCTCCGTGGGCTACCGTTTGTCGAGCCCACGTTCAGTAAGCGGGTGCCCTGTGGAGCAACCGCTGGCTCTAGCCAATCGTTTTGCTCTGCTGGAGGATGAAGTTGCTGAAAATAAGGAGTTCTTGGTGGTGGGGGACTCCATGGTGCGAGGCTGTGACGACATCCTGCAGCGGAAGACTAAACGACGTTGCAAGCTTGTATGTCAACTGGGCCGTGGGATCGCCGATTGTACCCAGACCATCAGGGAGCAAAGACGGACGAACACGGTTACGATTGTTCATACGGGAAGTAACGATGTGGGTAGGGTGAGATCAGAGGAACTTGTTCGGAATTACAAGGTCCTCCTTCAGGGGATGAAGGGACGTGGGAGCCGTCACATAGTATGTGGGATCCTCCCGAGGATCTACGCAGGCTCGTGTTGGAACGGTAGAGCCATAGGGATCAATGAGAAGATATCACGATTGTCCACGCAACTGGGATACCACTTACTTGATCCTTGGTATCTCTTTTCTAGGCGTCATGACCTTTACGCTTCTGATGGGATCCACCTTACCCGCAGGGGCAAAGATGTTCTTATAAACCTCATTGTGGGAGTTTGTAATGAACTAGTTCCTTTTTTTGGGCAGAAACACAAAGGGAAGGGGAAATAGAGTGTACTTGGGAAAACAGAGTAGAGTATAGCATTAATGTAGAACAATATGACAGTATAGGACAAAATATAATTTTAGGATATAATGTCGGGAGAGGATGAAATGTTACATTAGGATGTAATGACAAAGGACAAAATGCCATTATGAATGTAATGACAGTAGAGGACAAAAGATCACGATAGGATGTAAGGATAGTGGAGGACAAAATAACACATGGGATGAATTGATAGTGGACAAAATATCACAGTAGGATATAATGTCAGTGAAGGACAAAATATAATTTTAGGAAGGGATGCCGGACAGAAGTCAATGAAGGGCAAAATATCACGATGGGATGTAATGACAGTGGAGGACAAAAGATCACGATGGGATGTAATGATAGGAGAAAAAAATATCATGGTTGGACATGTCACTGGAGGACAAAATATAATTTAAGGAAGGAATGCCGGACAGAATGTCAATGAACGACGGGAGGCCGGTGTGAATCGCGGTGACATAGGGGGACAAATTGTACAAAAGAGATCGTATGACCGTGAGTGACCAGATATCCGTGATGGGGGAAATGTTAATTTTGATGGGAGAAATGTTAATGAGGCATTGAATGTCAAGGAAGGACCAAATATCAATATAGAACAAGGTGTCAATAAAAACAATTATAATGTAAGGCATGATATTGAAACTCAAAACGTGTCAAAAAGAAATAATCAAGAGTTTCTTAAAACCATGTTCTTTAATGCTCGTAGTATTGGGAACAAATTTCAAGAATTACAGGCGTATGTCGAAAGGTGTGAAAAGTCTAGGTTAAACTTATTACGGTAAATATAACAAAAGAAAAAAATAGGTGTATAGAGACAAAGTTAATAAAACAATAGGGCCTGACGGTTGGCACCCAAGAATCTTAAAGGAAATGAAAAACGAGATTATTGTTCCATTAGAAATTGTTTTCAAGAAATCCATCATATCCGGAGATGTCCCAAGAGAATGGAAGCTAGCTAACGTTACTCCCATATTCAAAAGAGGTGACAAAAAAGAAACTATATAACTATAGGCCTATAAGTTTGACTTCAATCGTAGGAAAAATCAAGGAAATGATCAGGGATGCTATGTTTGATAAATGATAGCCAGCATGGTTTCAGACGGAAACGTTCTTGCGTGACTAATTTACTCCAATTTGACAATACAGTTATCTCGAATTATGACAAAAGAAACAATATAGATTTAATATATCTAAACTTTGCAAAAGCTTTTGATACCGTCCTCCACGAAAAACTACATACTAAATTAGAGTTGTTTTAAATGGAAAAACTTCTGGGTGGAAAAATGTTACAAGTGGAGTTCCTCTCGGGCCACTTCTACTCATGATAAAGACCAAATTTGAGGATGATACAAAACTGTGCGGAATGGCAAATGATCACTTAAACCCATTAGATATTCAAGAAGATTTAAATAAATTACAGCAATGGTCTGAAAATTGGTTAACGAAATTTAACACAAGTAAATGCAAGGTAATGCACACAGGTAAAAATGACAGTAAGTACGATTACAAGTTATTTGGAAATTCGTTAACAAAAGTGGGTAGTGAAAAAGATCTCGGCGTAATTATCAATAACGATCTCAAATCACCCAAGCCTCTTAGAATGCAAACAAGATTCTAGGACTGATTGCGCGATCTTTTGACTTCAAAAGTCAGTCACTCATTAACAAGCTATATAAATCGTTAGTTCGTCCACATTTGGAATATGCCGTTTCCATATGGTCACCGAATCGCATTAAAGACATTGACAGATTGGAAAAAGTATAACGGTGAGCCACAAAACTTATTCCAAATATAAAAAATCATACGAAAATCGACTAAAACATATGAATCTGTTTTCCCTAAAAAAGCGGACTCAGAGGTGACTTGATACAGGTTTTTAAAATTCTAAAGGGAATTGACATCAAAAGTGACAAAATTTTCACACTCGATGAGAATCAGGCAAGAAACAATGGTCTCAAACTGTCCAGAAATAGATTTAATTTGGAAGTGGGTAGAAACAACTTCGCCAACCGTGTAGTTAATGAATGGAATAAACTTCCTACAGAGGCAGTGCAAAGTAGTTCAGTTCGAAGCTTTAAGAATCATTTAGATAAACACCTAAGCAAGATGCTATAATGATTATCATTTATTTCATATTATTTGTTTTGTTATCATTTGTCTGTTTGCTTCTTATTTATTATTAGTTATATGTCAATTTATCATTATTTACTATTTACTTGCTTATTATTTAACTATACCTATGCATTTGTGTATTTTATTTATTATTTACATTATTATATTTTTATTCATTCATTTTCATTTTTTTGCATCTGTGACCTAGATATGGACCAAAAGGTCTCCTGTCGGCATGCTTCGCCTTTGTAATCCTTTGTAATATTATATATATATATATATATATATATATATATATATATACATACATATACCAAGGCTTTCCCCCCCCTTACCAGGGGGGTAGCCAAAAAGGACAAGGCACAAAAACATTCCCACCCATTTCATCCCCGAAAACACTCCACACCCCTCCACCCTCCATCCCATCTTAGCACCTCCTAGATGACGGGTCATCCCTGCACCCTGTCCACTGCCCTGGGTCAGAAGCAGTGTCGCAGGACACAGCACATCCACAGCAAGGCCGCTTCATTAAATCGGCGACCCCCCCCTCTCCGTCCCCCCCATATAAAGGAGAGGACGGGGAGAAATCCCTTCGGGCTGCGTCAAAAATTTTTGCTCACACACACTACCTCACCCCCATTCCCCCGTCCAATCCACCTTATGCATCACAAAATTTTCCATATTCAACCATTCTCCATTCACCCCTGTCTTCTGTCCTCTCCCGTCCTTCCTCAACCGACATTCCCCTCTTCCCCAAAGCCCCTTTCACCCCATCCATCCATCTCATCCTAGGACGTCCCCTCATGTTCACTCCCTCCACATCTGCCTTCCATACCTCCTTTACTAGTCTTTCTTCACTCATTCTTTCCATGTGTCCAAACCATCCTAATACTCTTTCATCCACCCTATCTCCCAGCTCCCTTTCCACCCCTGTTCTCCTCCTCACTTCCTCATTTCTCACTCTATCTAGCCTAGTAACCCCCTTCATACTTCTCAGACACTTCATCTCAAACACATTCAAGTTTCTTCTATCTTCCTCTTTCATGTTCCATGTTTCTGCTCCATACAGTGCTGTTGGCACAATCACTCCTTCATACACTCTCCTCTTAGCATCCATTCCCAGATTCCTATTCCTCATTACACTTTTTAAACCACCAAGGCATTTACTCGCTTCTCTCAATCTACATTCTACCTCCACCTTCACTCCACCCTTTCCTGCCACACTTGCACCCAAATATCTAAAACTATCCACTTCCTCCAGTTGCTCTCCCTTAATGCTCACTTCCAGATTACTGCCACTTTCACCCCTTGTACATCTCATCACCTTACTTTTACCCACATTTATCTTCAGCTTTCTTCTATCACACACTCTCCCAAACTCTGTCACCAGCTTCCTCAATCCCTCCTTCGATCCTGCCACAAGCGCAGTGTCGTCCGCAAACAACAACTGGCTCACCTCCCACTTTTCTCCATTTTCCTTAACCATCTCCAATCCCTGACCCACTACCCTTGCATTCACCTCTCGCACCACCCCATCCATGTATAAGTTGAACAGCCAGGGTGACATAACGCATCCCTGACGAAGTCCCACCTTTACCTCAAACCACTCACTCTCTCCATTTCTAATCCTGACACAAGCTCTACTACTCTCATAAAAACTCTTGACAGCTCCCAGAAGCTTTCCTCCTATCCCGTATATCCACATAACCTCCCACAGTGCCTTTCTGTCTACCCTGTCGTAAGCCTTTTCCAGATCCACAAAGGCCCAGAAAACATCCTTCCCCTTACCTATAGCTTTCTCACATATCTGTCTTACCACAAAAATCTGATCTACACAACCTCTACCTGTCCTAAACCCACACTGTTCCTCACCAATTACTCCCTCTGTTCCACTCCTAATCCTCTCAATCAAGATCCTCCCATAAGCCTTCCCAACTACACTTAACAAGCTAATCCCTCTGAAACTACTACATTCACACTTGTCCCCCTTTCCCTTGTAAAGTGGAACTATACACGCACTCCTCCAGTCCTCTGGCACTCTACCTTCTCTCCAAACATTAAATAACCTCACCAACCAGTCCACCATCACTATACCTCCTTTTTTAAGGCATTCTGCATGGCATCCATCCAGACCAGGTGTCTTACCTGCTTTCATCATCTTAACTGCTGCCTTCACTTCATCCTTCCTTATTTCTCCTCCATTTTCCTCACTCATCACTCTTATTTTCTTAGCATACACATAAATTATATCATATAGTAGCGTCTCTCTGTTTACGAACTCCTCCTAGGGTTTTGTAGATAGACCCCCATAAACATATATGTTCTGATACCCTATCACTCTAGGTATTTGGATAACTATATTTCATTAAAAAATGGCTAGGGTTAAAGGTTAAAGGGGTATGCTGGGGTAACAAGCCACTACCGTAGTGTCCCCTTAAAACGTTTGGCCTTTTGTGACAAAAATTACTACGATTAAACAAACCATTGTATGTGTTCATAAATATTATTAACATTTGTAAAATTAATGTTGTCACAAATTATGATAGCCTTTGTAAGGAGAAAACATGTAAATGTAAAATGATTGTATAATTTTACCAAATGTTTAAATATTGGTTATTTTTATTTTACTTTTTTTCGCGGGCGATAACTCTTAGATAATGAAAGGTTGGTTCAATTCTTTTATTACGGCCGAATATATTTTATTTCCAAAGGACGTCTTCCTCATTCTTTTTCTTATAATTTTATTTGTGTTACCTTTTCCTTTGAGTTATATTGATACGTGTAACTTTTCTCCACAAATTCTATCAAAATAAACATTATCATCATTTGCCCGCAGCAACGCGCGGGTAATTTGGCTTATATATATATATTATATATATATATATATATATATATATATGTATTTATATATATATGTATGTATATATATATGTATGTATATATATATGTATATATATATATATATATATGCAGGGGTAGCCCGTCATGAAGTAAGAGACAAGAGGGAGGGAGGGGGATGAATAGGGGTGGATTATTTGGGAATGGAATGGGTGTGACTGGCTTTTATGCCTACCTTCTTTGTATGGGGGAAAACACACATACACAGTGTGGTCCAAAAGTCACTGAGGGGTTTTGAATTTCAACAACTTTTTGTATTTACAGTTATGGAATTTTAACACAATGTGAAGATTATGGAAATCTATTTGCATAAAGTTACAAAAAATCACTTACGTATGGAAAAAGACGTCTTTTTTAATGGCGTCCATTTTCAGCTTCGTACATCCGTGCCCTTCCCAAAAACATGCTCCATGATGGCTTTGAGAGTTTCCAGGTTCAATTCCCCAGTTTCCCTCGTGATATTCTCCTTCAATTATTCCAGATTTTGAGGTTTGTTGACATACATCTTCTCTTTGAGATACCTCCACTAGAAGTCAGGGCTGGTGAAGTCTAGGGAACGCGATCGAGAACTTCCTGCACCATCCCCTCGACCTTCGCCGCGAGCTTCCTAATTATTTTTAGTCTTTCTAAAGACGAGAATATGAAAAAAAGATTAAAAAAAAAAGTTTGGTTTGTCCCTCATATTATGTATACTGAATATAAGCAGCGGGCCAAGCCCCCTGCGAAGTTAAGACTGGGGCAGCCGGTGGTTCGTACTATATTATATATATATATATATATATATATATATATATATATATATATATATATATGTATATATATATGTATATATATGTATACATATATGTATATATATATATATATTGGCACCAGTCGCAACTCTTCTAGAAAGATCTAGAAGAAAATAAGGGAGATAAAACCTAGAAACGTATTTACTTTTTCTTCCAATTCCACCAAAATATTCATAATTCTCAGATTTGTGATTGCAAATTTTTATTAGTCTTTTGTACACGTGTGTGCATTTCCCCGAATGTTTCTCAAATCTGATTTTTGAGTTTCCCTGTCTCCTTAATTACATCTGCAGTGGTTTCGTTTTCTACGCTCTCATTTTCTTTCTCTATTACCTTTCTTTGTTCTACTATCTACAAGAAACCAACAACGTACACATTTCCTGCTCTTTTTTTTTCTCTTCAGACTCTGGTCTTTATCACATTTCGTTGAACTCTTTATTATATAAAAGGAGCTCCGACTCCAAGCCTCCACCTTCAAGACCTCTTTTCCATGTAGTAATGTTCACAAAAATAAACACTGATATTTTCCTACTCGTTATGGAAAAATTATAAATAAATAGATAAATAATAAATGAAAATAAAGATAAATGCATAAATAAATTAATGAATATTTAGAATAAATTAAACAAATGAATAAAACAAAGAAATTAAAAATAAAAATTGTTCTGTCAAACAGACAAAGTATACGCTACCCAAGACTTCAACTCCTCCTTTGTCATGACCTAAGGTCACTCGTGACACACTGCCCTGTTTATCTCCCGTTCCTTTCCTGTATCCCTCTTACCTCTACATTATACAGCCTCTATTCCTATTTTTCAATTCCTTATATCCAATCTTTACATTTGTTATTTCAACCTTTGATTTTCTCTTTTCCTCTCTCCCTCCCTCTATTCCCATGCCTCTCTCTCTCTCTCTCTCTCCCACCCTCTCTCCTCTCTCATATCTTGTAAACACTTGAAGTGACAGCTGTTTCTCATCTAAGCTTCTATTAAGATTATGGGTTGCATTCTAGAACGAAATTTCAGAGGCCCAGGCAAAGCATAGGGACAAATATGGACCTCATCTCCCCTAAGCATAAGACTGAGAACTCTTTCAGTTTTCTCAGTTACGGGAATTTAGTTTACGAATATAACTGAAAATTTCTTCAAGACTATAACTGGAAATTTCTTCAAGAATATAACTTGTTCTTTGTGTGCGAGTATATATATATATATACTTTCCCAATGTACACTCTTGAGTAATTTAATACACAGGCAAAAAATGCATACGACTTCCAACATTTGCTCGACCTACAGCAAAAATGTGTACGCACATAAATGTACATACACACAGATGTATCAATACACAAACACAAGGCTCGAGAGTACAGTGGTACCGTTCGCGACCCTAATCCAGTGGACCGAGTTCGATTCCCGTCCAAGGCTAAAATAATTTCAGTATCGCTGTACTGCAAGCCGGCACTCCGGCGGGGAAGGAATTGTGTGTATGTATGCGCGCGCGCGCGTGTAAAGTCACATCATTACCCATAGATCGGACAATATACGAGTTCTGAGCTCCATATCGTACACATACATATATTAGCACACTAGGACACACAAAATACACACTTACACCAGCACCCCCAACACACACAGGGACACATACAAAGAATTAGCACATCTTATAAATACAAATACAGGTACATCAGTGCACCACACCGTACACACATATATACACACATCCATACATCAGCACAATAGCACCACCCACACAGCACACAACACACCGTACACCCATATACCAACACACCCACCCTACACACACACACACACACACCCTACACACACACACCCTACACACACACACACACACACACACACACACACACACACACACACACTGTGCACACATAACGTAAACACCTTTCTAAAGCCTCGTGTCTATTACCCTCTTTCACCTCGAGGCTCCTCAACTTCAACTCGCGCTGCAGTAAGATGAAAGCTGAAGTCAGCGCACTAATGGTATCTGCCACTCTTTCCGCGGCTTCAGAGTTTCTTGGAAAATACTTTCTTCGCCTTCTTCCTCTAACTAATTCTTGCCCTCAAGAAAGCGGAGAGGGGGCCGAGGAAGGGGGTAGGAGGGAGCCGAGAAAGGGTTTGGCAGGGGGAGGAAGGAGCTGGGAGGGGGAAGAAGGGGTGGAAGAGGATTAGAAAGGATCTAGGAGGAGGGAGGAAGAGGGTAGGTGGGAGAAGAATGGAGGGAAGGAGTTAGGAAGGGAGACAGGGGAGGAGACACGGGGGCTGGGAGGGTGCGAGAAGCAAGCCACGGTTAAGGGAGAAAAGGGAGAAGGAAGGGTAGAGATAGAGGCTGGGAAGGGGGGGGGGGGAAGAGGTGAGCGAACCTCGACTGAGTCGGAAACAATTAGTAATAATGTCATTGTTAGCCGGCGTGAAGACTCGGGTTGTGAACTCTGCGATACGTCGGGGGTTTTGTTTTAAGCAACTTTTCGAAAAACGTTAATTAATTACTGAGGAAACGCTTCTCCCGTGATTACATCTCGAGTTCACAGCCCTAGCTGACTCACAGATACATTTAAATACAGACCAGAATAAAATAATTAAATTGTACTCGTGTGCTCAGTTTCCCCGCTCTCTCCTCTCTTCCTTTCCCTTTCTTTCTTCTTGTTTCTTCCTCTCTTCCCTCTTTAAATGCGCGCCTGAATATAATCATGAAATCATGCCCGTCTCTCCTCTTCCTCTCCCTCTTACCGATTTTTCCTCTTACTATTTCTCTCTCTCCCTCTTTGCTCTTTCTTCATATTCCTTCCTCTTTCTTCCCATTTCTCTTTTTCACCCCTTATTTCCCTTATTCCTACCTATAAATTTCTCCCCATCTTCCCATTTCTTCCTGTTTTCCTATTTCTTCCTATCTTCTTATTCATTCTCCTATTTCTTCCTCTTTTTCTATATCTTCCTATTCCTCGCTCATTTCCTGTTTCTTCTCCTCTTCCTATTTCTCGCCGATTTCCTGTTTCTTCCCCTCTTCCTATTCTCTTGCTTCTTCCTATCTTCTTGTTTCCGTCGCCCCCTTCCCACCCTCTGTCAGTCACCAAACGATTTAATTCACCCTAACGGGCAACCCTCTCTCTGTGCAAACGCGCATTTGGGCTCAACGGCTTGAAAAACGGGCAGCGCTTACAGGGCGAGAATAGGCCTTTGCGTCGGGCGGCCGTTCCTGGGCCAAAGTGGCCCCCCACATAATGGACCAGAATCATAATTACGTCACGCGTTGTTTACCGCAGCGCCGAGCCACGGCCTGGGATTCGCGAGAAGCCCAGAATAGGGGGGATAGGGGGAAAGGGGCGAGGGGGGAAAGGGGCGAGGGGGGAAAGGGGCGAGGGGGAAAAGGGGCGAGGGGGAAGGGCGTGTGGAAGCTTGGGAGAACCTCTGGGGAAAGGAGGGAGAAAGGGAGCTCAGGAATGGGAATGCAGAAGCTTATGGAAGCTAGAGAGATCCTTTGGGAGAACAGGATGGATGGGTGGAAGGGGGGGAAGGACCCTTATAGGTGTTGTAGAAGTTTGTGGAAGCTTAAGAGAGCCTTTAGGGGAAGAGGGGAGAAAGGGGGTAAGGGGGAAAGGGGGAAAGGGGAAGAGGGGGAAAGGGGAAGAGGGGGAAAGGGGAAGAGGGGGAAAGGGGAAGAGGGAGGAAAGGGGAAAGGGAAGAGGAGGGTAAGAGGAAAGTGGAACGGGAGGGAAGCTTGTGGAATCTTGAAAGGGTCTGGGAAGGAGGTTCCTAGGTGAAGCCTTTCCGAGGGGGGTGGGGGTTAGTGATAACATGGTAGGGGGTGGTTTAAGGGTGGTAAACTGGTTGGAGGCTTAAGGAGGTACCTGCACGGCGAGCTTTAGGGGGCTGGGGTGTATGGGAAGCGAGAGGGTGGGCGAGAAAATTGCCCATTTCTCATAAACTTTGGGAATAAAGTAGATATCACTATTTTCAAACTACAGTACATTCGCTACGCTGGGCCGTAGTTTAGGCATGGGTGAGGATGATGGGGTACGGGTATGGGGGTGGGGTACGGGTAAGGGGTGGGGTCAGGTGGAGCATGGGAAAGGGGGTATGGGTAAGTGGGGTGGGGTCGAGGTAAGGATTAAGGGTACGAGTTAAGAGGATGGGGTATGGGTAAGTGGATGGAGTATGGGTAAGTGGGTGGGGTATGGGTAAGTGGGTGGGGTATGGGTAAGTGGGTGGGGTATGGGTAAGGGTGATGGGGTATGGGAAACGGTTATGTGGTAAGGGTAAAGGGGATGGGTTAAGGGGATGGGTTAAGGGGAAGGGATAAGGGTGATGGAATAAAGGTGATGGGATAAGGGTGATGGGATAAGGGTGATGGGGCAGGTGTATGGGTGATAGGGTAGTGGTAAAGGGGGTGGGGTGGTGGTAAAGGGGGTGGGGTGGTGTTAAAGGGGGTGGGGTGGTGGTAAAGGGGGTGGGGTGGTGTTAAAGGGGGTGGGGTGGTGTTAAAGGGGATGGGGTGGTGTTAAAGGGGGTGGGGTGGTGTTAAAAGGGGTGGGATGGTGTTAAAGGAGGATGGGGTAGGGGTAAGGGGTTTGTGGTAGGAGTAAAGGGGATGTGATAAGGGGTAAAGGGGATGGGATAGGGATAAGGGGAATGAGGTAGAGCCAAGGGGGATGGGTGAAGGGGAAAGAGGACAGGGTGGAGGGGAAAGAGGACAGGGTGAAGGGGAAAGAGGACAGGGTGGAGAGGAAGGGGGTGGAGGATATGTGGAAGGGTGGGTAGAGGATTTAGGTCAAAGTTGACCCGCATACCCCTGCCCCCGTCATCAAACTAAATTGCGGATTGTATATATATATATATATATATATATATATATATATATATATATATATATATATATATATATATTCAATCAAGTTCAACACTAGGGAGAATAAACTTGCAGAACATTTTACACAATTCAGTGTTCCACGATGAACACCTTTACTAAAAATCAAGAGAGACACAGACTGACAGAAGTCGTTTGCAGAAGCCATAATAGTCCCATGACTAGTCCATATTTTATTATGTAACATCTTTTAGTAAATGCTTAATATTTCTACTAGACTATACCGAAGTGTAATTTGCTTATCTATTTGATATTAAATCTTGTGTATTATCTACACACATTCCGGTGTTTGATTTATTTATTATCTATGTTAAGCTATGGCTGCGGCAATTGGCCCTCAGGTGGTTTTCTGTAAACGAGCAACGACATAATTATGAGACCGAGGCCATTGTCACAATTGTCTACATAAACAATCTCTACCTCTAGCTCTGTCTCTTGTGTACTGTGTGCTGTGTACAATTTGAATGTGTTGGATGTTTTGTGTGTGCTGTGTATAATTTGAATGTGTTGGATGCTTTGTGTGTGCTATGTACAATTTGAATGTGTTGGATGTTTTGTGTGTGTTGTACTATGTGCGTGCGTACGTGCGCTTTGTGTGTTGTGTGGATGTATGGATGTGTGTGGATGCGAATGTGAGTGTGGTGTGTCTGTGTGTGTGTGTGTGTGTGTGTGTGTGTGTGTGTGTGTGTGTGTGTGTGTGTGTGTGTGTGTGTGTGTGTGTGTGTGTGTGTGTGTGTGTGTGTGTGTGTGCGCGCGTGTTGTGTGTGTGTTGTGTGGACGTGTGTGTCTGTGTTGTGTGGACGTGTGTGTCTGTGTTGTGTGGACGTGTGTGTCTGTGTTGTGTGGACGTGTGTGTCTGTGTTGTGTGGACGTGTGTGTCTGTGTTGTGTGGACGTGTGTGTCTGTGTTGTGTGGATGCGTGTGTATGTATATTTGTGTGGATGTGCGTGTGTGTGCGTGGGCATGTGCGTTACATACATTCTTCCGTCTAACAACAAATGTTATTCTGTCTCGTGAACTTCCCCAGAACAAGGATTCAATGACTACACCAACCCCTTTGACGAGATACCACTCATGATTCCCTTTTCTATAACCAATAAGCTTATTCAATTATTTATCAGTATTCAATCATTAAATTACTATTATTTAACCTTATTCACCTTAAGCTATCCCGAAGTCTTCAATTCACTGTAGAGAACGGAATCCCAGTTCAGCAAAGTGAGCGAAGGGGGAAGGGGGAAGGGGGAAGGGGAGGGAGAGGGGGAAGGGGAGGGAGAGGGGAGAGGTGAGAAGGGGAAGGGGGGGGGCATTATATACTCGGAAGTTTTCTAACTTCAATTTGCCACACCTATTAAGACCATCCCCCCCCCCTTCTCTCCCCCACTTCCTCATCTTGAATTGTGGAGGAGAAAATTCCATCCAAGTCTCGTTAGTTTTAAGGACTTGACGTCCATCTTGTCTGGGCCGGACGGGACACATCCGGGTGATCAAATGTCACTCAGACTCTGTGTCTTGGTTTCAATTGTATGAACATTTCGCTCTAACTTAATGTGACGGCACACTAAGCAAGCATGCTACTTGCTTTTGCTACTTCGTTTGAGTGGGAATGACATTGGTTATGATATTCTAGACTTCCATAAGAACATGTCAACAATGTGTCTTACATTCGTATTTTAGGTTTAGCTTCTCTTGATTCGTCGTTCACCTTCTCACTTCGAGACGCAAGAATAATTTGACATTTTGGATTTTGGAAAAAAAAAATCGTAACCGAAGTTTCTTCTTTTCAAGTGAAGTAGCAAAAGTGATCTCATCTTGTTAGAAAATAGTAATAAGACAATCTGAAAAGTGCTGGCCTCACATTCGCTTAGTTGTGGGCTCGAGTCCCGCACTCCTCTTCGATTCTGAGCAGTGACCGCAGTTATGTATGGAAATTTCGCGCAAACTAAAGGCGACCTCATCTATGTCGACGTAATCTGATGCGTGTTGGTCTCGTATTCGCTTTGCTGTGGGTTCGAATCCCGCACTCCTATCCAATTCCTAGTAGTGACTGTTAGTTACCAGACCCAACAGTCCACACGGACATTGCGGCAAAAGGTGACGGCTACGGCCGCAGCTACTCAGCGCCTCCTAGCGTTGGCTCATCTAACTTTCTTAAGAGAAAAATAGTATGTTACTTTCGCGCTAACTTGCAAGGTGATCTGATCTAGTTAAGCCATCGTCAAACATTCTAGATTCTCGTCAAATGATGTGAATTTGAAAAGCTGGAAGATGACCACGCTTACTATATGCTAGACTTCCCAAAGTCTACAATTCAACAAAGAGTCTAATATTCGTTTACGTATAATTTCTCTTAGGTCGTCATTGAGCTTCTCAATATATGACGCAAAGACGATTTGACATTTTGGGAGTCGCGTTGGTGCGATAGGGGGTTTAGAAACTATTAGAACATGCTTGGTCAAATACACGCGCATTATTAGATTATCTTCTTTACATGTATTTGCATGACGGAAAATGAAATTAATTTAGAAAATAGTTCTACATTCACGCGTTTGCACAGAGGAAAATATTAAATTCAAAATTACAGTTGAAAATCTAAAATACTGAAGTTCCGTCCATTTACACATGTGTGAAATGTATATTAAATAAACCTTTATAGAATATGGTGAGGGGCCTACGCCTGGAGACGCTGAGTAGCTGCGGCCGAAGCCGTCACCTTTGCCCTATGTGCTTCGGGGACTGTTGGAAGACAGGTAACCAACTGTCACTGCTGGGAATCAGAGAAGAGTGCGGGATTCGAACCCACAACTAAGCATATGCGAGACCAGCACGTTTCCGATTATGCTACCAGCACAATTTGAGGATTTATAGAATAAAAATGATAAATAGAAAGTTCGTCTGCCAGCTATAACGTAGACAGCTCTATTCTTATCTATATACATCTATCAAATTTTATATCTATACTCATTATTTATATGCAGTTTAGCTGAAACTGTGGGGAAGAAATGGTGGCACTTAATAGCCATTCTACGCGAACTACACCAATTTTATTATTGTCTATTTGCATCTACCAACTTGTGTTTATATGCTTTATCCATATCGAGTCTGTTCTAAACGAAGTTCGGACATACATACATACATACATATATATATATATATATATATATATATAATATATATATATTGGAAAAAAGGCATGTTGCCTATGGCTGAACTAGACAATATGTCACAATTCTGTTTAAATCACTCACGGTTTTTCCGGATTTATTCTCAAATATTTCCTGCAACTATCTTAACTGCTTGAATGCCACAAACTTTATACCCCCAACCCCCCAAAAAAGTGTGGGGGGGGGTGTATTTAGTTATCCCTGTGGCACCATTTCGGTACAGCAAGGGGGTTTATATCCCATTACTGCTAATCCTTTCATAACATGATTAATTTTTTTTTAGTTTTCCCGCACCGTCATCAACGTGTACTAACATAAAACTACAAACTTAAAGACACACACACACACACACACACACACACACACACACACACACACACACACACACACACACACACACACACACACACACACCAACTTTAACATTTACGGGGGCGGGGGAAAAGGGAGGGGTAGGGAGTAGAAAGGGAGAGAGGAGGGATGGATAAATTGAAAAAATAGAAATAGAAATTGATAGAGATTGATATAGAACGCTGTAAGGGTAGAAAGGGATGCAGGGGTACTGATATAGATATACCGATACATACAAACACATTATATATATATATATATATATATATATATATATATATATATATATATATATCTTTTCCCTCCCTCTCCCATCCACTTTCCCTCCCCACCCCTTTCCACCCTACTTTCCCTCCCTCTCTCCCTCTCCCCGGGTCAATAACTGATCCCAACTTGTTCGAACTGCTCCCTGGCCGTCCCACATTCGATTTTTTTTTTCTTCCGAAAACTAGATCAACTTTCATGAGGCACGTCAGGGATGGTGTAGGTTAGGCAAACAAAACGAATTACGAGTGATAATTCTGAAAAATCCTGTTGCCGGTTATCAAGAGGCCCCAGGTTGTTTTCTGCAAGAGAAACCAGGGGCAACGGATAGATTTGACTAAAATCCTTTCGACAGATAAAACACGTAAAAGACTTCTGACATTACCTCCTCACCAACACCTTTGACTACAATAATTCTACGAATGTGACCTTGTATATCAAGTCTATGATTAATCAAAATTAGCATTGGAAGCTTCGAATTCGTGAAAATAGTCCTTCACAAGCCCAAACATCTGGGGGAGGGGGGGGGAGCGGTTCCTCTAAGGAAGAAGGGGAGAGATGAGGAAAGAGGAGAAATAGGAGGAAGAGGGGAGGAAAAGGGGACGAAGAGGAGGACGACGATGAAGAGGGGGAAGGAGGACGAAGAGGAGGACGACGATGAAGAAAGGGAAGGAGGACGAAAAGGGGGAAGGAGGACGAAGAGGAGGAAGGAGGACGAAGAGGAGGAAGGAGGGAGGAGGAAAAGTGGTGGACGAAGAGGAGGAAGACAAAGATGAGGAGGAAAGAGAACGAAGAGGAAGATGAGGAAGACAAAGATGAGGAGGAAAGAGAACGAAGAGGAAGATGAGGATGATGAGAAAGAGGAAAAGGAGGGAGGACGAGGAAGAGGAGGGCAAAGAGGTGGAGAACGATGAAGAGGAGGAAGAGGAGGAGGAAGGAGGAAGAAGAGGGGAAGGAGGAAGAAGAGGGAGAAGGAGGAGGAAGAGGAAAAGGGAAAAGGAGGAAGAAGGCGGAGGAGGGAAATTAAGAAGAGGCATAGAAAGGAAGAAATATAAAGGAGAGGAAATTATAGGAGAAAGAGGAAGAGAAAGAAGAAAGGAGAAGGAAGAGGAGGGCAAAGAGGTGGAGGACGATGAAGAGGAGGAAGAAGAGGGGGAAGGAGGAAGAAGAGGAAAAGGAGGAAGGCGGCGGAGGAGGAACAGAAAGGAAGAAATATAAAGAAGAGGAAATGATAGGAGAAAGAGGAAGAGAAAGAAGAAAGGAGGAAAATTAAGAAAGAAGAGGAAGAGAAAGAAGAAAGGAGGAGGAAAAGGAAGAAAGAAGAGGAAGAGGAGGGCAAAGAGGTGGAGGACGATGAAGAGGAGGAAGAAGAGGGGGAAGGAGGAAGAAGAGGAAAAGGAGGAAGGAGGCGGAGGAGGAAAAGTAGGAAAGGCATAGAAAGGAAGAAGTATAAAGAAGAGGAAATTATAGGAGAAAAATGAAGAGGAAGGAAAAAGAGCAAGAGAAGGAAGAGTAAGAGGAAAAACAAGACGAGGAAGAGGAGGGAGGGGAGGAAAAAGAAGCAGCTCATGTTCCACAATCATTTTACCCAAGCAAGAAGGGGAAGAGGAAGAAAAAGAGGAAGGACGAGGAAGAAGAAGAGGAAGAGGAGCAACGTATGTTGCACCATCACTTTACCCCAGTGTCCTTGGCGTGGACCAACAGCCAAACAGTTCCTCAGACTCTTGTGGAGGTCGAAAGAAACTAAACCTTCCGTTGAATAAAATATTCCACATTATACGAAGCTCTTCTCTATCCTTATGACTTTGGTGGCCATCTTTATACGCCTCTCTGTCTCTCTCTCACACGCGCACACACAGGCAGACGCACTATAACACACCGTACAATAACACATAATCCATAAATGCTATTCTCTATTAAAAAAAAAAAAAAAAAAAAAAAAAGGGGGGGCGTGTGTTGGGGGGATCAAGTCATGTGCTTTTTTTTTTTTTTTTTTTTTTTTAGCTGCGCCTCCAGTATGTTTTCTTCTGTTGGCGGTTTCAGAGCCAACCTCCCCCCTCTCCCCCGAATGTCAGACAGCGACACACCGCTGGGTGGGTTCTTGTTTGGCACAGAAACTCGCAATAACAAATTGAAAATTTATACTGTAGGCTTTCGGGAAACAAGATGGCATCGCTCCAAGTCTAATTACTTGTCCAACCACTGGAGGGAGGGTCCATAAGTCATTCGTGTAAGAAATTGTTTTCTGGATAGAGCGAGGGCACAGCAATGTAGTATAGAGTGCTCGAAGTCTCTTGTGTGGTGGTTAACGGAGCTAATTTAGCAGTTACTAATGTTGGAGACTTGTAAACACTACTCCTCCTTTAGCCCAATGTCAACTTACCTCCAAACTATCCATGTGTCAACACTTATTTGCCGGGTAAGTAACCATGCAGCTAGCACTAGCGGCTACTAAACTAGCTGTGTCAACGAGGCTTAATGAATGGGACAACACTAGGAGTTTTTTTAGATTATCATTACATTATCATTATTATTATATTATCATTATTATTATACCATTTCATCATACCATATATATATCATATAATATATTATAATATATTGTCATTATTATTATATCATTTCATCATATTATATATCATACAATATATTATTATTATTATATTATTTTATCATTATTATAATTTTATAATTTTATTATCATTTTATTATTATCATTTCATTATTATTAGTAGTAAAGTAGGCACCGTTCCTACACTGGGCGGTGACCCGAACGTAAGCGCGCAGTGTAGTTCTTGTCAATAAATAAATACCTTGTGGGCTTTCCCGTTCTTCAAAAATCAATGTTAAAGTAATTCGAGCACTCGTTTTTACATAATGTAGTCCCGATAAACACTATTTCATCTTTAACAACTCACGTCACAAGTATTGTCAATCGGCCTCGTTGACACAGAGGACCCATTTCTGAATTTATCACACACAAAATACAAACACAAAACACACGAAGCATACAAAACATGCACATCACACACAACAAAATACAAACACAAAACAACACACAGAATATACGCATCACAAAATACACACACCTCACAAAGCACACACACAAAACACACAAACATGTGCACACAAATTAATACACAAAACGCACACAACACAAAAAACAATATACACAAAACACAATGCACAACACAAATAATACTCACACAACGCAAAACACAAGCACACACACACACACAACGCAAAACAAAATAATAAACACACACCACACAAAGAGCACACACAAACGATGTTGGCAAGCAAGTGTCACGGGTCGGCCCATAGGTCCCGTCGCCTCGATCAAGGGGCCATATTTCTAAATACAACTCAAGACACGTCTTAGAATATGGACGTTGTAATTTCCCATCCCCTTCTTGGTGAATCTGTACAGCTACAAAGATTAACGTTTTTCCTCCAGTTTATATCTATTGCTCGCTGGCCGAGCGGGTTAGAGCGTCGGTACTTGCAGCAGAGGTCGAGGTGACGGCAGATCGAATTTGACGCCAGCGAGTTGGACCAGGGGTATGTTTCATTAAATTCTAGGCTACAAAGTTCTCTGTAAGGGGTACCGTCCTAGCCTCCTGATAGGGGAGTTCGTGACGTTAAAAAACTCCATATGTACAGTTTCGACAAAGGCACTTAGCAAAGGGTTCCCATATGCTAAGGTATATACAAGTTCTGTGTAGCGTCAATACATATGGCTCAGATTTCAAATTTTTTCGTATCTTTTATTATGTTGATCGGATTTCTTATTATTTTACTTAGATTTTTTTTATCTTGTTCGAATTTCTGATTATTTTGCTCGGATTTTTTTTTTATCATCATCATGTTTGGATTTTGATTATTTTGTACGGATTTCAAATAATCTAATTCGGGTATAATATTTCAAATTTCAAATTACTTTGCTCGTATCTCGAATTTTGTTCAAATTCTTAATGAATTCATTATTTTTCTAATTATTTTGTTCATACAATCACCATAGGATTTAAGTCAAGTTGGGAACAAAAAGCGAATTACACCCTATCATATATATTTATTTCTCACGTATCTAAACACACACACGTATATATATACGCATACAAGTGTGTATATTGTACTTATAATATATATTACACATATACAAATACACATGCACATACACTGCTTGCTGGTAGTGGATAGTGTCACGAGGTGTCAACGTTGAGGCACCTTATACGTGCCTCGCAATGCTGCGACTGAGTTCTCGTTTCGTCCATGGAACGAAAACTTACGAAACGACACTTCAAACTGTCATCTTTGAGCAGGAGTGTGTGTGTGTGTGGTGCAAGACCACAGTATTACCCACTAATTGGGCCATACAAGCTACGATGGAAACTCGATCACATGCCAATTACCAGAGAAAATTTTATATATAGGTTTAGGATGGTTTGGACACATGGAAAGAATGAGTGAAGAAAGACTAGTAAAAGAGGTGTGGAAGGCAGATGTGGAGGGAGTGAACATGAGGGGACGTCCTAGGATGAGGTGGATGGATGGGGTGAAGGGGGCTTTGGGGAAGAGGGGAATGTCTGTTGAGGAAGGACGGGAGAGGACAGAAGACAGGGGTGAATGGAGAATGGTTGTATATGGATGATGTGATTGCACGAGGTGGAATGGGCGGGTGGATGGGGGGTGAGGTAGTATGTGTGAGCAAAATTTGACGCAGCCCGAAGGGATTTCTCCCCGTCCTCTCATTTTATGCAATGGGGGGACGGAGAGGGGGGTCGCCGATTTAATGAAGCGGCCTTGCTGTGGATGTGCTGTGTCTTGCGACACTGCTTCTGACCCAGGGCAGTGGACAACGTGCAGGGATGACCCGTCTTTCAGGAGGTGCTAAGATAAGAGGGAGGGTGGAGGGGTGTGGAGTGTATTCAGGGATGGAATGGGTGGGAATGATTTTATGCCTTTTTCTTTTTGGCTACCCCCCTTGTAAGGGGGAAAAAGCCTTGGTATATGTATGTATGTATATATATATATATGTATATATATATATATATATATATATATATATATATATAAAATCAGCCCTCCTGAGTCCACTGCTGAACAAAGGCCTCCTTCATAGCATTCCACGAATCACACGACCGTGCCATCCTCTGCCACGTCACTCCTGCAAATTTCTCGATCTCGTCTCTCCACCTTCTGGCTAGTCTCCCTCTTCCACGCTTCCTATCTCGCGGCGTCTACTTAGTTACACACTTGCTCCATCGCTGATCAGTCGTTCGCACTAACTTACCTGCCCAATTCCACTTCCTCAATTTTACTCCCTCCACAATATCTTTCACTCTAGTCTGCTCTCTCACCCAACTTGCTCTCGTTCGGTCTCTCAGTGTTGTTTCCATAATTGATCTCGCCATTCTCCTCTGTACAGTCCTTAGCTTAGTTTCCATCGCCCTCGTCAGCTTCCAAGGCTTACCCCCGTAGGTTATTGCTGGTAGAATACATTGTTTGTAAATTTTACGTTTCAAACAGAAAGGTAAAAAGCCTCTCATGATTTTATTATACTTACCACTTTCCAACCAATTGCAATTCGTCTTTTTATTTCATTATCATGATCTTTCGTCACCTTCACCATCTGGCCTATATAATTATACTCTTCAACTTCAAGACTCTCACCATCAATTACAATCTCTTTACTTTGAACTTTCGTGTTGAACATTACTTTGATTTTACTCTTATTAATTTCTAAACCTACTTTGAGACTTTCTTTGTTTAGATCACTCAGCATATCTTGAAAGTCTTCTGCTCGTTCTGAAATAAGAATGTCATCCGCAAACCTAAGGTGGTTCAAATATTCGCCATTAATATTCAAACCTTTCTTTTCCCGACTCAACCTTCTCAAAATATCTTCCAAACAATCTGTAAACACACAGTCGCAGGACCCACTGCTAACTGGTACATCACTGATGGCAAACAGGGAAATTCCTCACAGATATATGGGGTACCGTCATAATGACGGCGTGGACCATTGGGCACCCTATAGATATAGGGCTTCACCGAATAAAATAAGGTGACACCAGAGAAATATCTTGCCAGAAACCAGTTGGCACGGAGGTGAGATTACTGCCAACCCCCTTTCATAGCAAATGTGAATATCACAACCAAAAGAAAACCGGGCGTTCCTGTTGGATCATCGTCTCCTAAAGGTCTAATCGCATTGCCTCGTGTGCTTACGGGCAGTGTGCCACCGAATGTGGGTAAGCACTGCCCAAGCAGATCCAACATGAAGAAAATGAAGATCTATACTTACAACGTAAGAACTCTCTCAGAAGACTACAGACTGGAGAGTTTAATGGAAGAACTAGACAACATCAAGTGGGACATCGTAGGACTGAGCGAAGTCCGAAGAGCGGAAGAAAAGCTGATAGAATTACAAGATGGTCACCACCTGTTCTACTATAGAGGTAAGGACAAAGATCTAATGGAGTAAGATTCTTGATAAACCGAGAAGTTGCTGGTAACGTAGTGAAATTCAGTAGTTTATCGGACAGGGTAGCTTGGATTGTGATTAAGCTGTGCAAAAGATACACTCTAAAAATATTTCAGGTTTATGCACCAACTTCAGAGAGTTCAAACGATGAAATTGAGTCGTTCTATGATGATTTAAGTCAGGTAATGGATCAAGAAAAAAGTAAGTACACACTGGTAATAGGAGACTTTAATGCTAAAGTGGGGAAGAAGATGGGAGATGAGACCGTACATTGGGAAGCTTGGAGTAGGTGAAAGAAATGACAGAGGCGAGATGTTAGTCAATTTTGCAGAGAACTACAACATGAGGATAATGAACACTTTCTTCCAAAAGCATGTAGGTCGTAAATGGACGTGTAGTCCAAATGGAACAACAAAGAACGAAATAGACTTCATATTAGGAGATGAAAGCAAAAGCGTTAGCAATGTTACGAAAATAAATAAAGTCAACATAGGTAGTGACCATAGAATGGTAGGTTGCACATCTAGATTTAATTTCAGAGCCGAGAGAAATAAACTAGTTTTACAAAATAAAATAAGACTTGCAAAGGTTAAGGATAATAATAAGAAATTTCAGTTAGAAATTAAAAATAGAATCGAAGCTCTAAGAACTAACGAGGACAGCGTGGAAGATATTAATTTGAATTTAGTGAATATCATTAGGGAATCGGCAGAGAAAGTAGGAAGTACAAAAAACATTAGAACAAATACTCCAAACCTACAAATGACTTAATTAAAAGAAGGAGGACCATGCAGATTAAAAGCAGAAGAGACGAAATAGAAAGAGTAGAACTAAACAAGTTTATCAAGAAAAGACAGAGATTAGAGAAATGAAAGAGAAACATGGATGAAATTGAGGAAACTATTCGGAAAGGTAAAAGTACTAAAGTGACCGAGCGCAGACATGCTTTAGGAAGACAGCAAATGATATGTCTCAAAGATAGAAATGAAGAAATATAGAGACAAAATGGTAAAAAGAGTAGATGAACTCTACCAAGAGCTTTACTCGTCGAAGACCGTAGTTGAGTCAGTAAATTCATGTGTAGATGTTAGTAGTGTACCAGAGATTACAAAGGAAGAAGTAGAATTGGCTCTAAAAAGTATGAAACGAGGGAAAGCACCTGGGGAAGATGGTATATCAATAGAGCTGTTGAAAGACGCAGGGAAATCAGTTCATATTAAATTAGCTGAGCTGTATACCCAGTGCTTACGCCAAGAAAGCGTCCCTGATGCGTGGTGCAAAGCTATAGTGATTTTGCTTCATAAAAGGAGACCAGAAGGACCTTAGTAAATCGACCGATTAGCTTGCTATCAAACGTATATATTCTCCGAGATCCTTACAAATAGACTAAGTTAAGTTTTAGATGGAAACCAACCGAGAGAACAGGCAGGCTTTAGGAGCGGATATTCGACTCTAGACCATTTGCAGGCGATAAACTAACTAATCGAGAAAACGACAGAATACAATATATCTCTGTGTTTAGCTTTTGTAGATTACGAGAAGGCCTTTGACTCGGTAGAACAAATAGCAATACTAAACTCGCTACACAAACAGGGTACAAAGGAACAGATCGTAAAAATTTTGGAAAAGATTTATGCGAAAGGCACTGCTATAATTCGACTATATAAAGATACAGAAAAGATGAAGATCGAGAAAGGAGTACGACAAGGCGATACAATTTCACCCAAATTACATATATATATATATATATATATATATATATATATATATATATATATATATATATATATATATATATATATATATATATATATAATAAACAAATACAAATATACAAAACAACGTACTATCCTGTCTCACATATTTTGTAATACACCTCTCTGAGGATGTAATACAAGGAAGTACTTTCAGTCTTCAATTTCCTTTTCACCTGTGGTCATTCTGAATACATTGTTTCACGGTAACATGGATGTCCTGCACACATATATATGTGTGTGTGCGTGTACAATATACACACAGCTAACTTCAAAGCGTATTCTGTTGAGGCCGAATCAAAGGATGAGGAAGCTTAAAGGGGATAGGAAGTGAGAAGAGAGGAGCACAGAGGAAAAGAGGGGAAAAGAGGGGAAAAGAGGGGGAAAAGCAGTGAAAGGGTTAAGTGGGCGAAGGTGAGGGGAAAGAGGAGAAATGGGATGGGGAAAGAGTGGAAATGGGATGGGGAGAGAGGGAAAGGGGGCGGGGGAAAGGTGGGAAAGTTGATAGGCAAGGGGAAGGAGGGGGAAGAGGGAAAGAGGGGAAAGAGGAAATAGGGGAATGAGGGTAAAACATTGAGACGGCGGTTGAGTGAAGGCGAGGGGAAAGAGGGAGGAAAGAGGGAAAAGTGGAGGAGATAGAAGAGGGAGAAGATGGGCGAGGAAAAATATAGAAGAGGGAAATGGGGAGAGGGAAAGGAAAAATAGGGGAAGAAGGAAAAGAGGGGGAAAGGGGAAATAGGGGAAGAAGGAAAAGAAGGGGAGAGAGGGAGGGGGGAAGAGGTGGAAAGGGGAAGGGGAAGAGGGGAAGGGGGAGGAGGGGATAGTGGAAAAGAGGGGAAATGAGGGAAAGAGGGCAAACGAGGGAAAATAGAGGGTTAAGTGAGCTTAGGTGGGGTGAAACAGGGTAAAGAGGATTGGGGGTGGGGGAACGGTAGGAAAGCAGTGACAGGGTTGAGAGAAGGCGACGCAAAAGAGGGAAAAAAAGAGGGGAAATGCGGGTAATGTAGGGAGTGTTAAGTATAAGGCGGAGAAAGAGGGGACAAGAAAGGGAAAGTGGGGAAAGGGGGAAGAGGGGAAAGGGTAAAAAAAGGGGGAACAGGAGAAGAGGGGAAATGAGGGAAAGCAATGAAAGGGTTAAGTGAGCAAAGGCGAAGAGAAAGAGGGGAAAAGTGAAGGGAGTGGGGGAAAGGTGGGGAAGTAGTGAGATGGTTGGGAGAAGGCGAAGGAAAAAAGGGGGTGATGGGAAAGGGGGTGAGGGGAAAGGGGAGAGGGGAAAGGGGGAGAGGGGAAAGGGGGAGAGGGGAAAGGGGGAGAGGGGAAAGGGGGAGAGGGGAAAGGGGAAGAGGGGAAAGGGGGGAAGAGGGGAAAATGCGGGTAATGCAGTGAGAGGGTTAAGTGAAAGAAGGCGAAGGGGAAAGAGGGGGAAGATGGTCAAAGTGGGGGAAGGGGGAAAGGGGAACAGGGGAAACGAGGGGAATAGAGGAAGAGGGGAAACGATGGGAATAGGGGAAGAGGGAAAAGCTATGAAAGGGTTAAGTGAGCGAAGGCGAGGTGAAAGAGGGGAAAATGGAGAGGGAGTGGGAGGTGGGAAAGCAGTGAGAGGGTTAAAGAGGGGAAGAGGAAATGTGGGAAAGCATTGAGAGGGTTAAGTGAAAGGAGACAGGGAATGAGTAAACGAGGGGAATGGGGGGAACGAGAGTAAATGAGGGGAAAGGTGACAGAGGGGAATGAGGAAACGAGAGTAAATGAGGGGAAAGGTGACAGAGGGGAATGTGGGAACGAGAGTAAATGAGGGGAAAGGTGACAGAGGGGAATGTGGGAACGAGAGTAAATGAGGGGAAAGGTGACAGAGGGGAATGGGGGGAACGAGAGTAAATGAGGGGAAAACAACGAAAATGTTAAATGAGAGAAGGCGAGGAGAAAGGAGGGAGAGGGGAAATGGGTTACAAAGAGGGGAAGAGGGAGTGGAGACGAGTGAATGAAGACAAGAGGGACATGAACTGGGAGAGGGGAAACAAATCGGAAAGAGGGGAAATGGGAGAAATGGAGAGGAAGGGAGCTGATGAGGGGAGTGAGGGGAGTCACAGACTCAACGAAAGAAAGCCAATGGAAAGAGATCGATTTGGCAGAGTTGAAATGGACGAGAAAGGAAGGAAAGGAAAGGGAAGGAAAATTAAGTGAATGTTTGGGGAAGGGAAACGAAAGGTTAGGGATGGAATGGGAAGGGCAGGTAAGGTTAGGGAAGGAATGGGAAGGAAAGGTAAGGCTAGGGAAGGGAAATGAAGGGTTTGTGAAAGGAAGGGTTATGGGAGAGGAGGGAAAGTTAGGGAAAAAGGAAATCTAGGGAAGGGGAACATAAGAGAAGGGAATGGGAAGGGAAGCTGAACGAACGAGATGAGAAGGAAAGGTCAATGGAGGGGAAAGGAAGTAAAAAGAAAGGGTAAAGCTATGGGAAACGGAAGGGGAAGTGTCAGGGGAAGGGGAAGGGAAGTAGAAATGGAAAAGAAGGAAAAGGGAAGGGAAAGGGAAGGGAAAGAGAAAGGAAAGAGGGAAGGGAATTGGTGGGAAAGGAAAGGGAGGGAAGGTAAAAGAATGGAAAGATAGGGAAGGGAAGACAAGGCAAGTGAAGGATAGGGAAAGGTTAGGGAAGGGAAGGGAAGGGAAGGGAAAGTGCATGTGAACGGATGTGGTGAAGGGATGAGATTAAATGGGAAAGGGAAGGGAACTGAGGGAAGAAAAGGGAAAGGAAGATATGAGAAAACGAAAAGGAAAGGGAAGAAGGGAAAGGGAAGGGAACTGAGGGAAGGAAAGGGAAAGGAAGATAAGAGAAAACGAAAAGGAAAGGGAAGAAGGGAAAGGGAATGGAAACAGATGAGATGAAAAGGGAGAGGGAGGGGAATGTGAAGGAAAAGGAAAGGACAAAGGAAGGGATCAGATGAGAAGGGAAATGGAAGAGAATGGAAAAGGAAGGAAAGGAAAGGGAAGTTGAAGGAAAGAAAAGGGAAGTTGAAGGAAAGAAAAGAGAAGGGGAAGGGAAGAAAAGGGAAGGGGAAGGGAAGAAAAGGGAAGGGGAAGGGAAAGAAGGGAAGGTAAAAATAAAGGGAAAGAAAAAGAAGGGAAGGGAAAGAAAAAGGGAAGGGAAGGGAAGGGGAAGGGAAGGGGAAGAGAAGAAAAGGGAAGGGGAAATGAAGAAAAGGGAAGGGAAAGTGGAAGAACCTGCTCTAGCCTTAATCAAATACTCTCTGGTGTTCAAAATGCAACCTTGGCACAGCGACAGGGCGGCAATGAATCTTTCAAATTGACCCGAAGGCAACACACCAAGAATCGAGTGCCATCCAACCTGGTCGGACACCTTTACTCCAAAATATTTCAGAATATTTGACGCCCACCCCAACCCCACCCCCACCCCAAAAAAGGGGGTGGGTAGGAAGAGAGATGGAGGCGGAGAGAGAGAGAGGAGAGAGGGAGAGGGAGAGAGAGGAGAGAGAGAGGGAGAGAGGGAGAGAGAGAGAGGGGGGGTTGAGGGGAAGAAAGGAAGGATGAGGGGGAGGGAGAGGGAGGTAGGGAGAGAGAAAGGGAGAGATAGAGAGGTTGAGGGGAAGAGGGGAGAGGGGAAGAGGGGAGAGGGGAAGAGGGGAGAGGGGAAGAGGGGAGAGGAGGAGGAGAGAGAGAGAGAGAGAGAGAGAGAGAGAGAGAGAGAGAGAGAGAGAGAGAGAGAGAGAGAGAGAGAGAGAGAGAGAGAGAGAGAGAGAGAGAGAGACCCATATTGTGACACTGAACACAATACGTAAAAGGTGAAATTCACATAAAGCAATTCGTCAAGGGACCAATTCAGCCTCCACAAGTCCCCATTTGCCGAAACGAGACTGCTTACCAGCGCTTCTATCCATTTGGACATTCACGACGTGTTTACACTGGAAGATCCTCTCGTGTCAAAAAATCCTCAAACCAATGTTGTGACTTAATTGACATTTTGCTTTATTATCTAATTTCATTTACTTTGTCAATATATTTCTTCTATTTCGTTTGTAGTGTTGCTTATCTAGTCACTTCATTTACCATTTCATTAAATGACAAGATGAGGAGAAAGTTGTGGGACTAATAGTGCGTTCATCGAAGCTTCTTAATCTCCGCCACCATAAAGGGGATATCACACTGGCCATTTTAACTTCAACCTCCGATTAATCGGCGGTGCCACCCGCCTCCGGCACTTTTTCGCCGTAAAATCACCTTGGCAAACCATTTTGTTTTCTCATCAAAAATAAATAGGATGTCATTTGATACACTGATGGAAAATCATTTCCTCAAGCATATCAGATTCCTTCCCTAAAGGTGCGGGCTGCAAATCAGGTCCAAAAGTCGGAGGAAAAAATGCCCAGTGTGATATTGTCTTAAGCGTTATAGTGTCTGTTGACACAAAAGAAAATATTATCCTCGGTTGACATCTCTCACCGACTCGCTGTCTTTATCTCCTAAAGACGACCAACAAACAAGTCTCCGTCTGCCTCCATAAGAATGGAAGAGACTGCAAAAGACCATAAACCCTACACTAGGTAGTTCCATGTCCATTACCACCTGTCATCCTTATCCATAAAGTTATGTATTTTTTTTTAACAACCAATTGTTTCAGCGCTTGCTACATGGTCACTAGGTCTATTCAATTCGTTAACCATTCTGTCGATAAATCAAGTCTCGCCTATTTCCTTCTTAAACCAAACATAAATCCCCAGTCACACCAAGTTTACGACCTGTTTCCAACCACCTTGGATGGTGGTACTTTAGTTTCTCTCATGGTTAGCGTCAGGCTATTTCATATTCAACTTCATGACGGGGAGGAGTGGCGAGTCATTCCAATTGTACTGTCTTGAATTTTTTTTTTATAAATAGAGGAACAGTACAAATCAACCTGGTCACCGGTGGTCGAAAACAGGTCGTAAGCTTGGCGTGACTTAGGCTCAATTCTAACCATGGTCGACCTTCTATGTCGTAATTCTATGTATCCCTCATCTTTCAGGGTGATGCAGGCAAGGTCATCATATTAACACAGCGGGGCAAGACTCGTAGTGACGGTTTTAAACTGGACAAGTTTAGGTTTAAGAAGGCGATAGGCAAGAATTTATTTACCAACAGAGTGGCTACCGAATAGAATAGACTTATTAAACATGTAATTAGATAACTATGGATAGGGATGAAACGCGGTAAGGGACATGGAACTGCCTAGTATAACCCTTATGCCGCTGTGGTTCTTAACGTTTTTCAGTACCTTTAGTACCCCTTGATTATCTAAAAAAAAAAAAAAAAAAAAAAAAAACTCGTACCCCAATTCAATATAAATGCAAGGCAAACATATGAAAGGGAATAGTGACGCAAATCTGAGAAATTATTAGATATATTCAATTACTGAACAAAGGCACTTTTTTATTTCAAATTAAAAAAAGTCAATTAGCTGGATACAATGAATGCACATTATGCTTTCTCATGGTAAATATACAGTACCATTACACTGGCTATCATGTCTCATAGCCCCTGGTTCAAGGTTTCGTATCCCTTAGAGGGGGTTTACACGGTTCGTCGAACCCGGTTCGACAGACACGTGTTTAAAGTGATGTGTGAACGGGGTATTTGGTTGTCGAACACGTTGGTTAAACCCCAAATACCAGTTCACACATCAATTTAAACACGTGTCTGTCGAACCGTGTAAACCCTTTCTTAGGGGTACAGGTAGCCCAGGTTAAGAAACACTGCCTTATGGTCTCTTACAGTCTCCTCCATTATGTTTTTATGCAGTACTTAGAAATTAAGCCAGATTCATTTGCCATCACCTCTTCAAAGAGAAGAGAACATCAGGATTCTTATTGATCCCTCGTCTTTTCAAGGAGTTTCTCAGCCAAGGATTTCAATATTATGCAGTTAATCTTGTCACGACTTATATATATATATATATATATATATATATATATATATATATATATATATATATATATATATATATATATGTGTGTATATATATATATATACATACATATATATATATATACATATATATATGTGTGTGTATATATATATATGTGTGTGTGTGTGTGTGTACTTCATGATTGCACAATGGGTCTTCATCGAGATGTTAATTTTTTTTCTCGAGATTTTCCCTGGCTAGTTCTGTCTCTCAGAATGTGATGATTTGTATTATAGTGTATAATGTTTCTATCACTAAACGCTTAAGAAATGTGACTATATCCTATCTAATCCCGTATTATGGGGTCCCTTGAATATACAAGTCGTTGTAAGGGGCCCCCTGAATATACAAATCGATGTATGGGGTCCTGAATATACAGGTCGATGTAGTTGGGGGGGGTCCTGAATATACAGGTCGATGTAGGTGGGGGGGTCCTGAATATACAGGTCGATGTAGGTGGGGGGGTCCTGAATATACAGGTCGATGTAGGTGGGGGGTCCTGAATATACAGGTCGATGTAGGTGGGGGGGTCCTGAATATACAGGTCGATGTAGATGGGGGACCCCTGAACATACAAGTCGTTGTAAGGGATCCCCTGAATATACAAAACGATGCCAGCAGTCCACAAATCTTGACAGGTTGAGAAATACTGTTTTAGAAGACCCTCAGCCAATGTGGTGCTTGGAAATAAATCCAGCTGTATCTGCTTCCCCTTCTTCCAAGACCCTCCACTTCTTCGTCCCGTGTATTCATATCAGACCGCGAAATGGCCATCATTAACCCACTCAACATTGTTACGTCCTCTCTTACAACCGGTAAGGCGATTTTTATTCACCTCAGGGCACGATTCTAGACCTTATGGACCTATGCATGTGACGATGCCTAATTGAAGAACCTTAAGACTGGGATCTGTCGTGGAATGGGTCTATGTTCTGAAATGTCCTTTGTGAGGAGTTTTGAAATATGGACATCGATGACAAGGGAAAGGGTAGGGATGTGCAAGACTAGGAAATGAAAGGAATTAAAGTTATGGCATCAATATATCAGAGCGAAGACTTAACTTTGAAGTTAGGCCTAGGTTTAAGGAGGAAATAAGCAAGAACTGGTCTACTAATAGTGGTTAACGAATGAAATAGACTATCCATGTAGTGAGAACTGAAGCAATTGGTTGCTTCGAGAGAAAGTTATACAACTTTATGGATAGGGATGGAAGATGGTAAGGGACATGGAACTTCCTAGTGTAGTCCCTTTGGCCTCTTGCAGTTTCCTCAACTTTTTATCATGTTCTTAAGTTTGGATGTTCGATGGCCGAGTGCATTAGAGCGTCGCTACTTGCGGTGGAGCGCTAGGTGGCGGCAGTTCTAATCCTGCCGCCAGCGAGTTGGACCAAGGGTATTTAAATACCAAACTACAAAGTTCTTTGTAAGGAGTAACGTTCTAGCCTCCTGATATAGGGAGTTCGCGACACAAGACAGAATTAAACCGAAAATATTCCCCCTTACGTTGTCTACAAAAAAGGGAGTAAGATATATATATATATATATATATTTTTTTTTTTTTTGACGATTTGGACTTGTACTTTTTTTCGGTACAGATTGAAAAATCAGCCTGAAAACTTCATCACTGTACTACACAAATGGAAAAGTAATTTTGGATTAAAAAAGAATAATGATAAAAGGGGTATGACTGGTTCGTGGTGCAGTCACTGAACTACCTTAAGCCCTTGTTCACACTAGCGGTTTCAAGCACGGCCATTCGGTTACAATGCAAGTCAATGGAGAGGTTCACGCACAACCGCGCAGCTTTTCCTCGACTATGCGATACCGCCGCGGTTTCCGCGCGGTTCATACCGCTAGTGTGAACATGATCCTATCATTAACTGGAGAAAAGTGACGCATTCGATGCTGCAGGCGATTTTATTGAGCCCAAGGAAGTTCCCGTCCCCTCTGAGGTCAAAGTATTAAAGGACTGAAGTACACAAAGATGGAGTCTGTCTATTCGAGATAAAACCTCAGGAAGGATTGGTTCCTACGGGAGAAAGGTTAGGAGGAGGTGAGAGAAGGATGAGGAGAGGGAAGAGGAGGGACAGAAGGGAAGAGGAGGGAGAGAAGGGGTAGGAGGAGGAAGAGAAGGGATAGGAGGAAAACAGGGGAGGGGAGGAAGAGAGGGGAGAGGAGGAAGAGAGGGGAGAGGAGGAAGAGAGGGGAGAGGAGGAAGAGAGGGGAGAGGAGGAAGAGAGGGGAGAGGAGGAAGAGAGGGGAGAGGAGGAAGAGAGGGGAGAGGAGGAAGAGAGGGGAGGGAAGGGAGAGAATGGAAAGGAGGAAAAGAGGGGAGAGGAGGAAGTAAAGAGGAGGAAGAGGAGAAGAAAGAAGACGGAGGAAGAGAGGGAAGGAAGAGAGAGAAGACAGAGGAAAAGAGTGGGGGAGGAAGAGGAGAGGAAGGAAAACGGAGGAAGAGAGAGAAGGAAGAGAGAAAACAGAGGAAAAAAGAGGGGGGAGGACGAGTGATGAGGAAGAGAGGGGAGGAAAAGAGAGCGGATGAAGAGAGGGGCGGATGAAGAGAGGGGAGGAGAAAAAGAGGGGAGGGGGAGAGAGGCAGCGTGAGAGAGAGTGAGAGGAGGGGGGAGGGAGAGAGGGGAGTGTAGAGAAGGAGTGGAGGGAGGGAAGAAGGGCAGAGAGGGAGGGAGGGAGGGAGGGAGGGAGGGAGGGAAGCGATCGAGGGGAAGTAGGGAGGGGAGACGGGGAGGGGAGGGGAGGGGAGACGGGGAGGGGAGGGGAGGGAAGGGAGGTAGAGAGGGGAGTGACGGGAGGTAGGGAGGGGAGACAGTGACGGGAGGTAGGGACGGGAAAAAGGGAGGGGAGACAGGGAGGGGAGACAGGGAGGGGAGGGAGAGGATGGAAGGGAGGGAAGGGAGGGAAGGGAGGGAAGGAGGGAGCGAGCGAACGACTGAATGAACGAACAAGTAACATCCAAGGGGATGCACTGTGAGAAGAGAATAACTAATAAATACAAAAATAATTACATAAATAAATGAATAATTATGAATAAATAAACCAGAAAAGGAAAAATAGAAAGAAATAGATCAATACACACACAAAAATGTGATGGTGACTGTTCCAACCTGAAGAATGAGGCCCCCCCCCCTTCCTTTTCCAGCCGGGTACTTGTTGCGCCCTGACGCACAGCACACTGTTCCGTCCACATACATCACATTTCGAGCAATAAAACAACCTGAAGAGAGGAGGAGGAGGAGGAGGAGAGGGGGGGAGGAGGAGGAGGAGAGGGGAGGAGAGGGGAGGAGGAGGAGGAGGAGGAGAGGGGAGAAGGAGGAGGAGAGGGGAGGAGGAGGAGGAGAGGGGAGGAGGAGGAGGAGAGGGGAGGAGGAGGAGAGGGGAGGAGGAGGAGAGGGGAGGAGGAGGAGAGGGGAGGAGGAGAGGGGAGGAGGAGGAGGAGGAGGAGGAGGAGAGGAAAGGAGGAGGAAGAAGGTGTATGACAGAGGAAGAGGTTGAAGGAGGAGGAAGAGAGGGAAGGAGGAGGAAAAGAGAAGGATGAAAGAGAAGAGCAGGAAGATAGGAAAGGGAGAATAAGAGAGAGAAGGAGGAAGAGAGGAAAGGGAGAGTAAAAGGGGTAGGGAGGAAGAGAGATAAGGAAGAAGAAAGGGAAAGGGAAAGATGAGGAAGAGAGGGAAAGAGGAGGAAGAGAGGGAAAGAGGAGGAAGAGAGGGAAAGAGGAGAAAGAAAAGAAACGGGGTGGAAGAGAAGGAAGGGGGTGGAAGAGAAGGAAGGGGGTGGAAGAGAAGGAAGGGGGTGGAAGAGAAGGAAGGGGGTGGAAGAGAAGGAAGGGGGTGGAAGAGAAGGAAGGGGGTGGAAGAGAGGGAAAGGGGAAGAGAGGGAAAGGGGAGGAAAAAAGGAAAGGGGGAGGAAAATAGGAAAGGGGGAGAAAAAAGGGAAGGGGGGAAGACAGGGAAGGGGAGGAAGAGAGATAAGGAGGAGGAACAGAAGAGAGCAGGAAGAGAGGAAAGGGGGAGTAGGAGAGGGAAGGAAGAGGGAAAGAAGAGGAAGAGAGGGAAAGAAGAGGAAGAGAGGGAAAGTGGAAGAAGAGAGGGAAAGTGGAGGAAGAGTGGAAGAGAAGGAAGGGGGTGGAAAAGAAGGAAAGGGGGTTGAAAAGAAGGAAAGGGGGTTGAAGAGAAGGAAGGGGGGTGGAAGAGAGGGAAGGGGTGTGAAGAGAAGGAAGGGGGTGTGAAGAGAAGGAAGGGGTTGGAAAAGAAGGAAAGGGGGTGGAAGAGAGGAAAGGGGGTGGAAGAGAGGAAAGGGGGTGGAAGAGAAGGAAGGGGGTGTGAAGAGAAGGAAGGGGGTGGAAGAGAGGGAAGGGGGTGGAAGAGAGGGAAGGGGTGGAAGAGAGGAAGTGGGGGAGGAAGAAAGGGAAGGGGGAGGAAAGGGAAAGGGGAGGAAAGGGAAAGGGGAGGAAGAGAGAAGGGGAGGAAGAGAGAGAAGGGGAGGAAGAGAGAGAAGGGGGAGGAAGATAGGGAAGGGGAGGAAAGGGAAAGGGGAGGAAGAGAGAGAAGGGGGAGGAAGATAGGGGATGGGGAGGATGAGAGAGAATGAGGAGGAAGGTAGAGAATGGGAAGAGAGAGAAGGGGAGGAAGAGAGAGAAAGGGGAGGAAGAGAGAGAAAGGGGAGGAAGAGAGAGAAAGGGGAGGAAGAGAGAAGGAGGAGGAAGAGAGGGAAGGGGGAGGAAGAGAGAGAAGGAGGAGGAAGAGAGGGAAGGAGGAGGAAGAGAGGGAGGAGGGAGGAAGATAGGGAACAGGAGGGAAAAGCGGGCAGATGAGGTTGAGAAGGGTGAGGAGAAAGAGAGGGGAGAGGAGGAAGGGAGGGGAGAGGAGGAAGAGAGGGGAGAGGAGGAAGAGAGGGGAGAGGAGGAAGAGAGGGGAGAGGAGGAAGAGAGAGGAGAGGAGGAAGAAAGGGGAGGGGAGGAGAAAGAAAGGGGAGGAGAGGAGGAAGAAAGGGGAGAGGAGGAAGGGAGGGGAGAGGAGGAAGAGAGGGGAGAGGAGGAAGAGAGGGGAGAGGAGGAAGAAAGGGGAGAGGAGGAAGAAAGGGGAGAGGAGGAAGAAAGGGGAGAGGAGGAAGAAAGGGGAGAGGAGGAAGAAAGGGGAGAGGAGGAAGAAAGGGGAGAGGAGGAAGAAAGGGGAGAGGAGGAAGAAAGGGGAGAGGAGGAAGAAAGGGGAGAGGAGGAAGAAAGGGGAGAGGAGGAGAAGAAGAGAAGGAAGAGGAGGAAGAGAGAAGGAAGAGGAGGAAGAAGGAAGAGGAGGAAGAGGAGGAAGAGAGGAGGAAGAGAGGGGGGAGGAGGAAGAGAGGGTGGAAGAGGAAGAGAGGAGAGATGAGGAAGAGAGGAGAGATGAGGAGGAGAGGGGAGATGAGGAAGAGAGGGGAGAGGAGGAGAGGGGAGAGGAAGAGAGGGGAGAGGAGGAGAGGGGAGAGGAAGAGAGGGGAGAGGAAGAGAGGGGAGAGGAAGAGAGGGGAGAGGAATAGAAGGGAGAGGAAGAAGAGAGGGGAGAGGAGGAAGAGAGGGGGGGAGGAAGAGAGGGGGGGAGGAATAGAGGGGGGGAGGAATAGAGGGGAGAGGAGGAAGAGAAGGAGAAGCGGAACAGAGGGGAGAGGCGGAACAGAGGGGAGGGGAGTCAAAGTCAAGGAAAAGGGGAATTACAGGTGAAAGAGGGGACATCGAATGTAAAGAGGGGGGAAACTGGTAAAGATGAGATATCCTGGGGGAAAGGAACCACGGGGGAGACAGAAGAGAAAGGAAGAGACCTCCTAGGAGATAGGAGAGGAGGGGAAGAGGAGAGGTACAAAAACAGATGTTAAAAGAAACACGTAGACATACACGGAAGATAAAAGGAGGGGAGAGGGGAGTGGCATAGAGAGGAAGAGGGAGATGAAGAGTGTGTGTTACAAAAGAAGGGGAAGTGTAACATAGAGGGAAGGGGAAGGAAGGTGAGGAAGAGAGCATAGTAGTAAGAACAAAAAGAGAGCGAGGGGATGAGAGAGTGCTAGAGCACGAAAAAGAGCACGAGAGAGAGTAGAGATGAGCACAAGCGAGAGCAGATACCACAAGAGACCAGAGAGAGCACGAGAGCACGAAGCGAGAGAACCCGATAGAGAGCACAAGAGAACACGAAAAAGCACGAGCAAGTGCAAGAAATACTTTTATTACATGCCCCCCCCCCAGGCCAAGTACAGCCTTTTATGCCACGTTGCATATTGCAGAGCGATATGCCCCCCAAGAAGAGACGTTTGTTGCATAGCCAAACGTTTGTTGCACGGCCGATGACAGCCAGGAGAGGAGACAAAAATATTTGTTGCAGACCCCAAGACAAACAAGATACATCCGGCAGGAACTCCATGATGATCAATGTGGCAATTCTTCGTGGGTGTTGGAAATGTATGTATCTTCTGCAACATCCTCATCCACTTGCAACATCCTCATCCATTTGCAACATCCTCATCCGTTTGCAGCATCCTCAATCTCTAGTTGTAACATTATTATCATCATCCATTTGCAGCAGCATCAACCTCTACTTACTCCATCCTCATACTCCACTTCCAGTATTAGCATCCTCATCTTCTTCCACTTGCTATATCCTCGTCTTCTTCCAAATGCTCCATGCTCAATCTCCACTTGCAGCATCCTCATCCTCAACCTCCACTTGCAGCATCCTCATCCTCAACCTCCACTTGCAACATCCTCATCCACTGGCAGCATCCTCAATCTCCACCTGCAGCTTCCTTATCCTTCACTTCCAACCTCATCCTCCATTTGTAGCATCTTCATACAATTGCAGCATACTCAACCTCTACTTGCAACATCTTCATCCTCCACTTGCAAGATCCTCATCCTCCACTTGCATGATCCTCATCCACCTGCAGTATTATTCCCATCCACTTGCAGCTTACTCCGTCTCCACCTGTAGTTCCCCATCCTCCACTTGCAACATCCTCAATCTCCTCCTGTAGTTTCCTCATCCACTTGCAGCACTCAACTCCAACCACAGCTTTCCCACCTTCACTAGCAGCATACTCATCCACCTGCAGCATCCTCATCCACCTGCAGCATCCTCATCCACTTCAGACATCCTAAACCACCATTTGCAACATCATTCTCCACTTGCAACACCCTCCCCCTCCTCCTCCTGCATTTCCTGATTCAGTCGTGTCCATCACTAAGGGATTTCATTCCCCTTCTATTTATAAAAAATATAATTAACAAATGAAATAGATAAATAAATGGCGTTCGCAAACTGTAGAACTAAATGTACTTGTATTCACCTATATTGGATAAACATGACACATTTTCCATTCATAAAAACAAATAATGAAATAGATACATAGATAAATAAAATGAAAATAAAATCAGCTCGTTAACTCCAACACGTCTCAGTTTCATTTTATATATATATATATATATATATATATATATATATATATATATATATATATATATATATATATATATATATATATATAATTCTACACATATTTCTCGCTGCGGGCCAAAAGGTCCCTTGTCAGCATTTTTTTTTTCATTGTAACTCGTTAAACCCCTGACACAAGAAGTCTGCTTCCCCTGAACTGCAAATGTCGCCTGTCCCTTGAAGAAGAAAATAATAATAACAATAGTAAATAAATAAATAAAATAATAATGGTAATGAACTATATAAATATTTATATAAATAAAAATACCAAAGACACAAATACAATAAAATAGACAAAACAATCAATAAAAATAAACCAATAAAAATAATCACTCCATAGAAATATATATAAAAAATCAATATAAATAAATCAATAAAAAATAGATTAATACAAGTAAAACTAATAACAAAAACTATATACATAAAGAGTGAAGAAAATACAAAAGAATGAGCTAAAAAAGACAACATAATACAATAAAAAGAACATATAAATTAAGAGTAAATAAATAAATTGCGCAGACCAAACTGCTGAAGAGGCCGATCAGCGAGCACAGCCTGAGCACTATTTCCGAAATCTAATTACAATTCTTAAAACGCAGACAATAAATTCGGCCGATTACCATTCATAAGCGACCACCCCCTCCCCGCCCTTCTTTTTTCAATTTCGAGTTAGCCCCCCCCCCCTGCCCCCACCCCCCCACCCCACTCCGGCGTCTTAATTCACTCCAATTTTTGCCAAAATCTTAAAACCTCCCCTAATTACATCGTGAATCATTTTGTCATAATTTCACATCACTTTGCATTACCGGACTCGCCGTCCCGAATCGTGAAGATGAGGATGTGATAGTGGGCGAGTGTTTGCGTTTGTGTACGTGCGTATGAGAGAGAGAGAGAGAGAAGGGGGGAGGGAGAAAGAGAGAAGGGGAGGGAGAGGGGGTGGTAAAGAGGGGGAATGGAAGGGTGAAAGGTGGAGAAGAGGATGAGGAAGGGGAGAGGAAAAGGGAGAAAGAGAGGAAGGGGGACGGAGGATGGAAAGAGGAGGACGGGGAGGGAGAGAGGAGAAAGGGGGAGGGGTAAGAAGAGGTGGAAGGGGGCAGGGGAAGTTAGAGTGTATGGTGAGAGAGATAAAAGAGGAGGAAGGGGTAGGGGAGGTAACGGGGGGACTGAAAGGGAAGGAGAAAGACGAAGGAGGAGGAGGAAGACGGAGGGGAGAGAAGGGGAAGAAGGGGGAGGAGGGGAGAGACGGAGAGAGGAAAAGAGAAACGGAGAGGGGAGGAGGGGGAAGACATGAAGGGGACGGAGGAGGGAGGGGGAGGAGGAGGGAGGGGGAGGAGGAGAAAGACGGAGGAGGAGGAAGGGGGGAGATGAGAGACGGGGGAGGAGGAGAGAGACAGAGGAGGAGGGAGGGGGAGGAGGAGGGAGGGGGGAGGAGGAGGGCGGGGGAGAAGGAGAGAGACGTAGGAGGAAGGAGAGAGACGGAGGAGGAAGGAAGGAGGAAGGAGTGGGAGGAGGAGAAGTAGGGAGAGGGAGGAGGATGGAGAGGGATGGAGGGGTAGGGGTTGGAGGAGAGGGATGGAGGTGTGAGACGGAGGGGGGGGCAGGAGATGGAGAAGAGAGACGGAGGAGGGAGAGGAGGAGAAGGAGAGGGACAGAAGGAGAAGGAGGGAGAAGAGAAACTGAGCGGAGAAGGAGAAGGAGAGGGACGGAGGGGGAGGAGGAAAGGGACGGAGGTGCGAGACAGATGGGGGAGGGGGAGCAGGAGATGGAGAGGAGAGACGGAAGAGGAAGAGGAGGAGAGACTGTGCGGGGAAGGAGGAGGAGGAGAGACTGTGCGGGGAAGGAGGAGGAGGAGAGACTGTGTGGGGAAGGAGGAGGAGAGGGACGGAAGGGGGCGAAGGAGGAGAGGGATGGGAGAACGAAAGAGACGAAGGGGGAGAAGGAAGAGGGGGTGAGGGTGGAGGAAGAGGGGATCGAGGAGTAGGAGGATTGGGTGGAAGGGGTGGTGGGGGAGGAGAGGGAGAGGGTGAAAGGGTTGGGAGAGGGGATGTAAAGGGGGAAGTGAGAGGTGGTGGAGGGGGAGTAGTGAGAGGGGTTAGGAGAAGGGGAGGTGTTAGGAGGAGGGGAGGTGTTAGGAGGAGGGGAGGTGTTAGGAGGAGGGGAGGTGTTAGGAGGAGGGGAGGTGTTAGGAGGAGGGGAGGTGTTAGGAGGAGGGGAGGGGTTAGGAGGAGGGGAGGGGTTAGGAGGAGGGATGGTGTTAGGAGGAGGGGAGGTGTTAGGAGGGGAGGTGTTAGGAGGGGGGAGGTGTTAGGAGGAGGGGAGGTGTTAGGAGGAGGGGAGGTGTTAGGAGGAGGGGAGGGGAGGTGAGGGGAGGGGAGGTGTGGGGAGGTGAGGGGAGGGGAGGGTTGTGGGGAGGTGAGGGGAGGGGAGGTTGTGGGGAGGTGTTTAGGAGGAGGTGAGGGGAGGTGAGGGTAGGGAGGTAGGGGGAGGGGAGGGGAGGGGAGGTAGGTGAGGGGAGGGAGGGAGGGAGGTAGGTGAGGGAGGTAGGTGAGGGGAGGGGAGGGAGGTAGGTGAGGGGAGGGGAGGGAGGTAGGTGAGGGGAGGGGAGCTGTGGGGAGGGGAGCTGTGGGGAGGTGTGGGAGGGGTTAGGAGGAGGGAAGGGGTTAGGAGGGGAGTGGGAGGGGTTAGGAGGAGGGGAGTGGGAGGGGTTAGGAGGAGGGGAGTGGGAGGGGTTAGGAGGAGGGGAGTGGGAGGGGTTAGGAGGAGGCGAGTGGGAGGGGAAAGGAGGAGTGGAGTGGGAGGGGTTAGGAGGAGGGGAGTGGGAGGGGTTAGGAGGATGGGAGTGGGAGGGGTTAGGAGGATGGGAGTGGGAGGGGTTAGGAGGATGGGAGTGGGAGGGGTTAGGAGGATGGGAGTGGGAGGGGTTAGGAGGAAGGGAGGGGAGAGGTCAGGAGGAGGGGAGGGGAGGGGTTAGGGGGAGGGGAGTGGAGGGGAGGGGTTAGGAGGAGGGGAGTGGAGGGGAGTGGGTAGGAGGAGGGGGGAGGAGGGAGGGGAGGGGGAGGAGGGGAGGAGGAGGGGAGTGGAGGGGAGGGGTTAGGAGGAGGGGAGTGGAGGGGAGGGGTTAGGAGGAGGGGAGTGGAGGGGAGGGGTTAGGAGGAGGGGAGAGGAGGCGAGGGGTTAGGAGGAGGGGAGGGGGAGGAGGAGGGGACGGGGAGGAGAGGAGGCGAGGGGAGGGGTGGAGGGGAGGGGTTAGGAGGAGGGGGGAGGGGTGAGGAGGGGAGGGGAGGGGTGAGGAGGAGGGGAGGGAGGGGGAGGGGAGGAGGGGAGGGGTTAGGGGGGGAGCGGTTAGGAGGGGAGGGGAGGGGTTAGGAGGGGAGGGGAGGGGTTAGGAGGGGAGGGGAGGGATTAGGAGGGGAGGGGTTAGGAGGGGAGGGGTTAGGAGGAGGGGAGGGGTGAGGGGGGAGGGGGGAGGAGGGGGGGGGGTAGGGGTGAGGGGGAGGGGAGGGGTTAGGGGGAGGGGAGGGGAGGGGTTAGGAGGGGAGGGGAGGAGAGGGGAGGGGAGGGGAGGAGAGGAGAGGGGAGGAGAGGGGAGGAGAGGGGAGGAGAGGGGAGGAGAGGGGAGGAGAGGGGAGGAGAGGGACGAAGGGATATACGACTATACAATGAGTTAGAACCTTATTTAGATAAAAAAAAAGGAGACGTGTTATTCCATTTGTACAGACTACTCCAAATCACTCAAAACAATCCCATTCAATTCAGCCTGGCGCGGGACACGCGTCTTCCCGTTTTCTATAAAGAAACTACTCGACTCTCCCTAACGAAGGTAATCTCTTCAACTACTTGTTCTTGTTCTTGTTCTTGTTCTTGTTCTTGAGCGACTCATGTTCTCTTGGACGATATCCCGTCACTTGTACAGAGACGAAAAAAATATATATATCTTTGTTATTTTACGTAGATATGCCTAATTAAGTTTGTATTAACATACAGATGAAATGCTGAGCTGATTATACAAACATGAGTGTTGATATGGATCCTGTGGCAAAAACGATATTTTCCTTCGCATTTTTTTTTTCTTTTCTTTCCTTTCCTTTCCTTCTCTTTTCCGGATGGAATGGATCTCATGAATTAGGACGAGGACGATGTCATGCACCCGGAGGATGACAGGGAAGACGAAAAAAAGGGACAGTGTAAGAGGGAGCGAGGAAGAGAGGTAGGAGAGAAAGAGGGAGAAAGAGGGAGAGAGAGAGAAGGAGAGAGAGAGAAGGAGAGAGAGAGAGGGGAGAGAGAGAGAGAGGAGAGAGAAAGGGCAGAGAGGGGGAGAGAGAGAGGGGGGAGAGAGGGAGGGGGGAGAGAGATATGGGGGAGAGAGAGGGGGGAGAGATATGGGGGAGGGAGAGAGGGGGAGAGAGAGGGGGGGGAGAGAGAGAGGGGGGGAGAGAGAGGGGAGAGAGGGGAGAGAGAGAGGGGAGAAAGGGCAGAGAGGGGGGAGAGAGAGGGAGACAGGGAGGAAGAGGGGGAGAGAGAGGGGGAGAGGGAGAAGAGGGGAAAGGAGAGGGAGGAGAGGGAGAGGGAGGAGAGGGAGAGGGAGAAGGAGAGGGAGAAGAGGGAGAGGGAGGAGAAGGGGCGGGAGGAGAGGGGAAGGGAGGAGAGGGGAAGGGAGTGGGGAAGGAAGGGAGGAGAGGGGAAGGGAGTGGGGAAGGAAGAGGGAAAGGAGAAGAGAAGAGATGAGAGAGGGAGAGGGAAAGGAAAAGGAGAGGGAGAAGAAAGGGAGAGGGGAAGAGAGAGGGGATGGGAGAGGGAAGGGAGATGAGAAGAGGAGATGGGAGGAGAGGGAAAGGGGGAGGGAAGAGAGATGA
>NC_134794.1:51044789-51054789 GCF_046742065.1 Oratosquilla oratoria | reverse complement strand
GGGAAGGGAGGGAGGATGGGGAAGGGAGGGAGGATGGGGAAGGGAGGGAGGAGGGGGAGGGAGGGAGGAGGGGGGGGAGGGAGGAGGGGGAGGGAGGGTATGGGGTAGGGAGGGAGGGAGGAGGATGGGGTAGGGAGGGAGGAGGATGGGGTAGGGAGGGAGGGAGGAGGATGGGGTAGGGAGGGAGGGAGGAAGGGAAGGGCAGGAGGTGAGAAGGGGGAAGGGAGGGGGAAAGAAGAGGAAGTGGAGGAAGAGGGAGGGAGGAAGTAAGAGGAAAAGAAAGAGGAGGAAGGAATAGGGAGGGGAGGAAGGTAGGAAGAGGGAGGGAAGAGGGTAGAGGGGAGAGGAAGGGGAGGGAGAGAGGACGGAAATTGTGGGAGGGGAAGGGATGAGGGGGAGGAGAAGGGATGAGGGGGAGGAGAAGGGAGGAGGGGGAGGAGAAGGGAGGAGAAGGGAGGAGGGGGAGGGGAAGGGAGGAGGGGGAGGGGAAGGGAGGAGGGGGAGGGGAAGGGAGGAGGGGGAGGGGAAGGGAGGAGGGGGAGGGGAAGGGAGGAGGGGGAGGGGAAGGGAGGAGGGGGAGGGGAAGGGAGGAGGGGGAGGGGAAGGGAGGAGGGGGAGGGGGAAGGGAGGAGGGGGAGGGGGAAGGGAGGAGGGGGAGGGGGAAGGGAGGAGGGGGAGGGGGAAGGGAGGAGGGGGAAGAGAGGAGGGGGAGGGGGGAAGGGGGGAAGGGAGGAGGGAAGGGAGGAGGGGGAGAGGGAAGGGAAGGGAGGAGGGGAGGGTAAGGGAGGAGGGGGAGGGGAATAGAGGAGGGGAGGAGAAGGGAGGAGGGGGAGGGGAAGGGAGGAGGGGGAGGGGAAGGGAGGAGGGGAGGGGAAGGGAGGAGGGGAGGGGAAGGGAGGAGGGGGGGGGGGGGGGGGGGGGGAGGGGAAGGGAGGAGGAGGGGAGGGGAAGGTAGGAGGAGGGGAGGGGAAGGCAGGAGGGGAAGGGAGGTGGGGGAAGGGGGGAAGGGAGGTGGGGGAGGAGGGAGGCTGGGGGAGGAGGGAGGAGGGGGGAGGAAGGGAGGGGAGGGGAGGGGAGGGGAGGAGGGGGAGGGGGAGAGGAAGGGAGGGGAGGGGAGGGGAGGAGGGGAGGGGAAGGGAGGAGGGGAGGGGAAGGGAGGAGGGGAGGGGAAGGGAGGAGGGGAGGGGAAGGGAGGAGGGGAGGGGAAGGGAGGAGGGGAGGGGAAGGGAGGAGGGGAGGGGAAGGGAGGAGGGGAGGGGAAGGGAGGAGGGAAAGGGGAAGGGAGGAGGGGAGAGGGGAAGGGAGGAGGGGGAGGGGAAGGGAGGAGGGGAGGGAGGAGGGGAGGGGGAAGGGAAGGGAGGAGGGGGAAGGGAAGGGAGGAGGGGGAAGGGAAGGGAGGAGGGGGAAGGGAAGGGAGGAGGGGGAAGGGAGGGGGAAGGGAAGGGAGGAGGGGGAAGGGAGGGGAAGGGAAGGGAGGAGGGGGAAGGGAAGGGAGGAGGGGGAAGGGAAGGGAGGAGGGGGAAGGGAGGGGGAGGGGAAGGGAGGAGGGGGAGGGGAAGGGAGGAGGGGGAAGGGAAGGGAAGAGGGGGAAGGGAAAGGAGGAGGGGGAGGGAGAAAGGGGATAAGGCTTGAAACAAAAAAGTGAATCATTTCGCTTATCTCCTGAGATAAATGATGTGGTACAAAAACCGGGACTCTATTGTTCTGTGCTACGTCATATAGATTTGTTTCATCAACTTCGCTTATTTGCAATGATCTTTTCCATAGCCGAATTGATTGGTGTTTGGATTTGAGGAGTATATGTAAAACAGTGGATTCTTAAATGATGCATCATCTGATATAAAAAAAGAAAAAAAAAACGTCTTTCCCAAACGCTCTGAATATTCTAATTTTTTTTCAATTAATTTTTTTTTATATTTCATACACAAACATACACACACACACATGCACGCATAAAAATGATTAAAATAAATACACAAAGTTGACAATCAAATATTCTTTCATTGTGACATTCACTTCCTTTCTTCCAGAGCTTTCGACCGTCTTCACCATTTTCTTTGGCAGCATCTCTTCCTCCCACTTCTGTGGTCGTTCATCGCCTTTTTCCTTTATTGCCCGGAATCGAGGCCGTTTCGGTTTCTCTTCGTCTTTGTTGAACCCAAGACAGTTTCCCTTTATCCTCCACAATCTTTTGTTCTTTGACTTTGGACACGTTTGCATGTGTCGTGTGAGTGTGTGTGCATATATGTGCATATATATTATATATATATATATATTTATATATTATATATATATATATATGTGTGTATGTGTGTGTGTGTGTGTGTGTGCACGCGCGCGTTACCATCGCCCCCACAACTTCTGCGTTTCTCTTGTTCTCGAGAACTTTTTAATTTTAGTAACAAAATTTGTATCCTCGATTTTCACTTAAAAAAAAAAAAAAAAAAAAAAAAAAAAAAAAGCAGCTGACAACGGTCCTCCTACTGACCTTTCCGGGAAGAGACTTTAGACTTATCTTTTATCAATGACAGAGTTCAAAGTCATCGGTTGAAAAGTTCTAGGATGTGATCAGTCTGCGGTTATCACTCACCATGTTAGACAAGGTGTAAGAAATTCAGCTTTAATTGATAAAGCTCTTGGGCCCAGTCTGGAGAGCGAGTGCCAGCCCCTCAAGGTTGCACATCCGGAAGGAGACGAAAGGGTTGATGTTGTCCATCTTGCAGAATCACTACAAGCTGGCGTCCCTCACTGGTCCTTTCTAATATTTACATCAATCACCAATTGGGGACATACGCCAGGGAGCGCGTTGCTCCACTCACACGCCGTGACTAGTCCCCACGGTCTCCCCGAGCGATCTCCCATGCAGCCACCCTCCCATTCCCACTCCCAACAACTCACGACAGATTGGACCAACCTGCCCCAGCCATGAATTCTGTTGCCGTCTCTTTCTTCGTCTCCTCCACCATCGAGGGTTGTCTTTCTTGTGGAGATGACCCTGTCAGTAGGATCAACAACCGGAGTTGGCATTTACGATTTATACTGGTAACTGGTTTCCAGCGAGTTTGGCAGTAAAGTCTCTGGTTTGATACGAAGTCATTCCAGCGATACTCCATGATTCTCCGAAGGCACTTGGTACCGATGGCATCGAAACACTTCTTCAAGTAGCTTTCAAGGTCAATACCTCTTTATATTGTGGTTACCTTAACTCGATATGCATTTCCTTTAACAATCCCCAACTCGTTCAAACAAATATTTTTTCTTTTAACCTCTCACTAAACCAACAGGTTCATTTAGTTATAACACATACACAAGTATACTTAGACATATGCCTACTTGTGTGTGTGCGTGTGTATTCGTATGCGTGAGTGCGTGTGTATTCGTATGCGTGAGTGCGTGTGCGTGAGTGTGTGTGTGTGTGCTTGAAAGTGTAAGCGCTAATGTGCGAGATTGCGTGCATGTGTGTTAACCTGTGTGCACATGTCTTCACGTGCGCGTGTGTTAACATCTGTGTACACGTGCATGTGTATTAACGTGTGTACACGAGCGTGTGTGTTAACATCGATGTACATGTGCATGTATGTTAAAACGTGTGATTTACTATGGTGTTGAATCACGTGTTGGACTTGTGATCAACATTTTTTACCCTCCCGGTAGAGCTCAGCGCTCATATATGACCGATCTAAGAGTAATGCTGTGACCTTACACTCACACATACCCCGAACTCCCAGCCCACGAGTTGGAATAACGACTCACAGCGCAGTGATACTGAAATTATTTCAGCCCTGGGCGGGATTCGAACTCAAGATCGCTGTAGCAGTGGTTGCGAACGCTACCACTGCGCCGTCGAGTCGTGTATGCACGTGCGTGTGTTAACGTGTGTGCACATTTGTGTGTACGTGCATGTGTATTAACACGTTTTTTATAATATAAAATACCTTGTTAATTGTAAGTTGTTTACGATACATTGTGTCATCATGAATCACAAAAAGAACCATGAAATGACTAACTGAAACGGAGAATTCCACGCCCTTGAGAACCCGGCGTCAAAAACACTGGTTTAGAGAAAGGCAACAGAAACCACAACACAAATGGTCCATTAATCAATAGAAAAATACATCTTGGAAGGCGTAGGTCAGACAAGGTCATCACCCTGACGCCCGTCCATAAAAATATGTCAACAGTCTGACCTCCATCTGAAGGTGTAGGCCCGACGGGCTGACACTCAGTCCCCAGAGAGCCGTTGCCAGCAGCTGTGGGGCTGCAGGTTTCGAATTGTTGCAACTCAAGTCATCACAACTACATCAGCATCATCGCATCACAACACAAATTCATATCACTTTTACTATCATTATCATAATCCATTATTGCATTATCTGTAATTACCATTACTAATTATAACTATTTATTACAATTATCAATTACATATTAATTATTGATTACAATTACTTAATTATTAATTACTGATTACAATTTATATAGATGAATTACTAATTACAATTTATATAGATGAATTATTGATTGCAATTATTTATATATTGATTATTAATTATTGATTACAATTATTTATATGTTGATTATCGATTACTATTATTATTGCGTAAACTTCATGGTGCAACTATACTGTAGCTGTCAGCTGTCCATTTCCCAACCAGCCAGAGACTTGGAGACACGGAGGCGTTCGTTCGGCATAATCAAATTACGAGTTCATGAGGTATAATGTTCTATGTGCAGACGACGCCTCTTTGAGAATGCGCCGTCTTCTTTGGAGCGAACGAGCCAAGCGAAATGTCATTACGAGGGGGTGGTTAGGGGCAGAGGGTGAAGGTTAGGGTTAGGGGAAGTGGGTGATTAGGGGGAGGGGGTAGTTAGGGGGAGTGGGTGGTGATTAGGGGGAGTGGGTTGTTAGGGGGAGTGGGTGATTAGGGGAAGTGGGTGATTAGGGGGAGGGGGTAGTTAGGGTTAGGGGGTTGTTAGGGTTAGGGGGTTGTTAGGGTTAGGGGGTTGTTAGGGGGAGGGGGTTGTTAGGGTTAGGGGGTTGTTAGGGGGAGGGGGTGGTTAGGGAGACGGAGTGGTTAGGTGCAGGGGTGAGGGTTAGGGGGTGAGGGTTAGGGATGAGGGTTAGGGGTTGGGAGTTAGGGGGAAGAAGGGTTAGGGGGAGGGGTTTAAAGACGGTGGGACTAGGGGCAATGGGGTTAGGGGCGGAGGGGCTGGGGGCAGGGGTGGGGGTTTAGGGACGGGGAACAATTAGTTAACAATATATCTCGTCAAAGGCCTGTAGTAATAACTCACAGCCTTTTCCATTTAAAAGTACTTCGCTTATATTCATGTATAAATAGTACATAAAAACGCACGCACATACGTACATATATAACTAAGTATACATAGGAGTGTACGTTCGATGTGCGCGCACGTACATGCCCACAAGTATCAGCATCCTCTTGAATGTCCACGTTCTAAGGTCTTTCAGTCCGTCCAGCCTTTATACCGAATACCCGGCGACCTATGACCTCATCCTTTATATTAAATGTAAAAACCGAGTCAATCAATGTATTTTTTTTATCTGTAATGAGGTGCTAATTGGTGCGTTCTGAGCTTGAAAAGGCCATCGAGTCATCTTGTTATCTTATATAATTTTTTTCACTGAACGATATCGAAAAATAATTCAAGAACCTCCACTGTATTTGTTATACTGTTTTTGTTTGTTTCTTTAGTTTTCCACTTTGTTCGCATCTTATTTCCTGAAAACGAAAGGGAAACAAAGTTGAAGAACTCCATTAAATGCGATTTTTTATGTATTTATATCAAAATGTGTGGGTGTGTAATATGTGTAGGTCAGCGCGTCTATGTACCTGTAAATATGATTGTATGTATATTTACGCGTGTTATTTTTTAACATTTACGTTGTAAACTAAAAAAGAAATAAAATAAAATAATAAAAACTCACACCGGGGACCGGTTGCAAGCCCTTGGGACCGCATTTTCAGACGAAGTTCTGGATGTTGAGAACATCTGAAGACGTGTGGCAGGGACCCGATACCATCCGACGTCTACCTCGCAGAGCCACAATGTGCAGGCTTACATCGTTAGCCCTTGTATATGCGTATGGATGCAACTTAGGTATGTATGCACATGTGAACGTATTTTTACTTGTGCACATATTCATACATATATATATCCATGTATGCTTACATGCATGCACATATGCACCTATTTGTATGTGTGTATGCATGCGCATTTTAAATATTTTATGCACACAAACACACACATACATATATATATATACATATACATACACGAGTATACATGTACATATACATATACTCCGCTATATATTAACACATTCTCTCCAACGGGACTAAGTTAAACTGGGAAAATACAATATAAAGGTCCTATCCAAATTGAAATGACAAATTCATATGAAATGTACTCAACACATAATTCAACTTTACAACACAATGGTCATTGGATTGCCCAGCGGGCTTCAATTAAACGAGAACACCATCTCCCACATCTACCCATGCAAACCGCAAAAATCACCTTTCGACCAGCTACGTAATGGATTATGCATGTACACCCATTAGGTCGAATGTTCTGTTGTAACAAGGAGGATTTTGATCCTTCGGGGGCGATAAGGTGCATTTGGGGGACTGGGTTAGGGGAAGAGGTGTAGGGTTGGGAAACGGGGGTGTGAATTTGGGGGAATGGGGGAAGGGAGATGAGGATTTGGGGGAATGGGGGAAGGGAGATGTGGGTTTTGGGGAAGGTGGAATGAGGGGTTGTGGGAGGAGGGGTGTGGGATGGGGTACGGGGGATGTGGGATGGGGGGATGTGGGGTTGGAGGAAGGGATGTGGGGTTGGGGGAAGGGGAATGTGGGGTTAGGGGAATGTGGGGTTGGGGGAAGGGGGATGTGGGGTTGGGGGAAAGGGATATGTGGGGTTGGTGGAAGGGGGTATGTGGGGTTGGGGATAAGGGATATGTGGGGTTGGTGGAAGGGGGTATGTGGGGTTGGGGGTATGTGGGGTTGGGGGAAGGGGGATATGGGGTTGGGGGAAGGGTGAATGTGGGGTTGGGGAAAGGTCGGTGTGGAGTTGGGGAAAGAGGTGTGTGGAGTTGGGGGAAGGGGTGTGTGGAGTTGGGGGAAGGGGTGTGTGGAGTTGGGGGAAGGGGTGTGTGGAGTTGGGGGAAGGGGTGTGTGGAGTTGGGGAAAGGGGGGTGTGGAGTTGGGGAAGGGGGATATGGGGTTGGGGAGAAGGGGGCTATGGGGTTGGGGGAAGGGGGGCTGTGGGGTTGGGGGAAGGGGGGCTATGGGGTTGGGGGAAGGGGGATGTGGAGTTGGGGGAAGGGGGATGTGGGGTTGGGGGAAGGGGGATGTGGGGTTGGGGGAAGGGGGATGTGGGGTTGGGGGAAGGGGGATGTGGGGTTGGGGGAAGGGGGATGTGGGGTTGGGGGAAGGGGGATATGGGGTTGGGGGAAGGGGGATATGGGGTTGGGGGAAGGGGGATGTTGAGGTGGGGATGGTGGGTGTGGGATTGGAGAGAAGGGACGTGGGTTGGGGGAAGGGAGGTGTGGGGGTTGGGGAAGGGAGGTGTGGGGGTTGGGGAAGAGGGGTTGGGAGAAGGGGAATGTGGGGTTGGGGAAGAGGGGTTGAAGGAAAGAAGGTTGGGGAAGGGAGTTGGGTGAAGGGGGATATGGGGTTGGAAGGGAGGTGTGGGGTTGGGGAAGGGAGGTGTGGGGTTGGGGAAGGGAGGTGTGGGGTTGGGGAAGGGAGGTGTGGGGTTGGGGAAGGGAGATGTGGGGTTTGAGAGATGGTGTTGGAGGAAAGGGGGTTAGGGGAAGGGGATTCCGGGGAAGAGCGGATTTGGGGTTGGGGAAGGGGTGTGTGGGGTTGGGGAAGGGGTGTGTGGGGTTGGGGAAGGGGTGTGTGGGGTTGGGGAAGGGGTGTGTGGGGTTGGGGGAAGGGGGATGTGGGGTTGGGGAAGAGGTGTTGGAGGGAAGGGGTTGGGGAAAGATGATTCTAGGGAAGGGGGTTCTGGGGAAGGGAGGTTCTGGGGAAGGGGGGTTCTGGGGAAGGGGGTTTCTGGGGAAGGGGGTTCCGGGGAAGGATGGTGGCGGGAAAGATGGGTGCGGGGTAGGGGGTTAGGGTAGAGGGGTTGAGGGAAGAGGGGTTCGAGAAGTGGAGAGGGGGGTTTGGGTGAAGGGGAAGGGGGGTTGGGGGAGGAGAAGTACGAAGGCGGAGGGTTGGTGGGAAGGGCTGTTTACCTAGGGGGAGGTCCCATCGACCCCCACACCCCCTCTCCTCCCAAAGTCTATTTTTATTTTCATTGAATGAGAGTGAAGTTTGCCAGAATTTTTTCTTTCTTTGTGTTACATGTATAATGAGTTGGAATGTTAAAATCATGCCGATGTGTGACCCTTCAGTTCACAACGAGATTAATAATAAAAAAAAGAACGAGAGATAGGGGGGATGGAGAGAGAGATGGTGAGGGAAGGAGAGAGGAGGTAGATGGATAGAGATGGGGAGGGAGGGGGAAGGCGAGAGAAGGAGGGAGAAGGAAGGGGAAGGAGAGAGAGATTGACAGATTGAGAGATTGAGATTGAGAGATTGACAGGAGAGCGAATGAGAGAGCGAGAGATAGAGGGGGAGAGTGGGAAGGAGGGGTGAGAGAGAAAGAAGAGAAAGAGTGAGAGACAGATAGAGAGACAGAGGAGAGTAAGAGAACGAGGGGTAGAGGGGGAGAGAGTTGGAAGGATGAGAGTTAGAATGAGAATGAGAGAGAGAAGAGAGTGAGAGACCGAGAGAGAAAGAGAGAGAGGAGACAAATAGACTTACACGACGCGATTTGAGACAGAAATATCCACTGGCTACCCCGAAGGGATTACCACAAATTTTAACAAAAATCTTTATCAAATGAACATATAAAAGAAATGTATATCCTTATTACAATTAGGGAGAACCGTAAAACATGTTACCGCGCTCAACAAGGTAATACATTATAGTTCATTGCTATCAGTGCTCACTGACGCTCGTCAAAGCTTTGGCAGTTAATGTGTACATTCTGGAACCAATGACGTGTACCGGCACGAGCAAAAGTTGTGACCCACCCCGAGTATTTCATAATACTAAATAAAAATTATTTTGTCTGACAATTTTTTTTAATGTATTCAAGAAAATTACCTGAATGTAAGCTGAAGACTATATAGGAAAATACATATGTTCTAAATAATGTATATATATATATATATATATATATTATATATATATACATATATATATACATATATATATATATACATATATACATATATATATATATATATATATATATATACACATATATTATTTATTTTCATCACCATCATCAGAAGGTGCAGTCCTTGGGGGCCGACATACTCTCCGGACTGGGTCCAATCTCTCTCTCTCTCTATTATATTTCTTAATTTTTTCACACAGGGAGAACAAACAACCGGGGACTGCTCCCTCCCTCTAAAGCACTGTTCACAGTAGCGGTTTGAACCGGCCGGAAACTGCGGCGGTACCACATAGTCAAGGAAAAACTGCATAGTAATGTATTAACGCTTCCACTGACTTACTGTAATTGAACCGCCGCGATTCAAATCGCGGAACTTGAAACCGCTAATGTGAACAAGGCCTATCACTTTCAGTTGTTGATGCGGAAGTCCCATAAAAAAAAAAAAAAAATCTTCCCAGGGACCGTTGCCAGCCACTGTGGGGCCGCGGGTTTTCTCAGTGAAAGTCGAGGTAGCAATGAGTGTTTATAATCCAAGGTTTAAACTGTTCGGGCGAGGGTTCAGGAGTAGGGGGTTAGGGGCCGGGGGGGGGGAGGAGGTTAAAGGCGGGGGCAGCCAGTTCAACCATTGATACATATGAAGAAATTAAAACAGATTGTGCAATTTCATCAATGGGCATGACACAAAATGCATCTTTCGTTTTATACAGCTAATAGCAATGCATATAAAACCATTTCCATAATTATGCCA
>NC_134794.1:51027289-51037289 GCF_046742065.1 Oratosquilla oratoria | reverse complement strand
CAACCTACGTATTAACATGATTACAAATGATTTCCTGTCATAAACTCAAACACCAATGAATGTTATTACAGAACAAAGGTTTCCCATGTTCTCCGAGCGAAGAACCTTTATCAACTGAATAACATTAGTGTTCCATTTGTGAGCACGCGCATGCACACAGACACACATACACAAATGATTACTGACGAGGAGCAAGCCGACAGGAGACCTTTTGGTCCATAACTAGGTCGGATGCGAAGAAAAATTATAACGATATATAAATAAAAATCATAATAATATAATGATAAAATAAATAAATGTATAGGTATAGTTAAATAATAAACAGGTAAATAGTAAATAATAATACACAACAAATAATGAATAAAAATAAGCAAATAATAACAATTAAACAAATAAAATAAAATAAATGGCAGTTATTACAGCATCTTCCTTTGTTGTTTATCTAAATGAATCTTCAAGCTTCGAACTGAACTACATTACACTGCCTCTGCAGAAGTTTATTCCATTCATTAACTACACAAGGTTGGCGAAGTTAGTTTTACCCACTTCCAAATTATATCTATTTCAAGACAGTTTGAAGCCATTGTTTCTTGTCGGATTCTTATTCAGTGTGAAAATTTTATCGCTTTTGATGTCAATTCCCTTTAGAATCTTAAAGACCTGTATCAAATCTCCTTTGAGTCTACGCATTTTATGGAAAACAGATTCATGTGTTTTAGTCGATTTTCGTATTATTTATTTTTATATTTGGAATCAGTTTTGTAGCTCGCCGTTGTACTTTTTCCAATCTGTCAATGTCTTTAATGGATTCGGTGACTATACAGAAACAGCATATTCTAAATGTGGATTAACGATTTATATATATCTTGTTAATGAGCTATGGACTTTTCTTGTCAAAGAATCGCGCAATCAGTCCTAGGATCATATTTGCTTTCTCAGAGGCTAAAATACACTGCTTAGATGAGTTGAGATCGTTACTTATAATTACGCCGAGATCCTTTTCACTATCCACTTTTGTTAATGAATTTACAAATAACTTGTAATCGTACTCTTATTTCTACGTATGTGCGTTACCCATTTGTGTGTCAAATTTCATTAGCCTATTTTCAGACAATTCCTGTAATTTATCTAAATCTTCTTGAATATCTATTTGGTTTAAGCGATCATTTGCCATTCCACACATTTTTGTATCATCAGCAAATTTGGAGACAATAGATTTTAGTCCGTGGTCTATATCATACTATGAATAGAAGTGGCCCAAGAACGGAACCCTGAGGAGCTCCACTCGTAACATTTTTCCATCTAGAAGTTTTTCCATTTAAAACAATCGTTTTCGATTATTCAACCAATTACTAGTCCAACTTAATAGGTTATCACCTCGTGTAAAGCTAATTTAGTAAGTAGTCTTTCGTGGGGGACGGTATCAAAAGCTTTTGCAAAGTTTAGATATATTAAATCTATTTTGTTTCTTTTGTCATAATTCGAGATGACTGTTATAGAATTCAAGTAAGTCACGCAAGGACGTTTCCGACTGAGTTCATGATGGTTATCATTTAACAAACAGTTACTTTCTAAATGATGTTCGATAGTATCTCTGATGATAGTTTCCATCATTTTTCCTACGATTGAAGTCGAGCTTATAGGCCTGTAGTTATTTGGTTTCATTTATCACTATTTTTGAATATGGGAGTAACGTTAGCTAGCTTCCATTCTCTTGGGACATCTCCGGATATGATGGACATGATGGAGAGAAATATATATATATATATATATATATATATATATATATATATATATATATATATATATATATATATATATATATATACATAATGCGGATATGATTACAAATTATTACAAATGAGCATGCCGACAGACCTTTTGGTCTAAATTATGTCGGATGCGAAAAAAGTAATAATAATCAATAAACAAAAATTTTAATAATAAATAAAATAAATGCCTATGTACAGTTAAATAACAAACAGGTAAATGGTAAATAATAATGAATTAAAATCAAGCAAATAATAGACAAACAATAACAAATGTAAAATAAATGGCAGGCATTACAGAATCTTTAAGTGTTTATCTAAACGAATTTAATAGCTTCGAACTGTACATTGCACTGCCTCTGCAGAAGTTTTTTTTATTCATTAACTATACGGTTGGCGAAGTTGTTTCTACCCACTTCCAAATTAAATTCATTTCCTGACAGTTTGAGACCATTATTTCTTGTCGGATTCTCATTCAACGTGAATGTTTTGTCACTTTTAATGTTGTCAATTCCCTTTAGAATCTTAAAAACCTGTTTCAAGTCACCTCTGAATCTACGCTTTTTTTTATAGAGAAAACATATGTTTTAGTCGATTTATATTTGGAAACAGTTTTGTGGATCGCCGTTACACTTTTTCCAATCTGTCAATATCCAAATGTGGACGAACGATCCATATAGCGTGCAACCAGTCCTGGAATCTTATTTGTTTTCTCAAAGGCTAAAATACACCCCTTAGATGATTGAGATCGTTACTGATAATTACGCCGAGATCCTTTTCACTATCCACTTTTGTTAATGAATTTACAAATAACTTGTAATCGTACTTACACTTATTTTTACCTATGTGTATAACCTTGAATTTAATTGTGCTAAATTTCATTAGCCACGTTTCAGACCATTGTTGTAATCCATCTAAGGCTTGATTCACACTATCGGTCCGGTCGCGCTCCACTCCCGCTCCGCTCTCGGTCCGGTCCAATATTGTCTCATTAATTTCAATGGAAGCATTCACACTGGCGCTCTCGCTCCAATCTCGCTCCGGTTTCGCTCCGGTCACGGTTCCGCCAAAAGATATTTTTACTGGAGCGAGACCGGAGTGTGATTGGACCGTGAGCGCCAGTGTGAACTCAGTTGCCACGGTCCTGCTCCTCCTGCTCCACTCCAGTCGAGATTCAGCCTTCATATAAGCAAGTAGTGTTACCTTCTGTCCTACCAAACCATGGATAATCCAAAGGAAACACCACAATGGGATCATGAGAAAGTTAGAAAAATGATAAAAATACATTTTCTTTTTATTTATCACTGATACAATGACAATGCGTACAGCGAGGATATTCATAAGCACCAACTGAATAAAATATAACCTACAAAACTTACTTTAATTTTGTGGATTTAGATGAAATGCTAATAGAATTAGTCAAAAGGTAAACCAGAGCTGTATGACCTGACTTCGCTGCACTACAGTGATAATGTTTGCATACTTATCATATTGCCAAGGTACTGAGAGAAAAAAATACACATTATTAACCGAAGAAAGAAATTCCATATGTATAATAACAACCTATTATCCACTGCGGAAATGTATCTCCTTAGCTCACTCAACAAATATTCCTACACAAGTTTCTTTGTCTACTTATATTTCATCATTTTGCCAAGGCATTGAACCAGCTGGGGAGCTGAAATATACTTTCAGTGTTTCTCTCGCGCCAAAAGCCTCCTTTGTAGCATTTCCCCCTCTTCCTCTCATTGGACGTACTGTGTTTGATGGAGGCATGACAACAGTATCTGGTAATGCAACAGCATTTGGGTGTATCAGATTGTGAAGTATGCATGTTGTTGTAATGATTGCATTAGCGTTAGAAGGCATAGCTTTCAATTTCTTAAATATATTCTGAAGGTTTGCACTAGAATACCAAATGTGCACTCAACTATCCTCCTGGCTCTAGATAATCTATAATTAAAAATCCTCTTCTCTACCTTATGTTCAGTCTGTGAACCTGGGTAGGGCCTCATCAAAGTTCTCTTCAGCGGGAAAGCCTCATCTCCCACTACAACGTATGGTGCAAGCACATCAGTGCCAGGAAGTGCAGCATCTTCTTGTACATTTCAAGTCATCCTCAATTTTGGATAGTATTTTCTCAAATGTTCCTTTGTTCATTCTGAAATAGCTGTGGAATTTACTATCATCAATAAGACGAGGATACAGAGTATGAAATTCTCCTTCAGTCTTCCTATCTTGCAACATAGGATGAACCCACAATCTCTTTCTTTTTCTATTTTTTTTTTCCTACTTCTTCATCAAGTGCAATAGCGATTATTCCCAACTCGGCGTCAGAAAAGTCACACATCCTTCGTAACTGATGGTAAGAATTCTACTGGTGTCGAGGGAGGGGGGATGACGGGATCGAGAGCGGACCGATAGTGTGAATACCTCAGAACCGAGAGCGGAGCGCGACCGGACCGATAGTGTGAATCAACCCTGAATACCTCAGAACCGGAGCGGAGCGAAAGTGGAGCGCGACCGGACCGATAGTGTGAATCAACCCTAAATCTTCTTGAATATCTAATTGGCTTAAGTGATTATTTGCCATTCTACACAGTCTTGCATCTTCAGGAAATTTGGAGATGATAGATTTTAGTCCGTGGTCTATATCATTTATACATACTATGAATAGAAGTAGCCCAAGAACGGAACCCTGAGGAACTCTACTCGTAACATTTTCCATCTAGATGTTTTTCCATTTAGAACAACTCTCCATTTTCGATCATTCAACCAATTACTATTCCAACTTAATAGGCTACCAGTTATTCCGTGTAAACCTAATTTAGTAAGTAGTCTTTCATGAGGGACGGTATCAAAAGCATTTGCAAATTCTAAAAATATTAAATCTATATCATTTTTGTCATAATTCGAGATGTCTGTGTTGTTGAATTCGAGTAAGTTAGTCACGCAAGAACGTTTCCGTCTGCAATCATGCTGGCTACCATGTATCATACAGTTACATTCTAGATGATGTTCGATAGCATCTCTGATGATAACCTCCATCATTTTCCTAAGATTGAAGTCAAGCTTATAGGCCTGTAGTTATTTGGTTTCATTTCCAAGAATAAGAAAAATAAATCAGATGAAAATCGACTAAAACATACGAATGTTTTATACAAGCCCACCGGCTGCGCCGGCCCGGCTACGCCGGGGGCCTTGGCCTGCGGCGCTGCGCCTTAGGCGCGGGCGCTGCGCGCCCTGGGCATCACTATACTTGTAAGTCTTATCCTCTTTTAACTTTTCATTAAACGTCAACAGCTTTCGCTGAAACACCTTCACCGTCTCTTTCACAGCTAAAGCTTTAGTCTCTCGATACAGGTCTGGGAACTTAAACTCTTTCGAGTTCTTCGAGTTCTTCTTTTTCGAGTTCTTCGAGTTCTTCTTTTTCGAGTTCTTCGAGTTCTTCTTTTTCGAGTTCTTCGAGTTCTTCGAGTTCTTCTTCTTCGAGTTCTACTTCTTCTTCTTCTTCGAGTTCTTCGAGTTCTTCTTCTTCCTCTTCTTCGAGTTCTTCGAGTTCTTCTTCTTCGAGTTCTTCGAGTTCTTCTTTTTCGAGTTCTTCGAGTTCTTCTTCTTCGAGTTTTTTTATTTCTTCTTCGAGTTCTACTTCTTCTTCTTCTTCTTCTTCTTCTTTTTCTTCTTCTTCTTTTTCTTCGCGTTCTTCGCAAATAACCTGACACCTAGAATCATTCTGGAACACAAAAAACCCTCACGGCCAAAACTCGGCTGTAACGCTTTTTACCACGGGAAGGTGTAAGTAACTGGACCCACTACCATTATTTTTTTTTATTATAGAAAAAAAAAACGTAGACTCAGAGGTGACTTGATACAGGTTTTTAAGATTCTGAAGGGAACTGATAACATTAAAAGTGAAAAAAAAATTCATACCAAATGAAAATCCGACAAGAAATAATGGCCTCAATCTGTCAGGAAATAGACTTAATTTGGAAGTGGGTAGAATTAACTTGGCCAACCTTGTAGTTAATGAATGGAATAAACTTCCTGCTGAGGTAGTGCAATGTAGTTCAGTTCGAAGCTTTAAGATTTGTTTAGATAAACACCTAAGCAAGATGCTGTAATGACTGCCATTTATTTTATATTATTTGTTTCTTATTGTCTGTTTATTATTAGCTTGATTTTCTCTTATTATTAGTTATCTGTCAATTCATCGTTACTTACTATTTAACTTTCTGTATATTATTTAACTATACCTATGCATTTATTTCATTATTTATAATATAATTTTTTATAATTATTATAATTTTGCAAAGTACATGGTATTAAGAAACTCGTGATTATTTGTTTTTTACACGTTTTGAGTTTCAACATCATGTCTTACATTATAAATTTTTTTATTGGCACCTTGCTCTATATTGAGATTTAGTCCATTGACATTCAGTGCCTCATGGACATTTGACCCATCAAGGACATCTGGTCTTTCCCAGTAATCCGATCTCTTATGGACACCTTGCCCCCTCCGTCACCGCGTCCCACACCGGCCACCCGTCGTTTAATGACATTCTGTCCGATATCACTTCCTAAAATGATATTCTGTCCTCCACTGACATCATATCCTTCCGTGATATTTTGTCCTCCACTATCCTTATATCCCATCGTGATATTTTGTCCTCCAATATCATTACATCCCATCGTTATATTTTGTCCTTTGACATTACGTCGTAATTTGATATTTCGTCCTTTAGCGACATATCCTAAAAGGATGTTTTGTCCTAAACTGACATATTGCTCTACATTATTGCTATACCCTACTTTTTCCCATTACACTATTTCCCTTCCCTTTGAGTTTCTACCCTAAAAAACGAACTAATTCATTACAAACTCCCACAACGAGGTAAGAACATCTTTGCATAAAGGTCATGACGCCTGGAAAAGAGATACCAAGGATCAAGAAAGTGATAATATCAGTACCATTATTATAATTATAACCGATATTTTTCCTGTTTACCACCACATTTAGTATATACATGGAAAGTAACAACGGAATGAATACTCGCCTCAGAAAATCTTTCAAGAAAAAAATAAATTATATAAGTAGCAAATACATAAAGAAATGAATACAACATACAAAAAAATAAATAGATGAAATAAATGAATAAATAACATACTAAAAAAAAAAGTGAACAATGGTAATATAATAAATACACAAATTATTCCTCTAACAAAAATAACCTATTCGTAACACACACGTCACATACACAGGGGAAAAAATAGAAAACTCATTTCGCGCCAAGCTTCGAACTGACGTTTCGTCCTAAGAATGGATGCACCACGATTTTGTACACTGCGTGCGTGCGCGCGCGCAAGCCGCGGACAGACCTTTTAGTGACCTGGGCTTTTAGAGCATAACCTGGGAAAAGACGTGGGCTCTTCGGGGGGAGGGAGAGAGGGAGGGAGAATTGAGGGAAGGAGAAAGGAGGAAGAATTGAGGGAGGGAGAAAGGAGGAAGAATTGAGGGAAGGAGAAAGGAGGAAGAATTGAGGGAGGGGGTGAGGGGAGGGAAGGGAAGGGGAGAGAGGAAGGAGGGGGAAAGAAGGAAGACATGAGTGAAGGGAGAGGTGAAGAGAAGGGGAGAGGTGAAGAGAAGGAGATGAGTGAGGGGAGAGGTAGAGAGAAGGATAGGGAAGAGGTGTAGGGAAGAAGAGGGGGAGGGGGCGAAGGAGAGGGAGTAAGGGGAGGGGGCGAAGGAGAGGGAGTAAGGGGAGGTGAGGAAGGAGAGGGAGGAGGGGGAGGGGGGAAGGAGGGGGAGGGGGGAAGGGGGGAAGGAGGGGAAGGAGAGGGAGGAGGGGGAGGGGGGAGGGGGAAGGAGAGGGAGGAGGGGGAGGGGGGAAGGAGGGGGAGGGGGGAAGGAGAGGGAGAAGGGGGAGGGAGAGGCGGGACACACACACACTTCCCCGTAGGCCTCAGTTCCGTCAGCACGAACCTTTGTCTATATGCCCGAAGATTTTCAAAACATTTTAGGCAACAAAACAGGACTTAAGAGACAAATGTGGAAAAAAGATAAAACAATAATAATTACTAAACGCGTATGGCGAGATATGTAAAACATTTTTTTCTTCTGAATTTGAAACCTTCACCAAATGTGCACGGGCAGCCGAGGAAAGTGCATGTCGCCGGGGTTGTTCGGATTAGAGTTCTGGGTCATTCTACTCTCCGTACACACGCACACGTTGTCGTCTTCTTGTTTACCACAATTATCTAAGCTAGGTAAATAAACACACACACCGTATGAAGCGTTCATTTTGGTTATATCACTAAGCTACGCCCTGATGGACTAGGCATTTTTCGACCATTTTCGGTGAAAAATACTTTATATAATCAATTACTTTTAAAATTTCAAAGACACACACACACACACACAGAGAGAGACGCAAAAACGTTTTAAGCTGTTTCCTTACACTTTGTTTATATATATACTAAATTCAAACGTTTTCATATTTGTTTCTTATCCTGATTAAATATTTCTGACAAACATGCAAAAGGCATTTGCAAACCACACACATACAACATACACACACACAAACACACACAACACACACACAAACACATACAACATACACACACACACTAACAAACATGCAAAATACATTTGCAAAAGTTCTGCAGTTGATATTTAGAAATAGAATATACAACGAAAAAAAAAACAATAAAAATATAATTGTTCATCTACCCACGCACGCACACATTTTGACAAACATGCAAAAGTAACTTGTAAAACTGCTACACTAGCTATTCAGAAGTATAAAGCATTACAATAAAAGAAAAAAAATGGTTAAAGGACAAAAATACATATCCATCTACGCATGGTATGCAGGCAAGCACACGCTTACACACACACACAAACTAAAAATAAAGTGAACGTTTCTATCGACCAAAATAATTAGCTAAAACCCTTTCCTTCCTCTTCCTCCTCTTCTGTCATATCTTCCTTCTTTTCTTCTTCCTCCTTTTCCTCCTCTATCTTCCTTCTTTTCCTAATCTATCTTCCACTCTGTCCTCCTCATTATTCCAACACTACCCTGTCTACCTTCTATCCCTTAATCTTACTCCCTCTCCTCCCCACCCTCTCCCTCCACACTCACTCCCCCAACGCGGAGAGCGACCAAGAGTGAAGTACGACTCGAGTTGTGCTGGAGAACGTCCTCACGTCGCGCGTGGGGCCTCGAGAGCCGTCCTCGAGGTCCACCTTAATGAGGGCAAAAAAAATCACGAGGTCAAGCGCACGCGGAAAAGCAAAGAAGGTCAGACCTATGCGGGAAACCAAGCAAGGTCAAGTGTACGCGGAAAAGTAAGGTCAGGTGTACGTGGTAAAGCAAGCAAGGTCAAGTGTGTGCGGAAATGCATGCAAGGTCAGAAGTATGTGGAAAAGCAAGGTCAGATGTATGTGGAAAAGCAAGGTCAGAAGTATGTGGAAAAGCAAGGTCAGAAGTATGTGGAAAAGCAAGGTTAGAAGTATGTGGAAAAGAAGTACGTGGAAAAGCAAGGTCATGTGCACGCAGAAAAGCAAGCAAGGTCAAGCGTACACAGAAAAGCAAACAAGGTCAAGCGTGCGTGGAAAAACAAATATGGTCAGGAGCACGCGGAAAAGCAAGGTTATCCTGACCTTTATTTTATCAAGTTCAATCAATTACTACCTTTACATAGCCTCACATTTATATAAAAAAAATTCATTACTTCACTTACTTGCAGATTACTTTACAAACAATTAAAAAAGTAAGGGAGAAATAAATAAACAAAACCAACTAAACAGGGTTGGTCAAAGTATATGTACAGATTTCCATGTACTTATACTTAGATTTATAAGTACATATTTTTTCTTGTACTTTGATTTGAAAAATTCAACGTATACTTCTACCAAGACCCAAACTCCTTGAAAAATGGAAAGTACATTCAAGTAAAATTAATACATTGTGTTTGGTCAAAAGTCATATACCGTATATAGATTCTAGCAAATTTTATGGGGATACTATTTGGTAAATTCGTATATTGAGTATTATAACCCTGTACCAGTCCGTGACGGGAATTATTTTCTATTACAATGTACTTGTAATTAAGTACAACGACATGCACTTAGACTTGAGTACATTACAAAATTACTGTACTTGTACTTGAAAAATATCTCAAGAACTTGAACTTGACCTTTGGTACAGTCGCCTGTACTTAGAATCAGC
>NC_134794.1:50997289-51007289 GCF_046742065.1 Oratosquilla oratoria | reverse complement strand
ATGCCACTATATCAATTCTCCACATTGCCCTAATAAATACACCCCAACATCCACCCAATCACCCACATCCCAATATCCACCCTAATACCCACACCCAAATATTCAACCTAATACCAACATCAATGTATCCATTTTCAACATTGCCCTAATAACTACACCCCAATATCCACCAAATATCCACATTCCAATATCCACCCTAATAACTACATCCCAATATCCACCTAAATACCCACATCCCAACATCCACCCCAATACCCACTCCTAAACCCGCACCCTAATATCCACCCGAATACTCCCAAACCAGCAAACCCACACCCCAATATTCGCCCTAATACCCAGACCGTAATCTTCACAACACATTATCCACCCAAATACTCGCAACCCAATATACACCTTAAATACACCCCAGAATATTAGCCCTAATACCCACACCACTATATCCATCCTAATAACTACACCCTAATATCCATCCAAATACCCACATCCCAATATCCACCCGAATACCCACACTCCTAAACCCGCACCCGAATATCCACCCGAATACCCAACTCCCAAACCAGCAAACCCACACCCCAATACCCACCCAAATAACCGCAACCCAATATACCCCCTAGATACACCCCCGAATAATAGCCCTAATACCCACACTACTATATCTATCCTAATAACACCCAAATACCCACATCCAAATATCCACCCGAATACCCACTCCCAAACCCACACCCTAATACCCAACTCCCAAACCAGCAAACCTACACCCCAATATCTGCCCTAATACCCAAACCGTTATATCCACAACACAATATCCACCCAAATACCCGCAACCCAATATACACCGAAATACCCCCCGAATATTAGCCCTAATTCCCACACCACTATATCCATCCTAATAACTACACCCCAATATCCACCCAAATACCCACCCCATTATCCACCCAAATACCCACACCTTATTATCCACCCTAATACCCACTCCTCCTTATCCACCCTAATACCCAAACTCCAACATCTACCCAAATATCCATCTTAATACCCACACCCCAATACTCACCCTAATACCCACACCCCAATATCTACCCAAATATCCATCTTAATACCCACACCCACTCATCCAAATACCCACACCTCAATATCCACCCAAATACCCAAACCCCATTTTATTCCCCAGAGAGCCCAGAGTTGAAAGCAGTTTACTTTTCCCTCATGAATAAAAGATCAGAACAAGTCTGACCATCATGCAATCGTCATGATCGACCTCTCATGCACATGGCAGAAATGTGTGTGACAAAGCGATACAGAGCACGTCAGTGACAATTCAACCAGTAAGATTCCTCCCACTCAAGCGGTGAAAAATCACGAGACTTATCACACACACACACACACACACACACACACACTTGAAGACTGAATATTATTCTCAACAACCAATGTTATATATCCTACAATTAAAATGACAACATCAACTATTCACCGTAAGAACAAACTAGGAATTAGGACACACTCAGTGTCTAATTAATTGTGTACTTACGTGGATAGGAGCAGTCTTCTAGATACGATACACTAGATATGTTCCTAGTATAAACCTAGTGAACACAGGAGTATCAACTAGACAACTCACTTTTCTGACTTCACTTCTTTGTACACCACCATAAGCACATCCTTAAAAAAGAATCTATTTAAGTCATACATACAAAACTAGCTCCTGTGTCTTCATTTCAGTTCTATATACAAGGTGCTTTCATCAATAATCATTATCCGAATTACACGCCTTTCCGTCGGCTGATTGTTGGTTGAGAGTCAATTCTGTTTAGATGTGCTTCATCAACACGCCTACGCACCGTTACATCTGTCAGAATAGATAACAGCGTTCTGTTCATTCACTTGTATTTGTCTTGCTTCTTTTAATCACTTACTTCGACCACCGCATACAGGGAGCACCTTAAAACCTCTAGACACATTTCACCTTGACACTCTTAAAACATTTCTCCGAACGTCGTCAAGAACGAGAAAGAAAAAAAACAACGAAAACAGAAATCACAATGTATACAAGTATTGGTGTCGCTCTCTCTCTCTCTCGTGCGGTTTCCGTTACGACGTCGCTCTGGGCGTGTTGTAGTCCCGGGTTACAGATCTACGAAGACCGTACCCGGTACGAGAGGCATCGTCAGTCCTCACCCTAACACACGTTTCCCGTCCGAAGCCTAACTTGCACTGACTACACTTCTCGACCCACTCTTCCTCGCTCTGCCTCTCCTCCTCCTCCGCCACCGTCGCCGCCTCCTCCTCCTCCTCCTCGGTCTGTCTCTCCTCCGCCTCTTCCTCTTCCTCCTCCGATTCTTCCTCTTCCTCCTCCGATTCTTCCTCTTCCTCCTCCGCTTCTTCCTCTTCCTCCTCCGCTTCTTCCTCTTCCTCCTCCGCTTCTTCCTCTTCCTCATTGCTCTGCCTATCTTCCTCCGTCTACTCGCTTGGCTTTCCTCCTCCTCCTTATCATCATCATCACCACCATGTGCCTATCCTCATTTTCATCCTCCTCATCTTCGCGCTATCAATCTCCTCCTCCTCGCTCTATCCTCCTCCTCCTTGCTCTGCCTATCCTCATCATCTTCATTCTATCTATCCACTTAACTCTACTTATTGACGTCCTCCCCCTCTCCTCCTCATCATCACCACCATCCTCGTTCTACTTATTTACAAAGGATTACAAAGGCAAAGCATGCCGACAGGAGACCTTTTGATCCATATCTAGGTCGGATGCAAAAAAAAAAAAAAAAAAAAAAAAAAAATTAATAAAAAATTAAAAAAAAAAAAATTTAATAATAAATTAAAACTATAACAATGTAAATAACAATTAAAATACATAAATAAATGCATTGGTATAGTTGAATAACAAACAAACAGGTAAATAGTAAATGATAATAAATTGACATATAACTAATAATAAATGAAAATCAGACAGACAAATTATAACAAAACAAAAACAAATAATATAACATAAATTATAATAATTACAGCATCTTACTTAGGTATTTATCTAAATGATTCTTAAAGCTTCGAACTGAACTACATTGCACTACCTGTGCAGGAAGTTTATTCCATTCATTAACTACACGGTTGGCAAAGTTGTTTCTACCTACTTCCAAATTGAATCTATTTCCGGACAGTTTGAGACCATTGTTTCTTGTCTGATTCTCATTCAATGTGAAAATTTGGTCACTTTTGATGTTGTCAATTCCCTTTAAAATCTTAAAGACCTGTATCAAGTCACCTCTGAGTCTACGCTTTTTTAGGGAAAACAGATTTATGTGCTTAAGTCGATTTTCGTATGATTTATTTTTGATATTTGGAATCAGTTTTGTGGCTCGCCGTTGTACCTTTTCCAGTCTGTCAATGTCTTTAATGAGATTCGGTGACCATACGGAAACAGCATATTCCAAATGTGGACGAACTAACGATTTATATAGCTTGTTAATGAGTGATGGACTTTTGAAATCAAAAGATCGCGCAATCAATCCCAGAATCTTATTTGCTTTCTCAGAGGCTGAAATACACTGCTTGGATGATTTGAGGTCGTTACTGATAATTACGCCGAGATCTTTTTCACTATCCACTTTTGTTAACGAATTTCCAAATAACTTGTAATCGTACTTACTGTTATTTTTACCTATGTGCATTACCTTGCATTTACTTGTGTTAAATTTCATTAGCCACTTTTCAGACCATTGCTGTAATTGATCTAAATCTTCTTGAATATCTAATTGGTTTGAGTGATCATTTGCCACTCCGCACAGTTTTGTATCATCAGCAAATTTGGAAACAGTAGATTTTAGTCCATTGTCTATATCATTTATATATACTATGAATAGAAGTGGCCCAAGAACGGAACCCTGAGGAACTCCACTTGCAACATTTTTCCATCCAGAAGTTTTTCCATTTAAAACAACTCTCTGTTTTCGACCTTTCAACCAATTACTAGTCCAACCTAATAGGCTACCACTTATTCCATGCAAAGCTAATTTAGTAAGTAGTCTTTCGTGTGGGACGGTATCAAAAGCTTTTGCAAAGTCTAGATATATTAAATCTATATTGTTTCTTTTGTCATAATTCGAGATAACTGTGTTGTAGAATTCGAGTAAGTTAGTCACGCAAGAACGTTTCCGTCTGAAACCATGCTGGCTATCATTTATCAAACGGTTACTTTCTAAATGATATTCGATATCATCTCTGATGATAGTTTCCATTATTTTTCCTACGATCGAAGTCAAACTTATAGGCCTATAGTTATTTGGTTTCTTTTTGTCACCTTTTTTGAATATGGGAGTAACGTTAGCTAGCTTCCATTCTCTTGGGACATCTCCGGATATGATGGATTTCTTGAAAATAATTTCTAATGGAACAACAATCTCATTTTTCATTTCCTTTAAGATTCTTGGATGCCAACCGTCAGGCCCTGGTGTTTTGTTAACTTTGAGTTTGTCTATACACCTTTTAATTTTTTCTTTTGTTATATTTACCGTAGTGAGTAAGTTTACCCCAGACTTTTCACAGGTTTCAGTTTGGAATTCACTTTGAGGTGTTTCGTTTACGAATACCGAGCTAAAATAATTGTTTAAGAGATTACACATTCCTTCATTTGAATATTCAAGTTGACCGTCAGCAGATAATAGTGGACCAATGTGATTCCTAACAACCTTTTTATCTCTAATGTAACTATAGAATTCTTTGGGATTCTCTTTGGATTTCTCAGCGATGTTCATTTCGTATTGTCGTTTTCTTTTTCTTATTGTCTTTTTTAAATCTCTCTGTATTGATACATAACTTTCATAGTCATTAGATGCACCCGAGCACTTATATTTCTTATAAGCCTGTCTCTTTTTAGCAATACTTTTTTCAGTTTCTTTGTCGAGCCACTTTGGGCGAGCCTGATTTGGGGGACGTCTGTCCTTAAAAGGAATGTAAGTTTGAATCATCTTAGTGAGCGTATTTTGAAATATTTCCCACATCTGATCTACAGGCCTTTCGTTTAATTTTTCCTCCCAATCTGTAAGCTGAAGCTCCTGACGTAGTTCTATGAACTGAGCTTTACTGAAATCGGGTATTTTAGAAGCACAAGTATCTATTCTAAAATTGTTTAGGAGTTTGAATCTGACTAAGTTGTGATCGCTATTTGCAACAGATTCACCGACTTCTACACCAGTTGCCATGCTTTCGCGGCTAGTGATCAATAAATCGAGTATGTTTCCATATCTTGTGGGCTCTTTTACATGCTGAATTAAGTAATTGTCACCAAGAAAATCAATCAAGCGACTACCTATATGGCCATGTTCAAGGGTCATCCAATCAATGTCAGTAAAATTGAAATCACCCATTATCAATAAATCCCGGTTGCAGAAACTAGACAGTTCTTGAAATAACAGTTTGTCGTCTGCTAATGATAATGTCTTTGGCCTATATATTACACCTATATTCATTTTTTGTCCATTTGTTTGGGTTAACTCAACCCACAAACTGTCATATGCATCCTGTTTCACTTTCTCTAAAACACAAGCATGAACATTGTTTTTAACGTACAATAGAACACCCCCACCTTTCTTGTGGTTTCTATCCTGATGAAAGTGTTTAAATCCCGCAATATTAAATTCAGCTTCGAACTCTGTACCATTTAACCATGTCTCAGTTATTCCTATCATATCGAGATTTTCGCTTTTGACATACGCCTGTATTTCTTGAAATTTGTTCCTAATACTACGAGCATTAAAGTACATAGTTTTAAGAAACTCCTGATTATTTCTTTTTGACACATTTTGAGTTTCAATATCATGTCTTATATTATAATTTTGTTTTTTATTTATGCCTTGCTCTATATTATTATTATTTGGTCCTTCATTGACATTCAATGCCTCATTAACATTTCTCCTATCAAAATTAACATTTCCCCCATCACGGACATCCTCCATCTCTTCCTGCCTCACCTCCATCTCACCCTCCTCCTCCAGCCCGTTCTTCCTCCTCCTCCTCTACCCATCCCTGACTCTTTCTCGTCTACCTCATTCTTCCTCTTCCACATCACTCTTCCTCCTGCACATCGTTCTTCCTTTTCCACCTCGATCTTCCTCCTCCACCTCTTCCTCGACGTCCTCCTCCACATCGTTCTTCTTTCTCCACCTCACCCCCTCGCTCAGCCTCTTCCTCGTCGTCCTCCTCCACTTCGCCCTGCCTACGCCTCTCCTCCTCCACCTCGCCTTGCCTCCTCTTCCTCCTTGTCGTCCTCCACTATGACTATACTTCTCTCGCATGCTTTATTAAACAACACTGCCTCAGCACATTTCATTCCGTTACTATGATTACCTCCATACACTACACGAAAACGCTCCTCTCCCCCACCACTACTTCATTACGTCTCTTCTGGATCTCCACCACTTCATCAGTCTCCAACAGACAATCGGTTTTTTTCATCTCCAACAAATTCTAATGCTTCTTGAGTCCGAGATTCCTTTACAAACTCACCCTCCCGCTCCCACGTAGTGGGAAGTGAGAAACCCTGTCAATTTTAGTAAGAATTTTTTTAAAGGCCAGTGTTGGGTCGCCTCCCCGCCTGGCCAGGGCTGTCGGGAACACAACACGACATAGCCCGCAGTGAGTCCTGGAAATCGAACTGGCGGCCACCTGCTCACGAGTTCGACATGGTATCCGCTGGGCTACCGCGCAGCCCCAAGGTTTCTTCAAGCTGAATGAAACCTATTGGCTTTAGCCAGAGCAAAAGCTCTTAAGTGACCGTATCTGCCTTCTCACACCTTCAATACAGTGACCAATACAATTCTATTCAGCTGAAGGCATGGCGCCGAATTGAAGGAGGATGGGGATTCTTTCTAAGGCCCCTGTTCATACTAGCGGTTTGAACACCGCGGAATCCGGGACAGTGTCGCATTGTCAAGGAAAAACTGTGCGATTGTGTGAATGCCTCCCTTGACTTACATTGTAATTGAACCGCACTGGTTCAAACCGCTTATGTGAACACTGCATATATGATTCTCCTAAAGGTATTGAAGTTGCGGCAACGCATCTAATGGGTCTTTATCTAAAACCCGGCGGCTTCATTCAGTTAACGTGACTGGGCTGTTTTTTTTTCTCCAACCTCCGATTAATCGGCGTCACCGCCCACCTCCAGCATTTTCTCCGCCGTAAAATCACTATGGCAAACTGTTTTCTCGAGAGAGAGAAAAAAAAAAAAAAAAATTGATATGCTGAAGGAAAATCATTTCCCTCCAGCATATCCCGAAAGCTGCGAGCTGGACATCTGCTCCAACAATCGAAGGAAAAACAGCCCAGTGTGATAACACTTCAACCAGTACCGTGGGGACCCGACGAAACAACATCTTAGTCACACCAGAGATATCCTGGATCTTATGTCAGGAAATCTGAAAGTACAAATCTATATTTACTCTAAGTTTTTGGCAGTCTCTTTTATTCAGCCCTGGGGTTAACCTACTTACGAATTAAATCTTTATTTTGTTTAGCCTTTTGCCCCCTCCCTTCTCTCTCTCTCTTTCGCCTCCGCCATAGATTGATTCTGGGTGCCACATTTCCCCGGTAAAACCTACGAAGCCTATCTGGTTTCTTTTTACACGTACACAAATTCAGCATCACTGTCCTACGAGCCGGCACTCCATCTCTCGTGGGCAAGGATGTGTGTGTGATTCACCTTGGTCTTTAGATCACGTGTTGGACTCGTGATCGACAGCTATTTCCCTCCCGGAAGAGAGCTCAGAGCTCGTATGGCCGATCTATGGGTAATGCTATGACCTTACACGCGCACACACCCAACTCCCCGCCCACGAGTTGGAGTAACGACTCGAAGCGCAGTGATACTGAAATAATTTCAGCCCTGGGCAGGATTCGAACCAGATACCGCCGGTACCCCCGTACTGAAAGTCTGTGACTACCAACTGCGCCGCAGCACTACCCATAGACCGGGCATATACGAGTTCTGAGCTCTCATTCGGGAGGGTAATAGCAGTCGATCACGAATCTAACACGTGGTCCAAGACCATGGTGAATCCCTCACACACACACAAACTCTTACCTACTTGGGTCCTCACAATCTTTAAAAAAAAATTGAACTTGTTCTTTAAAATTCAAATTTCATGCCAGTTTGCTTTGTCCTACAATTTTTTAATTCCAACTGTCGAATATGTTTTCCATAAGTTATCAGTCCCTTTCACTTCCAATTAATTTATTTTCGGATTTATATTGAAATATATATATATGCCTTCGATCCCTTTGGCTACTGTGGGCAGAGTGCACCCCCCCCCCAAAAAAAGGGGGGGGTTGTCACATAATAAACTGCAAATCCTTCGCTACTGGGAGAATGCACCGGAGGTGAACAAAATAGCCTACCCCCAGCCAGATGACCTCTTAAAGCTCTGTTCACACTAGCGGTTTGAACCGCCCGAAAATCACGGCGTTAGCGCATAGTCAAGGGAAACCTACGCGATTAGGTGTGAACGCCTCCACTGACTTGCATCGTAATTGACAGACGTGGTTCAAACCGTGGCGGTTGAATCCGCTAGTGTGAACAGGGCCTACGTCTTTATCCTTTCTACCGCCACACGGACTATGTTAATCCTTCTTTGATGACAGTTTCGGCCCCAGGTACTCAACGCCTCCTGGCGTAGGCTCTGCATCTTCCTAAAGCCTCGTAGCCACGGGGCTAGTTTGGTAGCCGCATGTTAACTTACCCATCAAGCAAGTGTGGACACTGGGATAGTTTGGAGTCGAGTTGACTAACTTTCCGTTGAACTTAGGCTAATAGTGGGGTAGTTTACAAGTCGCTTGCACTAACGGCTAATTAACTAATCACGTGTAAACGAGGCTTTAGTGATGGAACTAATCCGCTTCACTAAAAATCTAAAAGCTTTAATTGACGCTAAACTAGTTCATATAGTCTCAAGACATCTACTCTATACACTGTTCTCTTAGCACCAGCACAAGCAAAGTCTCGTTAATATACACAAACCGTTGATAATTTGACACCAACTTTCGCTCTATATTTTGACATCACAAGCACACTGTCTAGAATGTGGCACAGCAAAACAGTGACACGACAAACACATCATTTAGAATTTTGTACCACAAACACATCATTTAGAATTTTGTACCACAAACACAAGGTTTAGAATTGGATAGCGCAAGCGCACTGTTCAGAATTTGGCGCTACATATCCTGTTTAAAATGAGGACAGTCAACTACAATCATCCATCAAGACTACTTTCGATCTATTTATATATCAAAGGCTTTTTACTACTTTACCAGTGGGAGTAGCGAACTCAAAGGGCCACTCCCATCCACTCCATTCCCCTCTCTCATCTTAACTCCTCAAGGCCACTTTGCCACCACTAAATTTCACTAGAGTATCCAAAACAACAATCTCCTCTACTTAATTTCTAAATGATGAAGGCAAGGTCATCATATTAAGAGAGCAGAGCACGACTCGTAGTAATGGATTTGAATAGGACAAATTTAGATTTAAGGAAATAAACAAGATCTTGCTTACCAATACAGTGGTTAACGAATGGAATAGACTTAGTAACCATGTAGTGAGCGCTGAAACAGTTATTAGGGAAGATTAGATAACTTTATGGATTGGGATGACAGGTGGTAATGGACATAGAACTGCATTGTATAGGCCTTATGGTCTTTTGCAGTCTCTTCCATTCCTATGTTTTTATGTCAACAGTTACCTCTATTAGCCCTAAAAAGGAAATAGGTTAGAACCAATTTACCAATAGTGGTTAACGAATGAAATCGACTGAGCAACCATATAGATTGCTGAAACAATTGATCATTTTAAAAGAAGGTTAGACAACTTTAGGGAAAGAAATGACAGGCGATATGTGACAGAACTGCCTAGTGTAGGCCTTATAGTCTCTTGCAACCTCTTTCATTCTTATGTAAAATTTCTTCCTATACAATTCAATATTCAACGCCCTAAATTTATCATACA
>NC_134794.1:50917289-50992289 GCF_046742065.1 Oratosquilla oratoria | reverse complement strand
ATTCCATATGTTGCCCCTCTTTAATACCTCTCCTTTGGCGCCAGTCCTCCTCTTCGGTGCCAAAGTTGTTAAACCTTTTGATGACTCCAGACCCGCAATGGATTCCCCAATATGGTACCGTACCCATTTCACTTGGCTGCCGAAATAATCATTCCTATTAGTTGCCAGTATGACTTCCAAATATGTGAATAGCTTGAATTTACTGTACTATAGGTAAGCTCTATTTATGATAAAGTTTATGAAGGTTTAGGTCTAGTTTTAAAATAGGGAATGAACGTACTAGTTAATAACCAAACATTCTACCCAAGTATAAATTTGTCCATTACAATAAATACAAGTACACAGGGCTTAAGTCCCATGTCCCCGTGCTGGGCTTGCATTCCCTTAGTAGTGGGTTCGAATCCCGCACTCTCGGATTCCCAGCAGTCCTTGCTAATTACCTTGCCCAAAAGTCCTAGCGCATAATAGGGCAAAGGTGACGGTTTCGGGCGCAGTTACTCAGCGCCTCTTGGCGTGTGCTCCTCACCACCATTTGGACCGTCAAAATATGTGTACGCACACGCTCTTGGACCGCCAAGTTTTGGGTACGTTGACCTTTTCGACTGTTAAAGGCATCTGTCCGTAAACATCGAATTCCTCGAACTGGACGTTGACGATCGCACCATTCCACGAAGTTGGGATTGAGAAACCCCTGGTCGGGCAAATCCTTGTCATTTGCGCCTAGCAGTTTTTTTTTTGGGGGGGGGAGGAGAGAGAGAAGAGAGAGAAAGAGAGAGGGGGGGGGAGAGAGAGAGAGGGGAGAGAGAGAGAGGGGGGAGAGAGAGAGGGGAGAGAGAGAGGGGGGAGAGAGAGAGGGGAGAGAGAGAGAGAGGAGAGAGAGAGAGAGAGAGAGAGAGAGAGAGAGAGAGAGAGAGAGGGGGGGGTGAGGGGGTGAGGGGGGAGGGAGAGGGGGGGGGGGGGGGGGGAGGGGGGGGGAGGGGGAGGGAGGGAGAGAGAGAGTAGGGGAGGGGGAGGTTTGGGTCGCCTCCCCGCCTGGCCAAGGTTTTCGGGAACCAACAGGACAATAGCCCGCATCGGGTCCCAGGAATCAAACTCCCGGCCACCTGCTCACAAGTTCGACAGTATCCACTGGGCTACCGCGCTGCTCTTACTGTACGACCATAAAATAAAATAAAATAAATAAATGAATAAATGAATCTAGATGGCTGGAGGTGGTGAGCTTAGGGAGCATCCGTCGGAATATTTATTTCGAAATGGTCAAAATGTGGAGCAGCACAAGAACGTTTTTAAAGTGGATGTATCTGACTGTCCCGCAGTTAAGGAAAAAATTATTAGGGGGAGCTAACCACTCGGGCAGAAGGTAAGGTTACTTGTCGAGCATCATTACTTACGGAACTTGAAATGGCGTATGATTTTATTTACTTGAATTATTTATTCTATTTTATTTTTTGCTGTAATCTGCGTCCAAGAGCAGAAGGTTGTCATGGGAGCTACCTAATTGGCTTCCTGAAGGAAACTCGTACATTTTGTGGGGAAATGTATATATACATACATATAGGGTGTATTTACCTAATTGTTGTATACAGGAAAAGAGCAACGCTTGTGTGTGTCCTGCTGCTTACTCCAGTTTATCATACGTGTGTGTGTGTGTGTGTGTGTGTGTGTGTGTGTGTGTGTGTGTGTGTGTCTGTATGTGTGTGTGTGTCTGTATGTGTGTGTGTGTGTACCATATTCAGTACAAATAGTCCCGGCATAAACACACTGTACTTGAAACCAGTTAACTTTGCAGAAGATCAGTGTTGTTGACGAGACAGACAAAATACAGAAAGAGAAGGAGAAGTTCAAGAAGAAGAAGAAGAAGAAAAAAAAAAGGAAGAAAAAATACCCAGAAGTTAGAAGAGTCGAACCGGGTCAACAACCTGATCGAGCAGTCACGTGACTAACCAGTGGACGCCCTAACTCAATGGCTGACATAAATCACCTGCCTGCCGGCAGGTGATTTTATTCAGTTGAAGCACTCCCAAGAGGTGTATGTGTGGGAGTGGGATGACCAGATTCAGCATAATTATATATATATATATATATATATATGTATAATATATATATACACATACAAGAAACCGAGTGTATTAGGTGAAAATATCTAGCATTATTTCTCCCAGTCTAGCGTAATTTCAGCTGTCTAGTAGCATATTCCCGCTCGAGAAATCTGCCCCCCCCCCCACGGGGCTGGGTTGGGTTGGGGGATTTGAAAGGGCAACAAGAGGAAAGCCATTTGGAGAATCTATAACTCACTGGTGGTAGTTAACGTCTAACTTGGTTGATATAAATTAGTTTTATAAATTAAACTCTCAGATCACCCTTCCGCTCAGTGGTGCTTCGGGCGTGTGTTCGAATCCTGGTCACGGGGCAGAGAAGGGCGTCCACACTGAGTAACTGCCCCCGACCGCTGCTCACGTTTGACCTGAGGTGACCTCATCTTCCTCCGGGTATCGTCAGGGCAATATTGGAAGAAGACAAAGACAAAGAAGTTGAAGACAAAGAAGAATACAGAATAGAAATAAGAATAAAAAAGAATAAAGAAGAAAAGAAGAATAAAAAAGAATAAAGAAGAAAAGAAGAATAGAGAGGAAGAAGAATAAAGGAAAAGAAGAGGAAGAATAAAGAAGAAGAAGAATAAAGAAGAAGAATAAAGAAGAAGAAGAAAGAAGAATAAGAAGAATAAAGAAGAAGAAGAAGAATGAAGAAGAATAAAGAAGAAGAAGAAGAAGAATAAAGAAGAATAAAGAAGAAGAAGAAGAAGAATGAAGAAGAAGAATAAAGAAGAAGAAGAAGAAGAAGAAAGAATAAAAATAAGAATAGTAGTAGTAGTTGGTGGTGAGGAGCCTACGCCATGAGACACTGAGCTGCAGTCGAGGCTGTCACCTTGGTTCAATCATGCTGTTGGGGCAGGTAATAATAGTCACTGCTGGGAATTGGAGATGTGCAGGATTCGAACCCACAACTGACACGCTTCCGATTCCGCCAACAGTACACACAAGAACTTAGGCAACCTAGAATTAGAATAATAAAACACATTCTAGCTAAATCTAGGTCAGAGTTCCTCTAGTGCCCTCAAGTCTATTGCGAAGACATGTTAAGTTGGGGAGCCTACACTAGGAGGCGCTGAGTAGCTGCGGCCGAAGCCGTCACTTTGTTCAAATCATGGGCTTGGACTGCTGGGAATCTGAGAGGTGGGAGGGACTCGAACACACAATTAAGCCAGCACGCCTCCGATTACGTCACCAGCGCATCAAAAGGTTAACAGAACATGCGTTCTTCACGTTATGAAGAGGCTATCACACTGAGCTAGTTTTCCTCCAACCTCCGATTAATCCGCGGTGTCGCCCACTGCCAGAACCTTTCCCGCCTTAAAAGTCACTATGGCAAATTAATTATTTTGCTTTCTCTGTTATTTGCATAAAATATGACTTCATATGTTGGATGAAAACTATTTACCACCAGCATATTAGATTCCTTTCCGAAAGCTGCTGCTGCGGGCTGCAAATCTGTTCCAAGAGTCGGAGGAAAAATTGCCCAGTGTGATAGCGCCTTGAGGTCCTATGGACAACAAAGGCGTTTGGTGCTCTTAAAGCTCTTACGCCCTGTTCACACTTGCTGTTTGAACCGCCGATGTTCAATTACAATACGAGATACCGCAGCGGTTTCCGCGCGGTTCTAACAGCTAGGGTGAACAGGGCCTTAGTATACAGACCTTCGTGTTTCAAAAGGCCTACGGACCTTATCGCTACAAGAGGCTTACAGCGACTTTGACGTCCCAAGGCGTCTACGAATAATTAAACCAGAATACAAATAAAACAAATGCATAAACAAACACAAAAAGAATAAATATATTTATTCTGATTCCCTAAACAAATGAAATTAATAAACAAAGCAAATAAAACTGAAACAAAGTGAAACTATTCTGACGCTCTGAGATGTATACAGATAACGACCCCGACAACGTGACCTGTGCTAAGGTCAACGACTCCCAAAAAGTCTTTGGGGAGGGGAGGGGGGGGTCAGTGACCTGACCCACCACCCCTTCCGTATCGGGTGGTTGTTGTTGGACTATTTTCATTCATCTCCGTGACATCCCCCTCGATAGCGAAGAGGAACCACTTTGGCACCAAGTGCCACTTTGACGCCAGGTGCCACTTCATCTTGTGCCAGTGCTGTCGCCAGGCGACTCAATTCACTTCTATGGCGCCCCGTCAGGGACCAAAGACAGTTCGACACTTGTAACATACAAAGGAGGAAATGAACAATGTGACTCGTAAGAACACGTGAATTAACAATGAACACACTCAACACGGCGACGACACCAAGGTGCCGATTTCATCCTACGTGGTCGACTGCAGGCCCGGACCATCCAAATACTGAGCGATATAGCCTTTACACCTAACCAGTACTGGGTCATGTACTACACCAGAAACCTCCGCCTCTCCACCTCCGGCAACTCTCACTTTGAATTCTTTGTTACGTTACCATCATTAAAGGGGTTAATTGCAGCCATGAGTACATCGACCTCTCCTCTCACTCAAGCTCCATTCCACTGCATCGCATTTCCAAGGAAGAGAATCACAAAAGTGTTTCAACCCGGCATTGCCTGTTTGACAGCCTTTGTTGATCTGGAGAATAGACTGGTGATGATGAGGATGGAGGGGGGCTAGGGGAGGGAGGGTGGAGGAGGAGGAAGAAGGGGGATGGAAGGGAGGGGAGACATGGAGGAGGAAGGGAGGGAGAGAAGGGGGATGGAAGGGAGGGGAGACAAGGAGGAGGAAGGGAGGGAGAAAAGGGGGACGGGGGGAAGAAGAGAGGATGAGGGAGAGAAGGGAAAGGGTGAAGGAGGGGAGGAGGGGAAGGAGGAAAAGGAAAGGAAGGAGGGGAATGAGGAGATGAGGGAAGGAGGAAGGTGGGGGTGGAAGGGGCAACATAAACATGAAAGTGACTGCAAGAGACCATAAGGCCTACACCAAGCAGTTCATGTCCATTACCACCTGTCATCCCCAACCACAAAGTTGTCTAGCCTTTTCTTAAAACAACCGATAGTTTCAGCGCTCACTACATGGGAGGAGGGGAGGAGGGGAGGAGGGGAGGAGGGAGCAAAGTGGAAGAGGTCAGTGGAGGTAAAAAAAGGAAGGACGACTTCTGTGGATCAATCGACCTTTTCGACGGAGTTAACAAAGGACGTCATCAACACACCTTGAACAAAAACTCTCCGGCCTCGTTACATTTTTTGTTTTTCCACTTTCGTTACCCTGTGATATCCTCGACTGAATGAAATGGCCAGACACTAAACAAAACAATAGTCAATGAAGCTTGTCCCTGTGGCTGAAAGATATTTTGTCGAATTTAATGGAAAGCGTGACGACAAAGAATCTGAGAATTAATCTTATTCACTAAAGGTCTCAACTTAAGCCCTTGTCGTCGCACGTTCAAGATTTTTGTCAAATGTTGTGAATTTGAAAGCTGGAAGACAATTTCGCTTACAGCATTCTACACTTCCTTAAGTCTACAATTCAACAATGTGTTTAGTGCTCGTATAGGCTTAACTTCTTTTACTTCGTCATTCAGGTTCTTAATATATGACGCAAGGGTGATTTGGTATTTGGAAATTCGAAAAATAAAATATTGTAACCGAAGTAGTTTATACTCAAACAAGCTCATTTGAGTTGCGTATATGTGACGGGGGTTTGCGTTTCGTTAACTGAAGAAAACTTTTACATTATCGTGTCCTTTTGAGAAAAGCAGAGTTTACAAACTTACAGATCTTTCATTAGTCTGTTCATGTTTTTGGGAAAATTAAGAGAACATGATTAAGAAAAAAATTAGATAAATGAAAATATATACAAATCAATATAAAACAGACTAAAATAAACAAATACATATACAAAAACATAAATAACGTAAACAAATAAACATGATAAATAAATAAAAGATAAAAGAAGTAATAAAATGAAATAAAAATAATAAAGACATACAATTAAATGCAAATAGATAAACTAATACAAATCAACTTCTATAAACAAACGTATACAAAAATATATAAATAACGTAACAAATAAAAAATGTCCTCAAGGTCAAGCTTCCATACCCTCACCTCTCTTTATCTCCTGTCACACTATCACGACTGAAACACGTTTGTTTGAGTAGAAACGACTTCGTTCACATTTTTTTTTTAAATCTCCAAATGTAATATTACCTTCCCATTTGTTAAGAAGCTGAATGACCAAGACAACCTATACGAATATTACACATTCTTGAACTGTACTTAGTGAAGTCTAGAATATTGTAGGCAAAGTCGTCCTGCAGTTTTTCAAATTCACAACATTTGACGAGAATCGTGATAGTGTGAAAGGGGCTATAGGCCAATCCCCTTCCGTACCTGATGGCACTTTTTCTTTTATTGCCGTTGTTGCCAGGCGATTCAATTTTGTTCTTTAGCATGTCCTCAGTAACCAATATTATATATATATATATATATATATATATATATATATATATATATATATATATATGTGTGTGTGTGTGTGTGTGTGTGTGTGTGTGTGTGTGTGTATATGTGTGTCCGTAATTGATATATCTATCTATATGTATATATATATATATATATATATATATATATATATATATATACGCACACACACAATATATATTTTTCTTCTGCGTGATTCACCATGGTCTTGGATCACGTGTTGGACTCGAGGTCGACAGCTATTTCCTTCACGCAAGAGAGCTCAGAACTCATACTGTATATATGACCGATCTATGGGTAATGCTGTGACCTTACACGCGCACCCATCCAACCCCAGTCCACGAGAGTTGGAGTAACGACTCGCAGCGCAGCGATACTGAGAAATGTTCAGCCCTGGGCGGGATTCGAACCCGGACCGCGGTAGTAGCAACCGGGAACTCTATCAACTGCGCCACCGAGTTGTGTGTGTGTGTTGGGGGTCCGTTGAGTTTTTCCTCTTCGTTTGTGGGGGGGGGGGGAGGGTGGAGGGGGGTGTAGTTAATTTCTTTCAAGAAGTCTTGCCACAGCCCACGACCTCTTCCGGAAGCTTAGGATTTCATTTCCAAACTCTTCTTTAGTTTTCAATTTACCTTTTCGACACGAACACTTCTCCGCTTCTTTCATCTCTACTTTTCTCTCTCTCAAAAATTATCAAAGCCCCTTCTTTGTGGAGAGTTTTCTCTCAATTTTGCGGAGTCCATCTATTCTCGCAAATTCTCCACGGCCCCGAAGCCTCTTTCAATCTTATTTTCGAAATCTTTCCGTCCTCGTATCTCACTTCTTTTCATATCATTCTTATCTCCCATACTCCCCAATTTTTCTTTTTGTATCCTGCTTCGCGGAAACTGAAACGGCCCTACTGGTGATGTGCTGGGTCTGGCTGCATTGCTTCGGACCCGGGCAGTGGGCAGGGGACAGGGATGACCCTTCGTCCACGAGGAGCTAAGACGAGAGTGAAACAAGGGGTAGTGGATGGGAGTGGAATGGGTGCGAGTGAAATGGGTACAAGTGAAGTGGGTGAGTGGAATGGGTATGAGTGGAGTGGATGAGTGGAATGGGTGTGAGTGGAATGGGTGTGAGTGGAGTAGATGAGTGGAATGAGTGAATGGGCTGGGTGGGAATGTAATGGATGAGAGTGGGTGTGTGGCTGACTTGGCTACCTCCCTCATAAGAGGGAAGGAGCCCTTGGTATACTATATATATATATATATATTATATATATATATATATATATATATATATATATATATATTATATATATATATATATATATATATATATATATATATATATATATATCTTGCTTCGCACGTATTTATCTCGTATATCTCCATTCTTCCTCTTTCTATTCTCTCCAATTCTTTCTTCTTCGATCCACTCGCTCCCTCTCTCTCTCCCCGACTTTCCTCTCCATCCCTTAATTTCCTCTCTCTTGTTCCATCCCTCGTTCCCTCTCTCCATCCCAACCCCTCTCAGTCTTTCCTCCCTCTCTTTCTCTCTCCATCCCTAGCTTCCCCCTCCTCCTCCTCTCCCTCTTCAATTCATGTGGACACTCCCCCCTCTCCCCCCCCCAATCTCCCACAAAGTTATCGTCCCTCTTCTCGGAACTCCCTTCCTTCCCTCTCTCAAGTTGACACTTTCCACTTTCTGAATTTTTCTTCCAATCCCTTTTACTCCGCCGCAAATTCTTTAACTCCTCAAATCTGAGGTACCTCTCACAACCCCTTTCCCCTCTCCCGTCTCCCCTCTTTTCCTCTCCTTTTTCTCTGCTTCTTGTCCCCTTTTTCTTCATTCATTCCCCTCCCTCCCCTTCCCTCGTTTCATCAAATCCATTTTTTTTCCCGTTTTTCTTTATTCTTTTTTTCAATTGCACTGCTGGATCCCCTTTAGCCATTTAATCCCTCTTTTTCCACACCTTTCCCTCCCCTTTCCCGCCCCCCCATTCCCACCTTTCCCCCTCCTAAACTCTACCGACTTAGAGCTGAAACTCTTCCATTCATTCAGGGAACTTCAGTGTTTCCCCCGAATTGACACAAATTTTATAAACACGCCCCTTTCCATTTTTCTTCTTCTTCTTCTTTTTGAGGGAGGAGACGTGAGGGGGAGGAATGAAGAATGGAGGTAGGAGGGAGGGAGGAAGGAGGGATAAGGGAGGAAGGAAGAGGAGGGACAAGGGAGTAATATCTGTATACTCCCATGATCAAACTCCCCCATCCCAATCCCACCTGGCCATGGCTGTCGGGAACCAACGTAGGAAGCCTGCGGCGGGTCCCGGGAATCGAACTCACGATCCACCTGGTCGCGAGTTCGACACGGAATTCACAGAGCTACCCCCCAGCAAAAGAAAATAATGAACAATAGTATATGATATACATCACGCTGAAGGACCCCTTAGTCATCTACCTGTTCTAAGTCTAAAGACGAGGCTCGTTGTTAGCGTCGTGGGCTACCCTTTCGATATCGATAGAACTATCTTACCTCGATTACTCAACTAAACTTGTAAAACCTGCACAGCTTACAGACAATGGTACACACAAACACGTACAGAAACAGACACACAAACACACTTGTTCATCGATCCGAGTTCGATTCCACGCCCGGGAGGTTGAAAAGCTTCAGTCATGCAAGCCGGCACTCCAACTTTGGTGAGCAAGGAGAGTGAGTGAATGAGTGAGTGAGTGAGTGAGTGAGTGTGTGTGTGTGTGTGTGTGTGTGTGAGAGAGAGAGAGAGAGAGAGAGAGAGAGAGAGAGAGAATCACAGCATCATCTATAGATCAGGCCATATGAGCTCTGATCTTTCATCCTAGAAAAGAACTGTTGTATAAAAAAAAAAGGTCCAACCTTGAGACCTGATGATAAGTGTAAGAAATTGTCGTAGGAGGAAGAAAAAGAGGAAGAGGAGGAAGAAAATGTGGAGGAGAAAGAAGTGGAGGAGGAAGGAGAGGTGGGAGGAGGAGGGAGAGGAAGGAGGAGGGAGAGGAGGGAGGAGGGAGAGGAGGGAGAGGAGGGAGGAGGGAGAGGAGGGAGGAGGGAGAGGTGGAGAAAGAATAGGTGGGAGAAGGACGAAGAAGTGAAGGAGGAAGAAGAGGTGGAGGAGGAAGAGAACGCTAATAATAATAATAAAAAGAGCATCTTGTATTGCAAGTTTTATGTTGATAAGTTGCGTAGGTCCTCTGGCATCATCCATTAGCAAACAAGGATGCCCGATAACTGTTCCCCCCCCCAAAAAAAAAAAAAATAATAATAATAATAATAATAATAATAATAATAATAATAATAAAATAAATAAAAAATGAATAAATAAATAAATTGAAAAATAAGATTAAGAATGTCAAGAAAACCACAACCATCTTAAAGAACATCAAGACAACATAAAGAATACATAGTCATAAAAAACATCATGACTACCAATGAGAACATCCAGAACACCAACTTCAAGAATGTCAACATCATGAACATCGTTAAGAACATCACCCTTATCCCCCGTGATTTCCGGGTTTGCCATATTTGCTTTCAAGTTGTGCGCGCGTCCTTTTGATCCCCGTTAAAGATTTAACTCTGTTCCTTTACCCAACGAGTTTACCTTGAATCAGGGCGGTTGAGACGCCTTTTTCCTCTTCTAGTCTTTCCTTTTTTTCAGGTTCGATTCCTTTTAGTCTCTCTAGGACTATTTCCTCCTCCTCCACCTCCTCTTCTCAGAGAATTTTCGCTCTCCCTCTCTCTCTCTCGTGCGTGCGCGCTCTCTCGAACGCTCTCCCTTTCTTTCGCGCTCTCTAATGCGATCTTGTTCTCTCTTTCTCTATTCATCGCTTTCTCTAACACTCTTTAACTCGTCCTTTCCCGATTGCATTGACGGAGATTGTGTTTCGAGTGTATTTTGAGTCTCTTTTCTTTTACGACGCCCCCCCCCATCTCCCGGCTTTTGATTCCTTGAACCTGAACCCATTTCCACTCCCATTCACCACTATGTCAACAACTACCTCCCTCCTCTCACCAAAACCATAATTATAACTACTAACCACAACTACTACTACCACCACAACAACTGTTGCCTCCTGCTTCCATAACCGGAAACCCGCGGCCCCAGTGACTGGCAACGATCACCGGGCCCTCGAAAGGATTTCTCTGTGAAGACATGCTACAGCTGTATGTTGTATTAGTATGGATCTATTTCTGCCAAAAACCGAAAGGATGGGGGGGGGGATAGTCGCCTGGTGTGTGTGTGTGTGTGTGTGTGTGTGTGTGTGTGTGTGTGTGTGTGTGTGTGTGTGTGTGTGTGTGTGTGTGTGTGTGTGTGTGTGTGTGGTGTGTGTGTGTGTGTGTGTGTGTGTGTGTGTGTGTGTGTGTGTGTGTGTGTGTGTGTGTGTGTGTGTGTGTGTGTGTGTGTGTGAAAAAGTGAGCGTGTGGATGGGGTCCAATGTGGATGATGGGGTGAAGTTGATCTAGTGATAACTGGGACCCTCCTCGTAGACAGTGTCAACCCATCGGGCCTGCACCTTCATAAGGGGAGATAATTCTCTCCCACATACCTCTCGTTGACCTTCGTTACCATCAAATTTGTTCTTCATTCCTTTCCAATGCACTAGACTCCCTGCACTGACGTTTACCGCAATCTTATTTATCTTTGCATTTTGTACATTCTACATATTTTGTGTCTACATCCATCGCCACCCTTGCCGTCAACTTAAGACGAAGAGGAGGAAGATGAGGAAGAGAAATGAGGAAGAAGAGGAAGAAAAGAAGAAAAATAAGGAGGAGGAGGAGGAGAAGCACGAGGAGAAGAGGAAAAAAAAAGAAGAGGAAAAAGGAAAAGAGGAGGAAGTAGAGGAAGAAGAAAAGAAAGTAAGAAAGTCCACTTCGAGTCGATTTGAATCACTTGACTCCTCGTTCGATTTTGGGAATTTTCGCATCTCCGTATGACAAGAATTATCTGCGCGCGTCTGAAGGCCGTGTGTGTTTATTTTTTGTGTAACATTTTTGTACATACATGACTCTGTGTGTGTTTGCAGGCGTGTGCACGCACGTTGTACGTGTTGTAAGTATAGAGTACATTGTGTGCATGTATGCATGTGCGTAGTACGGGAAGGCGAGTGACAGGTGGAGGACACAGTGGCATTGTTCGCGAATCAATCCACGAAACTTATCTTAACCCATTTCCTTAATCTAATTGATCTATTTTACCTATTATATATATATATATATATATATATATATATATATATATATATATATATATATATATATATATATACATACATATATAGGTAGCAATCGCAATATATAGTTCCGCTTACGCAACTTTTTCTTTCGTCCGACTGTGGTGTTAGTTGTGATATATATATATATATATATACATATATATTTATATATATATATATACACCTGTATACATATATACATATATATATACATATATACATACATACATATATATACATATATATATACATATATACATACATACATACATATATATATACATACATACATACATATACATATATGATGTAAGCGGAATAGGAAACACAGGAGTCTTAGTCTTGAGTTTATTCCTGACTAGTTTCGCAGGTATGCTTTTTCAAAGGAATATGTGTACAAACGGGCTGTGGGCATTATATACATGGGGTGGACCTCACCACCTCCCCGAGTTACCATAGTTGGTGACGAATGTGAACATCACATTGTGGCTAGCGTAACAATGAAGAATTTTTACAATTAAATATGATAACACTAATAACAAAGAAATTATTAATAGAAAATGTGTTAGTGTTATCATATTTAATTGTAAAAATTTCTTCATTGTTACGCTAGCCACAATGTGATGTTCACATTCGTCACCAACTATGGTAACTCGGAGAGGTGGTGAGGTTACCCCATGTATATAATGCCCACAGCCCGTTTGTACACATATTCCTTTGAAAAAGCATACCTGCGAAACTAGTCAGGAATAAACTCAAGACTAAGACTCCTGTGTTTCCTATTCCGCTTACATCAACCTGTCAGAATGTCTCAACATATACATATATATATATACATATATATGTACATATATATGTACATATACATATATATATACATATATATGTACATATATATGTACATATACATATATATATACATATACATATATATATACATATACATATATACATATATATATATATACATATATATATACATATACATATATATATACATATACATATATACATATACATATATAAATTATATACATATATATATACATATACATATACATATATATACATATATACACACACACATATATATATATATAGTATATATATATATATATATATTATATATATATATATATATACAGTATATATATATATATATATATATATATATATACATATATACAGTATATATATTTTTGTACCCCCTCCTCCACATTTAATAGATTTTTTTTTCTTTTTTACCGAGCATAAGCAAGACGAAAAATCGTCCTTCACTCCAAATATAAGCCTTATCCCGACTCTTGCAAACACCTCAAGTCGACATAAACACCAAAACCTGTTCTACACAAAGGTTTCAGTCTTGTGTATACTGTAGGCTATTGACCACATGAAACCCACCAGGAAAGGACACAAGACTTGACGCCAAAACGTAACTCCTCCTTGCATGGTCAACGTGATCCGACGCTGAATTACTGGCCTGACCCAACCCATGGCAATCAGGGATAATTATGCACCACGGGAGCTTGCCCACGCGGTATATATACGGCTACGGGCCTCTTGTAATATCAGTTCTCACCTAACCAAATAGAGTACAAGAACTCATCAACACTTTATACCACTTCTCGTAACCTACACCCATACAATACTTTATACACACAAGATGTACTAAGAACCCTCGAGGATACGAATAAAGGCGTTTAGCTGCGGCCGAAGCCTTCACCTTTGCCCCCAACTCCCGGTGGCACTGGTAATCGATCGCGCTAACGAGGCGAGACGAGCGATGAGTGCCCAATCGGAATGTCTGTGTTGCCCAACTCCACCGGCTTTCCACCTTCACACGCGGGCAGCAGTTCCCCAGACCCCGAATACAGCTCGGCGGACGGGCAGCATTTATGGGCAGACGGCCCATCCATCGCCAGAAATGGGAGGTCGTTATGACCTTGAGGCCGTAATAGCCGCGGCTCGCAACTTGGAAATTAATAGTCGCACCTCTGTGGTCGTGAAAGTGCCCACAAACGCACATTGGCGCACACACGTACATACAAAACCACGGCTACTATTATTGTACTACTACTACACACACAAACCAATACATATTCTAACCCCCTACACGCATACGCGCATGCACGCACGCACACACTCGGTGGCGCGGTTGGTAGAGTCCCCGACTGTCACTACAGCGGTCCGGGTTCGAATCCTGCCCAGGGCTTAAATAATTTCAGTATCGCTGCGCTTCGAGTCGTTACTCCAGCTCTCGTGGACGGGGAGTTGGTTGTGTGTGCGTGTAAGGTCATAGCATTACCCATAGATCGGTCATACGAGCTCTCTTCCGGGAGGGAAATAGCTGCCGGTCACGAGTCCAACACGTGATCCAAAGACCAAGGTGAATACACACACACACTACCCTCCCCTCCCCTCCCCCAAACGACACTAAACCCCGACGACCATGGGAATTAAATTCAGATTCAAATATAATAAAAGTATTTTGTTCTGTTTCTACTCTTCATAGTCCCAATACATTTCCTGCACCGTTCTTAGGAAGGATTATCTTAAATCCCTGAAGCATTTTGCTCAAATTGAGCAAAATGCTCTCGTCCGTTTAATATCCGGACCAAAGCTATTGTATACAGATTCTGATCCTCTTGCCCTTAAGGACAGGTACATGAATCCTCAGCCTCCGGTCACTCTCTCTCACACACACACACACACTCTCTCTCTCTCTCCCTCTCACACACACTCTCTCTCTCCCTCTCACACACACTCTCTCTCTCCCTCTCACACACACACATACACACACTACATATATACACAAATTGCAGTGCAACACATACACACGCACGCACATACAAAAAACTATATACAAAACATGTGACGAATTCCATGCACTTAACTTGGTCACGAAAATGTGTTATCTTCGAATAGATTTCATCATTTGGACAATAGCAACAGGTCTGATTACATAATTTGAATTGCTGGACGCTTAACCGTCCAAACCTGAAGATGAGGAGCCCACTACGCCTGAAGGCGCTGAGTAGCTGCGGCCGAAGCCGTCACCTTCGCCCCATGATGCGCTTTAAGGACTGCTGTGGAAGGTAACAGTCACTGCTGGGGATCAGAGAGGAGTGCGGGATTCGAGCCCAATTAAGCAAATGGGAGGCCAGCACGCTTCCGATAACGCTACAAGCATAACCCACACCAAGGCACTATACATGGATCCGACGCTTTGTCGAAACCGACCAAACCCAAGAGAAACCTGCAAACCAGCGAAACCGGCTAATATATACCCATATACGACATCTGCTGAAGAGGATCACAGTTAGTGATCGAAATATACAGATCTTTATACTTTCGCTTATTCTTCTCCGAAAGTGGGTCATCAGTATTATATGCCCATAATGTATGTTTAAATCCTGAAGTAGCCTGCTGTTTGGGTGTAAGTTTAACCCAGCTTTCCAAAAAAAAAAAATCCTAGCTTTTTTTTCCCCTAACTGCCTTGGTTCATGAGATATTAACCAGTTCCGTGATAACCACCGAACCGCACAAAACCCACTTGAATCTCGAGAAAACCCTAACCTAACCAAACCAATAAGGACCATTTACACGGTCAAACGGTTTGTCAAACAAGTCTTTGAAGTGATATCTGACCATGTGGATGGGGTATTTGGTTGTCAAACACGTGTGGCAAACGTGTTTGACAACCAAATACCCTATTCACACTAGTTTGACAGTTTAAATGGCCATTTAGAAACAGGTCAAAATGCACAGAGCAAGTTTCAGCAAGACATAACAACAATAAGTGATTTTGGTTGGTTTCGATAAAACACCAGAGAGAGGTACATTTTCCTACTCACCTGAGAGGACTCTTAGTAATGAATCTGAATTAGACAAATTTAGGTTTAATAAGTATATAGGAAAGAACTGGCTTACCAACACAATAGTTAACGAATGAAACAGACTTGTTAACCATGTAGCGACCGTTGAAACAATTGTTCTGAGAGAAGATTAAGTAATTTTATGGATAAGGATGAAAGGTGGTAAGGGACGTGCAACTGCCTAGTGTAGGCCTTATGGTCTCTTGCAGTCTCCTCCATTCTTATGTTCTGTCGAAACTCTCGCTCAGCCTCGCTGCATTGCAATTGACTCGTGACGTAGTCCCCCAATTGCTATACATAAATCCCGAGCCTTCACTCACACGCCGGTGCCAGTCTCAACTGTCTCCCCGAGCGATCTCCCATGCAGCCACCCTTCCCGTTCCCAACAACTCTCGATAGGTTCGTGTGTGTGTGTGTGTGTGTGTGTGTATGTGTGTGTGTGTGTGTGTGTGTGTGTGTGTGTGTGTGTGTGTGTGTGTGTGTGTGTGTGTGTGTGTGTGTGTGTGTGTGTGTGTGTGTGTGTGTGTGTGTGTGTGTGTGTGTGTGTGTGTGTGTGTGTGTGTGTGTGTGTGTGTGTGTGTGTGTGTGTGTGTGTGGGTGTGTGTGTGCGCGCGCGCGCGCGCGCACGGAGCCACGGGAATTCCTCGTTTCTTTGCAGTCTGATGCAGAACTCTTTGGCTCTGTTCACATTAGCGGTTTGAACCGCACGGGACCGGCGGCGATATCGCATGGTCAAGGAAAAACTGCGCAGTTGTTTGATAGTCTCCATTGACTTATACTGTAATTGAACCGCCGCAGTTCAAATCTCTAGTGTGAACGGGTCCGTAATCTTACACAGCCCAAAACAAACACGGTACTTTTACTGACAACGCCTTCTATCTCTTGATGGACTTATGGGTCCACCCGGAGGCCGTTGGCGGATACCCAAGGGGCAACGGGTCTCTTGCAAGGGAGCGGGGGATTGATGTCGAGTATATAATTTAGTTGATTTATTAAACCTACAGGATCCATACATCATTTCTTTTCGACATTCGGATATATTGTAGTCCGCGTTCCCTTTACTTTCTGTAGATTAACTACATTTATAAATGTATTTCCTTATTTATATATTTATTTTTTATTCCTAAACTGTGGGCCGATTTCCTGCAGAACTTACAGAAATGCATAGAAATATATAGATTCTATTTACAAGTTGCTTTCTTAATCAATTTTATTTTATTTTATTCATTTTTCCGTGCATACAACGCATCGCCATGAACCAGAAATGATAAGCCATTTTCTAAAACACACAGATGGCAGCACACTATGCATTTCTCGCTAGCATGCTACTTGCTTTTGTTACTTCGTCTGAATAGAAACAACTTCGGTTACTATCTTTTGTTTTTCAATTTTTCAAATGTCATATTACTCTCGAGTCATAAAAAGAGAAGCTGAATGCCGAGCTAAGAGATGTTAAACCTAAGATCCGAAAGTTAGACACAATGTTGAGGTGTTCTTAAGAAGTCTTGGATAGTGTAACCGAAGTTGTTTCTGTTCAAAGTAGCAAAAGCAAGAAGCATACTAGCCTAGTGTGTGGCCACATTTACTCTCGCCCACACATATTTCGCCCACTCGCGAGCGTTTTTCTGTGTTTATCTTAGCTAACAACAGAAACTATACCTACGGGAAATATCTGCGTAAATTCTGAAGCTTACCGGCACGAAAATGCATAAATATGAGTTAAAAGACGAGCGTAAGCATCTTTGGGTATTATTAAACAGCCAGTAAGTCGAATTATACTACTTCCTCACTGGATATTATTACGTTGCCAGATTGTGAATTTGTGTTTCGACTTTCGCGGTTTCTTGAATATCCACGACTCAATCAAACCGATGACGAAACTTACATGAACCATTTTTAATTCTAGGGAATTAATGTGACAGTTTTTGTCGTTCTCCACCCGATTCGGGATCTCATGCCTCGTTTACACGAGGACAGTTGAGAGGAGTCAGGTGTGCAAGTTACTTGTACTGTAGAGATTGCGAGCAAGTGATGTTCACACAGGCCGCTTGACTTGGCCTGTGTGAACATATACTTGTTTGGTTTCCTCTCCAGTTCAAGTAATATGCACACTTTACTTCCCTCTCAACTTGTCCCGTGTAAACAAGTGTTCAGGATTTTCGTTAAACTCCGTCCACTAAAACATCATACCTAGTGTCTGTAGACATGAGAGGGACTAGTATTCTTTGTGACGAACACAGTCTTTGTCTGTACAAGACAAAGTAGACATGTATTCACCTCGGATCTGCTGCAGTCTCTGTCGAGACAGCCAGACACCACCCTACGGCAGTGAGCTCAGAGCTCATTATTTGCCGATCTCTGGGTAGGTCTGAGACCACTCACACACCACACACCGGGACAGCAAGGTCACAACTCCTTGACTATGTGTTCGCGTTTGTCTGTTGTGGACAAAGGTGGATCTTGTCAGTGAACAATATTCCTATTTACGAGTATATCTGCAGACCAGAGTTGGGTCCCAGTACATGTACTTGGGCTCAAGTACAGATTTCCATGTACTTTTACTTCAAAAACTCAATGGTACTTGCAGTTAGATCCAAAGCACTTCAAGAATATTAAGTACATTCAAGTACAAATAACTATATTGTATTTAATCAAAAGATATACTCTATATTTTAGCGAATTTTGTGATGATGATATTGGGTAAACGAACTTGCCTGTTATTTCTAGTTGTAAAAATATCGGGTATATTATTAATATTGAACAAAGAACAAGGTTTAATGTCCTGATACTTATCTATACATTTTGCATCAATTTTAGTTTATTACTGATATGAGAAATGTTTGGATAGTCTTTTGCATTTGCAGCGTAGGGAATATTATTTATTCAAGTTATTCATAAAGTATATGTCCTTGTTTTGTAATTCTGTGATAAAAGCAGTGATGTGCTAAAATAAAGGTAAAAGTTTCCTTTTACTTCTCTGATCAGATTCCACTTTATAACAGTGTACTCATCAGTGTATATACGAAAACTACTTTCTTGTTTTACGAATTCGTGACTTTTTTTATCACTAAGTACTTGTATGGTGCATGTACTTGGAGTTGGACTAAGTACATTGCAAACTTACTGTACTTGCACATGAAAAATATCTACATACTTGGACTTTAGTACAGTTGCCTGTATTTTGGATCGAACCACGCTGCAGACGCTATACTGTCGCGCAAACGGGGCAACTCACGGCCAACGCCAGATAAAAGTTATCAAGATAAGTCCAAGCCCCCCCCCACACCAATTAATGGGAATAAAGCACAGTATATCATGTACATAAAAAGTCAATACCTTAGACTACGATTGGCAAAGGGCACCCAGACCGTGATAAAAGCTTTTAATTTCAAGTTTTGTCACAAAGGAATTTTTTTATTTATCTCTTATATCAGTACGTTTCCTTGATCATCATAGCCCAATTTGTCAAAATGAAGTAGTCATTACAAACCCTGTCTTTATAGGCATCTTTTGACTTAATAAAATCGTCCCAAATTGGTTGTAATGAAGGATCTCAACCAGGTACCAATAGGTTGGCTCCCCCACAGGTCTTCACAAGCCAGTTTTCTTTGCGAATTTCTTCCTTTGTCTAACTCTCGACACTTCCCCTCATCCTCCCACTTTTCTGACTTTAGTTCCTTCCCTTTATGCTCAGGTTTCCTCTACGGTCTTTTGAGATATTAGTCTTTTTCCCTAGCTCTTCTCTTTTCCCCTTTCTCCCTGGACCCTCCCCTGGAGTCTAAACTACCATATATCAAATATTTTCTTTTTGACATTCTTTTTCTTCTCCCCAACTTGGGGTCTCCTCCCCGGCTCGCCTTTCCCTTTACCCACCTATCGGATGACCAGATGTTTTCCCTCCTTGTCGTCCTTTATCTTTTTTTTATGTGTTTTTTTCCCTCTCCCTACATTTTCCTTCCTCTTTTTACTCGAAGTTCCCTTTTGTATCCTTTCTCGTTCGCCGCATCTCTCCTTCGCTCATCTTTATCAAAAGATTACAAAGGAGGAGCATGCCGACAGGAGACCTTTTGGTCCATAAAGGAGACCTTTTGGTCCATAACAGTTGACCTTTTGGTCCATAAACAGGAGACCTTTTGGTCCATAAACAGGAGACCTTTTGGTCCATATAGGAGACCTTTTGTCGTACTTCCCTTTCGGTTACCTTTCCTCATTCTTTACACCTCTCCTCGCATCATCATCAGACCTTTCCCTTTGCTTCCCTTACCTCTTTTTTACTCCATCTTTCCTCTGCCTTACCTCAAATCTTCCCCTTTCCTTTTTCTTACCTTTTCTTCTAAAGCTTTCAATTCCTTTCACTTCTTTCTTTAACCCGCTAAGACCGACGGCCGAAAATTTAGCAATCTCCCAGTACCGCAATTATCATCAAAAAATCAACTCTTATGAATTACTCTGGAAAAAAATCTGCTGTTAGTAGACATGACAATGCATCATCCTACAAGTTTTTATTGCTCTACTCACCATAGTTGTCTCGGAATAATTACCGAGAGTTGGAGAAGATTGTGGTAGCGGCAACTCTCCGCCTCTCTGGCGGTGGCAAGCAGTGCTGGGTGGACACGATTGGCTTCACAGAATCCCGCTTTGCCCGACCTCGTGCACTAACAACAGGGGTTGTTGATGCCGTTTTTGGCACGTTTATGGTCACCACCAGATGCATAGTTGTAAATAATAGTTTCGTAAATAAGTAAATACGTAAATACGTAAAAATTCTCGCCGTGACACGATGCGCACACCTCTCACAAAATTTTGCGGCACACTGGCTGGCGAGAGCAGTTTACTTCCTGCTAGCCTACAGTACTACCATAGGACTACGTCATGGCCAAATATAGCAGTGCTACCAATTTTAGCGCGGTTTTTATTAGCGCTGAAAGTAGCTGCCCCATTTAAGGCCTGTCGGACGTTTGCGATGCAGCCCTATTTAAGGCCTGTCGGTCTTAGCGGGTTAATCCCAATTACTTTGGTTCCTTCTGTTTAATTCGCTTCCTCTATCTTATATCCTCACTGCTCAACCTTACCTCTCCTTTGCCTTACCTCTATCTACCTTGCCTTTACTTTGCCTAATCTATCCAAGCTTTCCTTTCTGTCTCACCTCTTGTCGCTTTCCCTACCTCTGTCTTATTCCCGTACGAAGTACTGCCTGTCCGTTTTATGCAGTCAACTGTCCAGAGAATTTTGTGACACCCCTACGGACCAGAGGTGCACATTGTTATTTTATGACTATACTAATCGCTTCTATTAACAAAAGGGGCCGCGCAGTAGCCCAGTGAATTCAGTGTCGAAGTCATAGGCAGGTCGTGAGTTCGATTCCCGGGACCCTATGAGGGCTTCTTACGTCGGTTCCCGATAGCCGTAGTCAGGCGGGGACGCGATCCAACTATCGGCCTACAAAAACCAGCTGCTTGTCGCAACTAACCGGGCTCGCGCTACCAGAGGTTTCTCACTTCCCACTTGGTGGGAGTGGGGGTGGCGAGTTTCCATAATCTCATACCGCTTCACACTGAGAGGATTCTCACCGACCGTTGCGAGTTCGTTTGAGTAGAAACTACTTTGGTTACAATCTTCTGCTTTTCGAATATCCAAATGTCAAATTACCATTGAGTCATACACCGACTTCACCCTCAGCACATGGTGCAAAGGTAACTTGACATTTGGATATTCGAAAAGCAGAAGACTGTAACCGAAGTCGTTTCTACTCAAACGAACTCAACGGTTGGCGAAAAAAAAAAAAAATGAGTTTACCATCCCTCTCTTTTTCTCTCGACCATCTTTTCGAAACCCCGACTGCTGAATCCTGCCCTCTTATTCTTTAACATTTCTCCTCGATTTTTCTTACTTTCCCTTCATCTTATCACCTCCCTTTCATTCTTTCTCAGTTTTAATTAAACCTACTCCGATTAACTCGTCCGAATAGTGTCTTCTTTGTTTACGTCCACCGACGAGGGACCGAGCACAGCTGGGGCATCTCCACTACCCGAAGACTAAGAGCTTGAATTTCGTTCTCCTTTTTCCCCCTTTTGAATGCGTTCAATTACTCGACTTTTTTTTCTTTTCTTACAAAAGATCCTATCACGTATCCTTCATCTCACTGTGTTTCCTTTTTCCGCAAGTTTCCAATCTTGCACCAAACCTTCCTTTTCCACTTGCGTAGTATTTTTCCGCTTCGTCCAAAACTTGTCTTCGTCCTTCCTCGTTCTTGTCTTCCCCCTGACCACCATCGTCCACTTTCTTACACTCAAAACCCGCCTAACTCTTCTTCCCCACTTCTACTCTCCCTGTCTTCCTCTCCATCATATCTTCATCCCTGTCTTCCTCTCCTTCTTTCATTTCCTTCCCTCCCCCCCTCCCTCTCCTTCCTTCCCTCCCTCCCTGCCTTCCTCCCCCCTCCTTTGTTTCTTCCATGTCTGCATTTCCTATTTTCATTCCTTGCCTACCTGTCTACTTCTTTCCTCCTTCCCTCCCTACCTGCCTCTCTTCCCTTCCTTCCGTCTGCCTCTCCTTCCCTCCCTGCCTTCCTAACTCTCCTTCCCCACCTGACTCTTATTCCTTTCCTTCCTCCCTACCTGTCTCTCCTTCCCCTCCCTTCTCCCCCTACCCTGCCTTTCATTTCCTCCCTACCCCTTCTCTAGCTGCACGCCCCTGTACCTCCGCCATGTACACACACACAGGTAAGAAGGTAGACTTGCGAGGGCCAAGTCAACGGAGTAAGGAAGTCAAGTTGTGTGTCTTGTCAATAAAAGGTCCTATTATGACCCAGAGAGCAAAATACGACTGCGAAACGTCTTCCTCCTTTCATTTACGGTTCCATTTTTCTCCCTTGCTGTTTACAGAGTCCACAACATGTTGCGTCAACGTTAAATAGCAGAATATAGTCTCAAAAAAAAAAAAAAAAAAAAAAAAAAAAAAAAATTCGAACGTTTAATTATGAATTCAACCGGGGTGTATAATATTAATGGACCGAAACGTATGAGCGTGCAATGCGTGTGCGCGCGCATATATATGATACACATATGCGGAAAAACCACCAAGGAAAAGGATAAACTATATTCTTGTGTCCTTTTTCATTTCTATGTACCCTGAGGATGTCTGAATACACGAAAGCGCTTGGTCATCAGTTTATCTTTTTCCTTGGTGGTTTTTCCGCATATTTAGAATCACGAGTTTATGTAATTTCTCATGTATCATACACATATATACTGTACATTTGGCTCAAGTTGTACCCAAGGCAGTCACCATTACCCAATGTGTTCGGACATCCTAAACAAGCAGGGCATCGACAGTCTCTGGGGTTTGAGGATTAGAGTTTGCACTTAAGAGACGAAATCCAAGCCCAGGGAGCCACTAAGACTTAACTTAAGCACACTTCATTTACTTCAAATGCCGACTTGTGGTTCTACGACTGTACAACCACGACACCATTGGACCCGGCATGTCTCCGGTGCTTTTCATATATTTCTTAAAAATAAATAAATAAAATAAATAAATAAAAACAAACAAAATTAAATATATATATATATTGGTTGGTTATTATACATACATATACTAAGGTTTTTTTTTCCTTAAAAGGGAGGTAGCCAAAAAGAAAAAGGCATAAAATCATTCCCACCCATTCCATCCCTAAATACACTCCACTCCCCTCCCCCTCCCTCCCATCTTAGCACCTCCCGGATGACGGGTCATCCCTGCACCTTGTCCACTGCCCTGGGTCAGAAGCAGTGTCGCAAGACACAGCACATCCACAGCAAGGCCGCTTCATTAAGTTGGCGACCACCCATGCATAAAAGAAGACGGGGAGAAATCCCTTCGGGCTGCGTCAAATTTTGCTCACACATACTACCTCACCCCCATCCCCCCACCCATTCCACCTCATGCATCACATCATCCATATACAACCAATTTCCATTCACCCCTGTCTTCTGTCCTCTGTTCTTTAACAACCTACTTAATGCATAAGCATTACTAGCAATGTGTATCTGCTAATAGTGATCCTACGATACGGTCGTGGGAGAGGATCATCTCCCAGCAGTCTACCTTCAAAAATTAACATCCTCACCTCCACCTGCAAGGGCTGCCCCGTGGACAGGCAATCGGTCCCCGGACATTACCACCCCGTTTCTATACACACACACACACACACACACACACACACACACATATATATATATATTACACAATGAGCTCATAACCTGAAACGCGCAATGAAGCCTACACTCATACATTAGCAAAAACTCCTGCGCTTCTTTCCAAAACAAAAGCAAACAAGTACAATTAAATCCAAAGAAAGTGAACAAAAACAACAACAAATAAAAAGAAAAAAATCCTGTTAATTCACCCCCAACCACCACCTAGGATAGCGGTACGGCAATGGCATTACAGTATCATTCCCGACAAACACTCGAGTGATTTGAACTCTGAGAGCCACTCTGGACAAGGAACACTCTCGCACTGGTCACGAGTTAAAGAGAAACGAAGTCGAGCACAACGAGTGTCAGTCATCTCGAGGAACTGTGGATTTTATTAGACGAAGAAAGTGAAGTTAGGAAGAGGAAGGAAGGCGAGAGGAAAGAGGGAGCGAGGAAAGAGGGAGCGAGGAAAGGGGGATAGAGGAAAGAGGGATAGAGGAAAGAGGGAGAGAGGATAGAGGAAAGAGGGATAGAGGAAAGAGGGATAGAGGAAAGAGGGAGAGAGGAAAGAGGGAGAGAGGAAAGAGGGAGAGAGGAAAGAGGGAGAGGGAGAGAAGGAAAGAAAAGAGAAAGAGGGATAATGAAAAGGAAGAGCTGGCGAGAGAACTGAAGAGGAAAATAAAGGGAACAATGGAGATCAAGAGAGCAACGGAGAGAGAGGTAGAGGGAGGGAGGGAGAAAGAGAGAGCAAATTTGCGTACCTGCAAGATGATGCGAGAGCATTAGTACAGGCATACGAGTGTTTGCTTGTGCTTGCACGTGCACTAGTGCGTGCGTGCGTGAGAGCAACATCGTTTATGTGTGCGTGTATGTGTATGTGTGCAATTTTTTTTTACATACACCTATCATCCAGCAACAAGAACAGTGCAATACCATCAACAAGCAAACCCTTTCCCCCGTCCCTCATTTTGGAATTGACACTGAAGACAGCCGGATGAATCGAGCCCTGGATTTCACACGTTTCGACTTTTCGTCGTGCGCCGATCACGACACGACGCCCTGCTTTCAAATAACTATGGATGCTTTTACACGACGTGTGAATGTGTCCATAGAAACACACAGTTATTTGAGAGCACGACGTCGTGTCGTGGGCGGCACAAATTCGATACGTGTGAAGCGAGCTTAATAGGGACACCGATCACTCGAGGCGGTTTCAACCACCATGAGGCGGTTCAATTACAATGTACGTCATTGGAGGCGTTCACACACAACCGCGCAGTTTTTCCTTGAATATGCGGTAACACGCGCCTTCTGGCATAAGCTCCTTACCACTATACATTTCAGCACCAGTATTCATTGGCGATTTTATTGAAACAGGTGCTACAAAGATCATAAAACCAAACTCGTTTCTTTCAGACTCGGCAAGCACATTCAAGAAATGTGGGGTCTCTCTGTGTGTGTGTGTGTGTGTGTGTGTGTGTGTGTGTGTGTGTGTGTGTGTGTGTGTGTGTGTGTGTGTGTGTGTGTGTGTGTGTGTGATTCAAGATGGTCTTTGGATAACGTGTTGGATTCGTGATCGACAGCTATTTCCCTCCCGGAAGAGAGCTCAGAGCTCGTATGACAGAGCTCGTTTGTGTGTGTTTGTGTGTGTGTGTGTGTGTGTGTGTGTGTGCGCGCGTGTTATTGGTAACACTTTGGGCCCAGAGATGAAACAAAATCACGCCCCCTCCCTTTTTTACTTTTTCTTCCTTTGCACTACTGAAAACAAAAATATGCAATATAATTATAATTTCATTACTGAAATCGACTGATCATTCACCCAGTGCAGTATTAGTTTAAATAGTTTCGCTAAAGGAACTACATCAACCCTGCAGACGCATTCAAGTGGGTTTGTGAATAGGTTTGAATAAGAAAAAGGCGAATTGATGCGGGCGAGTGAATGTGACAGTGAATCCGATTGTGAGTGAATGTGCGAGAGCGAATGCAAGAAAGCGAGTGAACGTGAGTGAATGAGAATGAATGTGAGACACCAAGGATAAGTGTGACAGAACATGAAGAAGAGAAGACTGAACACAATCTCAGAAAGAATAAGATTGGGAAAAAACGAGTGTTAACACCAACTAACATAACCACTCAACAGCAACGAACACCTAAAGGAAACTACCGCACACTGAAATCACGGCTTGGGCTTTCCCTCACGAGGACTACATCCTATACTGAAGACATTTCCAAAGCTACACTGACGTTCTTCTAGCGTTGTTCATTGTCATATCTGCTTGCATGGTATAAAAACCTTGTACTAAACAGAAAACACGTAACAGCATAAATACCATATGTCAAACCGAAAACCCGTTACAACATAAAAAAGCTATACTGTAAGTCTAAAAATATTGTGCTAAACAGAGTCTATGACAGCATAAAAACAATAAGTTAAACTGAAAACATGGACGAGTATAAATACCGACTACTACCCCAAAACACCTACAAAATGCCCTTAGAAAAAATAAATAAATAAATAAAATTATAATAATTATATATATATATATATATATATATATATATATATATATATATATATATATATATATATATATATAATAAAATGATAACAAATAAATAATAATAAAAATAGTTGTCATTGCCTCGTTGACACGGGGCTAGTTTAGTAGCCGCAAGTGTTATCGGCAAGTTAACTTATCCGGCAAGTAAGTGTTGACATTAGGATAGTTTGGAGGCAAGTTGACTAACTTTCCGTTGACATTGGGCTGGTAGAAAGTTGTTTGCAAGTCACTAGCACTAACAGCTACTAAACTAGTCCTGTTTCAAAGAAACTTTATGGTCTGTATCCTACTAGCGCTTCTATCCCCAAAACTCTATTTCTGAGGTCACTGACGGACATTTGTGCCTCACAGGAGACTGTGGCTGCTAAACTAGCTCCGTATCAACGTAGGTTTCTGGCCTACTAGCGCTTCTATCCCCAAAACCCGGTTTCTGGGGGGGGGTGAAACTTTGACACAGGGACATATGTGCCTCACAGGAGGACAAATGACCCCGGATCAGATCCGACAGTCCTGAACCAGAGGACATTATTTCAACAGAACAGACCTGTCTGTGCGCACTCCTAGGCTCCCAAAAACCGTGGTTTGTTTATTCGTTTTGTGTGAGACGAATAGAATTGTCCCGTGAGGGTCGGAATCAAATCTATAAAGAATGTCGTTAAAGGCCCTGTTCACACTAGCGGTTTGAACCGCGTGGAAACCGCAGCGGTAACCCGCAGTCAAGGAAAAACTGCGCGGTTGTGTGAACGCCTCCACCAACTTGTACTAACAACCTCCGCGGCTGAAACCGCTAGTGTGAAAAGCACCTTTGTCCCCGTGACCTAAGCCAAAGCTGAATAATATAACATGTTAAGATAATAAAAAACATATATAGTGATATAATACATAAATTATCAAATGTATTTTGAGTGACATACATAAATGGGTTCGGATTTGCATGAAAATCCTAAGAATATATGTTTCCACAAGGGCGGCTCATTTACAATGCAACAATAGATCGTTAGTTCGTCCACATTTGGAATATGCCGTTTCCGGAGGGTCACCGAATCTCGTTAAAGACAATGACAGATTTGAAAAAGTACAACGGGAGCCACAAAACAGATCCCAAATATCAAAAATAAATCATACGAAAATAGACTAAAACATATGCCGTTTTCCCTACAAAAGCGTAGACTCAGAGGTGACTTGATACAGGTCTAAGATTCTAAAGGGAATTAACAACATCAAGAATTGGGAAGTATGAGTGGGAGTGGGGAATGGGAATGAAAGTAGACTGGGAGTGGAAATTGGGAGCGTGTGAGTGGAGGCGGGGGTCGTATGGAGTGGAAGTGGGGGCCGTAGGGAGTGAAGGTGGGAGACGTAGGAGAAGGGAGAGAAGTACGAGTGGAAATTGATGAGTGGGGGGAGCAGGGGTGGGAGTACGAGTGGAAGTGGTGGGAATGGGAGAGTGCGAGAGGCGGGGATGAGGGGAGTGGGAGAAGTATGAGTGGAAGTGGGAACGAGGGTGAATAGAGGTGAGGGTATCGGGAGTAGAGAGTGGGAGTGGGATTGTGGGAGCAAGGGGTTGGGGTGTATGGCGAAGTGGGGGAGTATGACAAAGTGGGGGGAGTATGACAAAGTGGGGGGAGTATGACGAAGTGGGGGGAGTATTACAAAGTGGGGGAGCGGGGATGGGGAGAGCGTGAGAGAGGGGAGAAGTACGAGTGGAAGTGGGGGAGTATGAGTAGAGGAGGGGGTACTGGAAGTGGGGGAGTACGAGTGGAAGCTGGGGGACCGGGTGTGCGAGAAGGGGAGCGTGAGTGTAATTGGTGGAGACCGGTTGTGGGAGAGGGGGGGGGAGTATGAATGGAGGTGGGAGCTGGGAGAGGGGGGGAGTATTAATGGAGGTGGGAGCTGGGGGAGTGGGGAAGTGGGAGTGGAAGTGGAGGAATGGAGGTTGGGGGCGTGGGAGAATGAGAGTGGGGGAATACGAGTGAAATTGTGAGTGGGAATGGACAAATGGAAACGGGGGAGTGGAAATGGGAGTGGGGAGTGGGGGAGTATGAGTGGAATTGGGAGAGTGGGAGAATGAGTGGAAGTGGTGCGAGTAGGAATAGGGGCATGGAAGTGGGAGAGTTGGAGTGGAGTGTATGAGTGGAGGTGGGGGGAGTAAGAGTGGAAGTAGGGTGATATTACGAGTGAAAGTGGGGAGAGAGTACTAGTGTAAGTGGGTGGCGTGGAAGTGAGGGCGTGTGGATGAATGTGGAGGAGCAGGGGAGTACGAGTGGAAGTGAGGGAGTGGGAGAGGAGGGAATATGATTGGAAGTAGGGGGGTGGGGGGACCCGTATGGAGACCAAACAGAGCAACACTGTTGGGAGGAACCATTGATCCTTCATGGGGGGATAGGGGGTGGGGGGATAGGAGAAAGGCAGGATTTAAGGACGAACCAAGCAGTTGTGTTGATTATACACAGTCGTTTCACTACCAAGTTAATGTACAGTATTGTTTGTGCTGAATCATCGTTACATTCAAACATTTTTGTGTACTCGCCTCTGTGTAATTCACCATTGTCTTGGATAACGTGTTGGACTCGTGACCTACGGCTACTACCCTTCCGGAAGAGAGCTCAGAGTTCATACATGCTGTGACCTCACACACACACCCAACTCCCCGCCCACGAGTCGTGTGTGTGTGTGTGTGTGTGTGTGTGTGTGTGTGTGTGTGTGTGTGTGTGTGTGTGTGTGTGTGTGTGTGTGTGTGTGTGTGTGTCTAGACTATTTTAGTCAAACATTGGAATCACCTGTGGTCTTAACGCTTAAGGTTTGTCCCATGTCTTGTACATAACTAGCGAAACAGAATAAATGTTGAAGAAGCTCACGTGCGTACACCAATCAGGTTTATATTGTGTGTGTGTGTGTGTGTGTGTGTGTGTGTGTGTGTGTGTGTGTGTGTGTGTGTGTGTGTGTGTGTGTGTGTGTGTGTGTGTGTGTGTGTGTGTGTGTGTCATCTACCTATGGCTGGTCTATGTTAACTTGTTCTACACTAGCTCGTAGTCGTCATCATCAGCCGATAGTCCACAAGCAACTATTCCCAAAAAGGTTTTGAATAAATTTTATACGTGACAATTTGGAACTAGGCAATCTAATGTTCCTTATCTCATATCCCCACCACCCATAGTTATGTATTAAAACAACATTGTTTCAGATATTACTACGTTGTTACCAAGTGTATTCCATTCGTTAATAATTGTATTGATAAATTATTTTTTGCCAGTTTCTTTCTTAAATCTATATTTCTAAATTCAAATTAATTACTACGAGTCCTACCCTGCTGCCTTGCCTGCATCACCCATGTCGAACATTTGGTCCATTTCGGACACTTGTTCAATCTAAGACATTTGGTCCATTTCGGACACTTGTTCAATCTAAGACATTTGGTCCATTTCGGACACTTGTTCAATCTAAGACATTTGGTCCCTCAGAGACATTGTGTGAGTGAGAGGGTGGGATTGGGGAGTTGGAGTTGGTGTAGGAGTAGGAGGGGAGGAGGGAGTGGGAACGGGGGAGGTGGGCAGGGGCGACTGGGAACGGGGAAGTCGGAGGGGAAACTGGGAGGAGTAGAGGAAGTGAAAGTGAGGGAGGGGGAGCGGGAGAGTATGAGTTGAAGTGGTGGAGCAGAGGGAGTATGAGTGGAAATGGGAGAGGGAAAGTGGGGGAGAAGAAATGCGGAGTGGGGGTGTACATGTGAAAGTGGGAAAGGTGAGAAGAGTGAGTGTTAACGGCTGGGGGAGTGGAAGTGATGGAGCGGGGTGAGTATGAGTGGAAATGGGGGTAGAGGAAATGGGAAGTGGGGTGTACGAGTGAAAGTGGGAACTGCGGGGGAGTTAGTGCTGGAGCGGGGGGAGTACGAGCGTAAGTGGGGTGTGTGGAAGTTGAGAGAGAGAGAGTGAAAGTTGGGGGAGTAGGAGTGGAAGTTTGGGCATGGGAATGAAAGTGGGGGGCGTGGGAGAAGAGTGGAAATTGGTGAGTGGGAGTGAAAGTTGGGGGAGTGGGGGAGCAGGGGTGGGAGTATGAGAGGAAGTAGTGGGAATGGGGGAGTGAGAGGCGGAATGAGGGGAGCGGGAGACGTGCGAGTGAGTCGAAGAAGGTGGATGGGGAGTGTGTGGGAACGAGGTGAATAGGAGTGGCGTTATTGGGAGTGGGAGAACGCGAGGGGGAGGGGGAGGGGGAGTGGGATTGTGGGAGCAGGGGTGGGGGTATATGGCTGGAAGTGGGAGAAGGCGAGGGGGAGGGGGAGTGGGATTGTGGGAGCAGGGGTGCGGGTATATGACTGGAAGTGGGGGAGCGAGGGTGGGGAAGTATGACAGTGGGGGAGCGGGGGTGGGGGAGTAGGGGTAGGGGAGTGCAAGTGGAGGGAGTAGGGGTGCAAGTGCAGGGAGCGGAGGTGGCAGTATGAGTGGAAGTGGGGGAGTGCGAGTGGAGGGAGGGGGTGCAAGTGGAGGGAGGGGGTGCGAGTGGAGAGAGGGGGGTGCGAGTGGAGGGGGAGGGGAGGGTGCGAGTGGAGGGGGAGGGGAGGGTGCGAGTGGAGGGGGAGGGGGGGGTGCGAGTGGAGGGGGAGGGGGAGGGTGCGAGTGGAGGGGGAGGGGGAGGGTGCGAGTGGAGGGGAGGGGGAGGGTGCGAGTGGAGGGGAGGGGGAGGGTGCGAGTGGAGGGGGAGGGTGCGAGTGGAGGGGGAGGGTGCGAGTGGAGGGAGGAGTGCGAGTAGAGGGAGGGGTGCGAGTGGATGGAGCGGGGGTGGGAGTACTAGTGGAAGTGGAGAGAGTGGGAGAGTGAGAAAAGTATGAGTGGAAGTGGGGGAGAGTGGGGGTGGGGGCGAGCTGGGAGTATGAGTGCAAATGGAGGGAGTGGGAGTGCGGGAGAGAGGAGCGCGAGTGTTTGGAGTATGAGTGGAAGTGGGGGAGCGGGGGAGTATGAGTGGAAGGGGAGGAAGTAGGACAGTGGGAGACTGAAGGAACGGGATTGGGGGAGCAGGGATAGGGAGCAGAAGAGGGGTGTATGAGTGGGAGAAGAGGGAGTAGAAGTGAAGGAGAGGGAGTGGAAGAAACGGGAGTGGAAGTAGGGATGAGTGGAGGAGGGGGAGGGGAGCGGGGGGGGAGTGGAAGCAGGGGGGTTGGGAATGTGAGTATGAATGGAAGTGGGAGAGTATTAGTAGAAGAGGGTACTGGAAGTGGGGGGAGTGGGATTATGAGTTGAAGTGGGGGAGTAGGAGTGGAAGTTGGGGGACCGGGTGTGGGAGAGGGAGGGAGTATGAATAGAAATGGGAGTTGCAGTGGGGTTGGTGGAGGTTGGGAGTGGAGGAGTACGAGTGAAGTGTATGATTGGGAATGGAGGAGTGGAAATAGGGGAGTGGTAAAGTGGGAATGGAAATGAGAGTGGGGGAGTATGAGTGGAATTGGGAGAGTGGGAGAATGAAATGAAGAGGTGCGAGTAGGAATAGGGGCACGGGAGTGGGGGAGTTGGAGCGAGGCGTATGAGTGGAGGTGGGGGCGTATGAGTGGAGGTGGGGGCGTATGAGTGGAGGTGGGGGAGTACGAGTGGAGGTGGGGGAGTACGAGTGGAGGTGGGGGAGTACGAGTGGAGGTGGGGGAGTACGAGTGGAGGTGGGGGAGTACGAGTGGAGGTGGGGGAGTACGAGTGGTGGTGGGGGAGTACGAGTGGAGGTGGGGGAGTACGAGTGGAGGTGGGGGAGTACGAGTGGAGGTGGGGGAGTACGAGTGGACGTGGGGGAGTACGAGTGGAGGTGGGGGAGTACGAGTGGAGGTGGGGGAGTACGAGTGGAGGTGGGGGAGTACGAGTGGAGGTGGGGGAGTACGAGTGGAGGTGGGGGAGTACGAGTGGAGGTGGGGGAGTACGAGTGGAAGTAGGGATATGAGTGGAAGTGGGGGAGATTATGAGTGGAATTGGGGAGATTATGAGTGGAATTGGGGTGAGTACGAGTGGAACTGGGGAGAGAGTACGAGTGGAACTGGGGAGAATACGAGTGGAATTGGGGAGAGTACGAGTGGAATTGGGGAGAGTACGAGTGGAATTGGGGAGAGTACGAGTGGAATTGGGGAGAGTACGAGTGGAATTGGGGAGAGTGTGTAAGTGGGTGGCGTTTGAATGAATGTGGAGGAGCAGGGGATTACGAATGGAAGTGGGGGGGAGCGGGAAACGAGTGGAAGTGGGGTGGGGGAGCGGGGGTAAGTATGGGGGAGCGGAAGTAGGGGGGGAACGGGAGAGTGTGGAGTATGAGTGGAAGTGGGGGGCGAGAGGAAGTGGGGGGCGAGAGGAAGTGGGGGGCGAGAGGGAGTGGGTAGTGTGGGAGTGTAGGACAGGGGAAGTGAGTGGGAGTGGGGATAAGCGGGAAATGGAGAGGGGGGAGTGTGAATGGCAATAGGGGAGCGGGAGAGGGTGGAGTATGAGTTCAAGTGGATGTGGGGGAGTGCGAGATGGAGAATATGAGTGGAAGTAGGGGGTGTAAGAGAGAGTAAGAGGTGGAGGAAGCGGGGGCGGTGGAGCGGGAGATAGAGAGTACGAATGAAAGTGAGTGGAGCGGGAGGAGTCGGGTTGGAAGTGGTAAGGTTAGTGGGGGTATGGGAGAACGGGGAGGGGGGAGTATGAGTGGAAGTGGATGGAGCGGGAAAGGGGGAATGCGAGTTGAAATGGATGGAGCGGGAAAGGGGGAATGTGAGTGGAAGTGGAGGGTGCGGGAAAGGGGGAATGTGAGTGGAAGTGGATGGAGCGGGAAAGGGGGAATGTGAGTGGAAGTGGAGGGTGCGGGAAAGGGGGAATGTGAGTGGAAGTGGAGGGTGCGGGAAAGGGGGAATGTGAGTTGAAGTGGATGGAGCGGGGGAGGGGGAATTTGAGTTGAAGTGGATGGAGCGGGAAAGGGGGAATGTGAGTGGAAGTGGAGGGAGCGGGAAAGGGGGAATGTGAGTGGAAGTGGAGGGAGCGGGAAAGGGGGAGTATGAGTGGAAGTGGAGGGAGCGGGAAATGGGGAATGTGAGTGGAAGTGGAGGGAGCGGGAAAGGTGGAGTATGAATGGAAGCGAGGAGCGGGAAAGGTGGGGTATGAATGGAAGTGGGGAGCGGGAAAGGAGGAATGTGTGGAAGTGGGGAGCGGGAAAGGGGGAGTATGTGGAAGTGGGGAGCGGGAAAGGGGGAGTATGTGTAAGTGGGGAGCGGGAAAGGGGGAGTATGTGTAAGTGGGGAGCGGGAAAGGGGGAGTATGTGGAAGTGGGGAGCGGGAAAGGGGGAGTATGTGGAAGTGGGGAGCGAGAAAGGGGGAGTATGTGGAAGTGGGGAGCGGGAAAAGGGGAGTATGTGGAAGTGGGAAGCGGGAAAGGGGGAGCATGTGGAAGTGGGGAGCGGGAAAGGGGGAGTATGTGGAAGTAGGAAGCGGGAAAGGGGGAGCATGTGGAAGTGGGGAGCGTGAATGGGGGAGCATGTGGAAGTGGGGAGCGGGAAAGGGGGAGTATGTGGAAGTGGGGAGCGGGAAAGGGGGAGTATGTGGAAGTGGGGAGCGGGAAAGGGGGAGTATGTGGAAGTGGGGAGCGGGAAAGGGGGTGTATGTGGAAGTGGGGAGCGGGAAAGGGGGAGTATGTGGAAGTGGGGAGCGAGAAAGGGGGAGTATGTGGAAGTGGGGAGCGGGAAAAGGGGAGTATGTGGAAGTGGGAAGCGGGAAAGGGGGAGCATGTGGAAGTGGGGAGCGGGAAAGGGGGAGTATGTGGAAGTAGGAAGCGGGAAAGGGGGAGCTGGAAAGGGGGAGTATGTGGAAGTGGGGAGCGGGAAAGGGGGAGTATGTGGAAGTGGGGAGCGGGAAAGGGGGAGTATGTGGAAGTGGGGAGCGGGAAAGGGGGAGTATGTGGAGGTGGGGAGCGGGAAAGGGGGAGTATGTGGAAGTGGGAGTTACGGAGCCCGTATTCATTACAATCAGCCGATAGTCCACAAGCAACTCTATTCCCAAAAAGGTTTTGAATAATTTTTATACATGACAATTTGGAACTAGGCAATTCCGTGTTCCTTATCTCACGTCCCCACTACACATAGTTATCTATTAAAACAACTTTGTTTCAGATATCACTACCTTGTTACCAAGTGTATTCCATTCGTTAACAAATGTACTGGTGAATTAGTTTTTGCTCATTTCTTTCTTAAACCTATATTTCTAAATTCAAATTCATTACTACGAGTCCTACACTATCTTAATATGCTGGCCTTACCTGCATCACCCATGTCGAACGTTTGGTCTATTTTGGCCAATTGTTCACCTCAGACATTGTGTCCTACATTGGTCATTTGTCGTTCACTGACATTCTGTCCGGCCCTGACATTTTGTTCATTATCATATTGTCCGGCACTGTCGTCTTGCCCTACTCCGACATTTTGTCCTCCAATGATATTTTATCTTACAAAGACATCTTGTCCTAGACTGACATATTGACAAGACAGCGTAATTTTGTGTGCGTTAGATACATAGTCTACATTTACAAGATACACAGAGTACTGATAATGGCAATATTCACCATAATCATGACTCGTAACTATATCATGATAAAGGACTTTCATTTGGTAATTTTAATCAACCGTATACAATTTAAATTTGAAAAAAATTTAAATTTAATTTGTTTATACTAGAAGCGAGTATATTTGGCATCTTTAAGTGCACACCTACGCTACGTTACGTTGAAGGCGACGATGACCCTCATCACTTCTAAGAATACAGGTACCGCATTACTAAATGCACGTTAAGTTAGGCAGGTTAGGTAAAATAGGTAGGTAGGTTAGGTTAGAATAGACGAATTTATACTTTAATTTCAATTAAATGTATAATATATATATATATTTATATAAGCATGGATCATATTACCTGAAGGCCACAATCCTATATTGTAGTTTAAGCCAATTCTTGAGATACATTGTCCAGTCTTATCTTTATTGCAAAAATTCAATTAAACTTTAGCCCACTCAAAGCACTCAATAAGCAGATATTTATTGAAGTAATATTTTTTCACGTAAACTGTCATTATCATCTTGAATTGTACAGTAACAGTCGGTTTTGAGGCAATTCATTACGCACTAGCTACACCCATAACTGACATTGTATAGAACCTTAGCTACACCCATAACTGACATTGTATAGAACCTTAGCTACACCCATAACTGACATTGTATAGAACCTTAGCTACACCCATAACTGACATTGTATAGAACCTTAGCTACACCCATAACTGACATTGTATAGAACCTTAGCTACACCCATAACTGACATTGTATAGAACCTTAGCTACACCCATAACTGACATTGTATAGAACCTTAGCTACACCCATAACTGACATTGTATAGAACCTTAGCTACACCCATAACTGACATTGTATAGGACCTTAGCTAAACCCATAACTGACATTGTATAGAACCTTAGCTAAACCCATAACTGACATTGTATAGAACCTTAGCTACACCCATAACTGACATTGTATAGAACCTTAGCTACACCCATAACTGACATTGTATAGAACCTTAGCTACACCCATAACTGACATTGTATAGAACCTTAGCTACACCCATAACTGACATTGTATAGAACCTTAGCTACACCCATAACTGACATTGTATAGAATCTTAGCTACACCCATAACTAACAATGTATAGAACCTTAGCTACACCCATAACTGACATTGTATAGAACCTTAGCTACACCCATAACTGACATTGTATGGAAACTTAGCTACACCCATATCTGACATTGTATAGAACCTTAGCTACACCCATAACTTACATTGTATCGACTCTTAGCTACACCCATAACTTGCATAGTATAGAGCCTTAGCTACACCCATAACTGACATTGTATGGAACCTTAGCTACACCCATAACTGACATTGTATAGAGCCTTAGCTACACCCATAACTGACATTGTATAGAACCTTAGCTACACCCATAACTGACATTGTATAGAACCTTAGCTACACCCATAACTGACATTGTATAGAACCTTAGCTACACCCATAACTGACATTGTATAGAACCTTAGCTACACCCATAACTAACATTGTATAGAACCTTAGCTACACCCATATCTGACATTGTATAGAACCTTAGCTACACCCATAACTGACATTGTATAGAACCTTAGCTACACCCATATCTGACATTGTATAGAACCTTAGCTACACCCATAACTGACATTGTATGGAACCTTAGCTACACCCATAACTGACAATGTATAGAGCCTTAGCTACACCCATAACTGACAATGTAAAGAACCTAAGCTACACCCATAACTTGACATTGTATAGAACCTTAGCTACACCCATAACTGACATTGTATAGAACCTTAGCTACACCCATAACTGACATTGTATAGAACCTTAGCTACACCCATAACTGACATTGTATAGAACCTTAGCTACACCCATAACTGACATTGTATAGAACCTTAGCTACACCCATAACGGAACTTTTATAGAACGTTAGCTTCACCCATAACGGACATTGTATAGAACCTTAGCTACACCCATAACTGACATTGTATAGAACCTTAGCTACACCCATAACTGACATTGTATAGAACCTTAGCTACACCCATAACTGACATTGTATAGAACCTTAGCTACACCCATAACTGACATTGTATAGAACCTTAGCTACACCCATAACTAACATTGTATAGAACCTTAGCTACACCCATATCTGACATTGTATAGAACCTTAGCTACACCCATAACTGACATTGTATGGAAACTTAGCTACACCCATAACTGACATTGTATAGAACCTTAGCTGCACCCATAACTGACATTGTATAGAACCTTAGCTACACCCATAACTGACATTGTATAGAACCTTAGCTACACCCATAACTGACATTGTATAGAACCTTAGCTACACCCATAACTGACATTGTATAGAACCTTAGCTACACCCATAACTGAGATTGTATAGAACCTTAGCTACACCCATAACTGACATTGTATAGAAACTTAGCTACACCCATAACTGACATAGTATAGAACCTTAGTTTCACCCATAACTGATATTGTATAGAACCTTAGCTACACCCATAACTGAGATTGTATAGAACCTTAGCTACACCCATAACTGAGATTGTATAGAACCTTAGCTACACCCATAACTGACATTGTATAGAATCTTAGCTACACCCATAACTGACATTGTATAGAACCTTAGTTTCCCTTTCATTTCAAATGTTTAAAGATTAAAAAAAACATGAACATACATTTGTTTCCTACAAGAGATCTGTTGACAGCTAAAGCATCAATTACACAGCCCTGTTAGGAACCAAACTCTGGCCAGAGCAAATACGAACAGAGATCGAAGCCTAGTGCGATACAGAAATGGCTGGGAACAAGCAATGTCCATTACAAATTGGACCGTTACAAACTGACGCCATCAAATATATTTTCAAACTCATTCTAACATCCTATTTTGTTCATTTCTTGTGATTCAATCAGGAAATTTTGTTCAACTACGGGCTAAATACATTATTAATCACTTCAAAAGACAGACCGACAGATCCTATCAAGTTTGAAAATCTCAACCGGCAAAACTCACGTATGGCTAATGAAGTACTAGTCTAATTCTCACTAAATCAGAATTACATCTAAAGCGTTTCACCCATAATAAGTTTGCCACAGTAATCATTACTAACATTCACCCTCACAACACAACAAAGATTGATGTAAAACTTCCAATTACTTACAAAAATATAAATATATATTTTACTGAAATCTGGCAGTACTTACATTAACGTCTTCACCCTACGAGACCCTCGCCGTCAAATGAACAAAGAAAATTTTTTGTTTTTTTATTCAAAGCATATAAAACTCTACAATACCATTATTATTTTAATAGCCCTAATAAACTAGATAAATGGGAATAATTGATATGCTTAAAATATCTATAATTGATTACATGACTGTACAGTATGCTGAATGTCAACATTATAATCCTCCAATTCCTCGCCTGTCAACTTCGAAAACCGTTATTGAATATCTAAAATAATTTAAAAATTCAACGTCTGCATCCACTAAATATGAAAAACATAATAATCTAATTCATTACACTTGTCTTCATTTAAGTGTTTCGACTTTATATTAATTTACTTAGAAATTTATTTTCTGTTGTTCTCCATGACACGCTGTACAGCATACGAATAATCCCTTGATAATAGATTTGTATTCGACAATTTTGCAAAGATTGCACATAAATCAAACCTAATTTTACCACAAACGCTAAGAACCAATTACGTGTGTCATATGTCCATGACATAGATATTTTAAAAAGTGTTTTGTTAAAACAGAAACTAAATTATAACTCGACAGATTAATATATACTTAATCTAATCAATACACCCTTGTATGCTATCCGGCACCTAGTAGAGGACTGAACGAACAAACGAACGCAAAATTATATCGGCGCTTACCTATGTCTAATTTATCACTTTATTATTTTCTTTAAAATATCATAAGTGTTTTATTCAGTTGAGGGGAGAATATCACCAAGAAAGAATTACATCATCATTAATGTCACAATATAATCATTACCTCATTTCATTATTAATAATTAATCAATTAGTATCATTAATTACCATAGGGGAAGTGGGGATATGTATACACAGCAATGCTCATCTTATACGTATGTCTTTCACGTAATATCATTCCAATTAGAACAATATATATTTACAAACCTCACACATTGTACATTGAATGGATTACACAACTAATTATTTTATTTTTTAATCAAGAACACTAAGTTGTGAAAATAAAAAAAAACTCAGGTTTTGACTAGTTTTTTACACCATTAACATATTCACTTTTGGTGTGTGCCTGGAAGGATTTTTAAACTTATACAGACACACTTGGCAGTTTTGGGAATTAATATATTAGAAAAGACTGAAAACATCAAGATGTGCAAAACGTCGAATTGGTCTTGGGGCTCGGGAAACGTTATTTATTTACGTGTTCATTTAATATCTACTTTTAATTAGAATATATATATATATATATATATATATATATATATATATATATATATGTATGTATATATATATATATATATATATATGTATATATATATGTATATATATATATATGTATATATATATATACAGTATATATATATATATGTATGTATATATATATATATATATACACATATACATGCACAAACATACCTACCTACATACATACCATACGTACACACAAACACCCACAGTGAAAAATTTAACCAAAACAATTACAAAAGAAGAAGTTATTCTTCCTAAGTAAGTCATTTCCAGATTAGGCAGAGATTTTACATGGCTAGAGATAATACGAAAGAGATAATGAGGGAGAAGATGGCAACCCACTTGAAGCCAAGGTCTCTCAGCTCTATGGGAGAGCAATTATCGGGCCATGGGATCTCTTGAGATAGTTATGGTTATGAGGTCGTTTGCGGCCAAAGAGAAAATGAGATTCGGGTGGAAAAGAGACGGTGTGGAAGAAAACGGAACGCTGAGGCTTTGCTTTTAGTCTGTTATTCTGTTTTTGTATTTATATTGATTAAACATTCTTCTATAAATGTAGTTATTATTTTTCTATTTATGCTTATTTTATTTACTTATTCGTTGCTCATTTTTCTATTTTTTGTTTAAATACTTATTTGTGTTTACTTATATATAATATATTTGTTTATGTATCTATTTATAATTTTTTCGTTTATCTATTTACTTAACTTTTTAGCTATCTATACATTCATTATTATTCTAATATCATTTTTGTACTATGGACTTATTTATGTGTTTGCTATTTTTAATTTATTTATTCAATTTATGAATTTATCTTTATTCTTTATAGATAATATAGTTTGCATATTCTTAAATATTTCACTGAGACGTTAGACTGAGACTGTTTTAATTATGTTTTATTTTATTTCAATCTGATGTATGTTATCAATTTCTTTATTCTGTTCATTTTCCTTTTTTGTATTATGTATTTGTGTCTGCCACTTATTTTCATTCGTTTCACTGTTTAATTTATGTATTTATCTTTATCTATGATCTATTTTTCTCTATAATTCATCTTTACTATCTATTTCGTTTATTATTTATTCTTATTTGTGATCTATTTTATATAAGATTTACATTTATTTATTACTATATTAGTTTATCATATATCTTTATTTCTTGTCTATTTTTTATTTATCACACATTTTGCAAAATTTCTATAATTCAATGAATGATTAAGATAAATCGAGATAGACTTGAAATTCTGATTAGAATAATCACGTGAGGTTTAAGGAGTATTGTACCAACGTTTCAATCATAGTGGGCAGCCTCGCTGCATATTATGTGTAATGAGTATATAAGTAACAAGTAATGATAACAATAGATAATAATAATAATAATAATAATAATAATAATAATAATAATAATAATAATAATAATAATAATAATAATAATAATGATGATAATAATGATAATAATGATAATAATGATAATAATGATAATAATGATAATAATGATAATAATGATAATAATGATAATAATGATAATAATGATAATAATGATAACAATAATGGTAATAATAATAATAATAATAATAATAATAAATAATAATACTAATAATAATAATAATCATAATACTAATAATAATAATGATAATACTAATAATAATAATAATAATAATAATGATAATAATAATGATAATAATAATAATAATAATAATAATAATAATAATAATAATAATAATAATAATAATAATAATAATAATAATAATAATAATAATAATAATAATAATAATGATAATAATGACAATAATGATAATAATAATAATAAATAATAATAAAACACAACCAACACAAAAAAAAAAAAACACCACTCACGTCCTTTGCTGCCCTTTCTTTGCGGGCGACAAGGACAAGACAAGACAAACCTCTTTCGGGTCAATCTCCACCCGAGTGGATCTCCCACAACAATCCTTCCACCTCATCCACTAGGCACCGGAGCAAGTTGCAAACGGACTCTCCCTGTCAGGAAGCTAGGACGGTGCCCTTACAGAGGACTTTGCAACGTTGAATTTAATGAAGCATGCCCTTGGTCCAACTCGCTGACGGCAGAGATCGAATTACCGTCATCTCGACCCCTGCCGCAAGTAGCGACGCTCTAATCCGGTCGGCCAGCTAGTTAATAAATTGATTAATGAAATATACAATAAATAAGCAAATGAATACATATAACAAATGGATAAATATATTCATTCATAAATAAACGAATAACTGAAAAAATGCAAATAAAAAATAAATTAATAAATAAGTGGAATAGAATCTCGTCTTTCACATCCACTGTACACTTCAGGCGCTCAATCACTACAGTGGGTCTACGTATAAGAATTTACTTATTACATTCATTTATTAACGTAATGAGTATTTACTGATAAACCTTGCACTACCTAAAGGGGTTTCATAAGGCTAAATAAAATTACGGTGCGGCAACCAGAAAGCAGAATGCTATGGGGAATTACACCTATGTCTCTTAATGCAACACTCGCCAACCGCCACTTGTTCGTACGTTTGGGCCCAGGACATCAACTCACTTTGGGAATTTGTGACGTTTTACGTCCTGGGCCCCCGAAATGGGCTTATGTCCTGGGTTCAAACGTCCGCATAAGTGGAGGTTAGTGAGTGTTGGATTAAGAGACTTAAGCACACTCAGGTTGAGGTAAAACTGCCATCAAGTAGTCAAAGAAGGTAAGACAGATAGCAGAGGAAGTGTGAATGATGGTAAAACAACGAAAGTTCTCTTATTCTTAGGTGGATGTCACACTAATGGTTCAACCGCCGCGGTTCAATTACAATGTAAGTCACTACGGGTGTTCACACACAACCGCACATTTTTTCCTTGATTAAGTGGTATCGCCGCTACAACCGCTATTGTGAACAGGGCCTTAATGGAAACAAAAGGTTTGAATGAGGTAAACACATCTATCCTTTTGTACAAAGTGAATGAATACGAGTTAAGCCTCTGCTTACATGGTGACTGTCAGGGCAGGATTAATTCCAGAAACATGGACATATCTGGGAGATTAAGCGTGACATTCCGGGTAGTCATTGGCCATTTCCAAAAGGTCTCAAAAGTCAGCTGAGTGAATGCACATGATGTTAGCTTAAGGAAAATACATAATTCACACCTCGTTCCCATTGTCGATTGTCAAATATAGAGGCAGTAAGAGGAAAGAGACAGTCAGAAGGTAGAGATAAAAGTAATCAGTTAAAAGCATATTGAGTGGTCCCCTATGTCATTTGATATACAAGCATACATATACCTAAGGCTTTTCCCCCCTTACAAGGAAGGTAGCCAAAAAACAAAGGCATAGAAACCACTCCCTCCCATTCCATCCCCTACATACTCCACTCCCCTCCATCTTATCTTGCTCGTTTCATATGCTGGAGGGAAATTATTTTCATCTACCATACCAGAATCCTTCACGAAACCCGTGGGCCGCAGACGTGCTCCAACAGTCGAAGGAAAAATAGCTCAATGGGATAACGCTTTGAGTAGATGTTTAGATGGTTTAGCTTCTGAACCCAACCTAAGTTTTATCAACCATAACACTTGTTTTCAGCACTTTTTTAATTAGATGTTCAATGGGTTTAGTTTTCTTTGAACGCTTCCAAACCTAACCTAAAATTTATTAACCATGTTATTTGTTTTTAGCACAACTTTTTGAAAAGCGTCCAAAAGGGAAACTTCTATCTGAGACAAGACCGTCTAGTGACTTTTTGATACATAATGAGGTGATGATGATGATATGGTTTAACGTCACAAACTCCCCCCTATCGGAAGGCTAGGATGGTGCACCTCACAGAAATAATGGATGCAAATATAAAGACGTAAACAAATTGATGAATAAATTAATACATAAATTAACAAATAGATGAATAGATAAGTAAACAAACTGACATGAAAATTGATCATAGATCAATTGCCCGAAGACATACTCACAACTTTTGTAAGGAAAACAACAAACGCTCAGAACTCTGGAGCTTGTATTTGGATTAAAATCGTCTAACGGCGGCCACAAAGAGGTGGAGACATTGAGGTTAAAAGTGGTGAGATTGCAATCATGAAAAAAGAATGCCGAGTGACTCCGGTCCATAGGGGTATCACTGAAATATCAGCAGCTTAACACATGCAAAGGAAGAAAGAATGATATGTTCTGAGTTGTACCTCTATCCTTGTGGACCATCTCGCGTCTGAGGAAGAAAGGAGGGTCCAGTGGTCCATTCATGCCAATTGAAATGGTCCAATTAGGGCCAATTTGGCAGCAGTCCCATCTTGTTGGGCTTCGATCTCGCCTCGCAATTGCTCAAGCACGGGTTTGGTTCCTGGTAGCTACGGCCGCAGGTAACTCCCCACTGGCATAAGCCCCTCGTTGTGCATGGACACAGGTCTGTGCACAGTGTATTGCGATTACTTGGTTGGGATACTAGTTTACTGTTATCCGGAAGGCTTGTAGAACGTTACATATCTAATGATCTTTATTTAATTTATTTTCATCTATTTACTTATTTATCCTTATATATTTCATTTATTTACATTGTATATATATATATTGGCATTATATCATTAACATCCCTAATGTGAGATGTGAATGTGTATATAATGGAAGATAATAATGAGTTAAAATGCGTGGGATTATGCTTCGTGATTGTTATCTCGTCAGAATTTTTTGTATTACCATTCACACCATGCCTCACGGTGCTTTTCTTTCAGCTACGTCAAACACTTCTTCAAAGTCGCGCACGCGTCTAGCCCAGAAAAAAAATCACGTTTTCTCTTGTTCCTCTAAACTCAGTCCCTTCCTCATAATTACCCCCATTCTTTACCTCGTAATCAACACTAGTGTATACACCTTAACAGGTACTTTCGACATACTACTAAGTATAAACCCTGCTCCCCGTCTCTCCATTCAACCGGGACATTATTTCCCAAAACTCACATTGAACCTCACCAACCGCCCCAATTGCAGCAGCGCATATTTTGTCTCAGACATGTCGCTCATTGCCTTGCCAGTGTTAATTGCTCTGCTACCCTCCTTTAACATAAGCTTCTTTACGTTTAATAACTTTATACACTATTTATCTCCCTCTCGCATCCCTGATGACGAAAAACCCTCTTATCTCTTTACACTATTTTTACTTCCTGGGTAGATCATAAGGAATCTTTCTTATAGAGAAACGAATGATTATATGAACTTAAGAGGGGAAACAATACCACCCTGTTCTCCATGTATGAAAATATGGGCGTGTTCACCCTGTGTAGGTTTCGTCAGGGTGGGATTTTGCCCTAGTGAGGACTTTGTCCGGTGGGTATATGCCTTAGTGGAGACATTGTTCGGGTGGGATTTTGCCCTAGCAGGGACTTTATCCGGGTGGGGTTGTGACCGAATGGGGACTTTGTCAGAGGTTGTCTCAGTGGGGACTTTGTCAGGGGTTGTCTTAGTGGGGGCTTTCTCCGGGTGGGTTTTTGCCTTGGCGGGGACTTCGTTTGGGTGGGATTTTGCCCTAGCGGGGACTTTGTCCGGGTGGGGTTGTGACCGAATGGGGACTCTGTCAGAGGTTGTCTTAGTGGGGACTTTGTCAGGGGTTGTCTTAGTAGGGGGCTTTCTGCGGGTGGGTTTTTGCCTTGGCGGGGACTTTGTTTGGGTGGGTTTTCGTCCGGGTGGGATTTTGCCCTGGCGGGGACTTTGTCAGGAGTTGTGTTAGTAAGGACTTTGTCAGAGGTTGTCTTAGTGGGGGGGGGGTTTCTCCGGGCGGGTGGGGACTTCCTTTGGGTGGGTTTTCGTCCTAGTGGGGACTCTGTCCTAATGTTCTATTTCCTACACTCGGGTGAAATAGTGTTGGGTGTTTTATACCTGGTCGTCATCAAATGGACAAGCAACACACAGAGCGCCAACTTATTCTTGTCGTAGAATATTTGGAGGTCTTCAATACACCTAATGTAAGGTCACGGTCCCTGAATAACATGACACAGTCATGAACATGGTAACCCACATGAAGGTGGAGACACATTACACTAGCATGCTACTTGCTTTTGCCACTGCGGATGCAATATTCAAAATATCCCTAAGAACATGTCAACATTGTGTCTAACATTCGCATTTTAGGTTTAAATTCTCGTAAGTTGTCATTCAGCCTCTCATGAGACAAGAGTAGTTTGACATTTGGAAAATTGGAAAACAACCAAAATTCTTTACACTCAAATGAACTAGCAAGAGCTAGTAGCATGCTAGGGAGAAATGCCTAGTGTTCCGTCACCTTTAGGGATACCAGCACCATGGACATAGTCAACAAAGTCTTCTTCATCTTCTTCCTCCGCCCTCATCTTCTTCATACTCCTCATTTTTTTCATCTTCGTTTTCCCTGGGGAGACAATGAGCTTATTTCCTTACCTCATTTGAGCTGAATCGCCCCCACTGCAGTGCTGACGAGTAATCTGGACCCATTTCTGCCAAATCACTCAGCTGCTCTGACTCTTCCACTTCCTCTCCTCTATAATCTCCTTCTCCACCTACCACTTAGCTGACTCTTCTATTTCTTCACCATTTTCTTTTTTTTATCCTTCTCTTTTTATATTGGTTCATCGATTGAGGTTTTGGTGCGTGATGTACAGAAGTCACTGTGACGATAATAATAACAAATACATATCACTTGTCACTGTGTTATTTCTTTTCGTTGTACAGAACACCGTCAGTTTCTTCCTCCAGTGTGACATCTGAAATCCAATTAGTCTCCCCAGTTCTCTTCATTAAGTTCATGCTTCAGTATCTTCGTCATGCATTTCTCACTCACCTGTCTCTTTTCGACCGTACATGGTATGAAGCATATGCTCAGTGACCAGTATAAGAAGAAAAGTAGATGTGTCGATAGTACATTTAACCCTACAATTTTCCAATAAGCGGAAATTAGTGATCCCCCAACACAATACATACACAATGGGATAGAAACTAAACTAAGTTATATAAATGTTTATTGCAGAACAGATGTGGCAGGAAGACTTCGTCATGCATTTCTCAGTCACCGTGTTTGGCACCTGTCCCTTTTAGGAAAAGGGATATGTCTCGATAGTACATATAACCCTACACTTTTTCAATAAGTGTAAAATTAATAACTTACACAACACATACACAATGGGATAGAAACTAAATGAAAAGAGTTATATAAATGTTTATTGCAGAACAGACATACTGCAGCGTCCAGTATTGGTTCTAGTACATAACTTTAGGAACAAATGTGGCAGGAAGATCAGAATTTTCTACAATATATCTGTAGACACAATGAAATTACACTACCTCGACCATTAAACGCACAACAGTGCAAGATAGGTGTCTAACGGGAGATGTCACAAAGCGGCTGCCGATGAGGATGTTCATGCCATGAAGAGAGACGCTCTAGAGGGTCTGAACTCAAGAGACACGTTATTATAGACCATGCGGCTTCACACAGGCGAGACCACGGGGCCTTGAGTAACAGAGACAAATCCTTTAAAAGCCAACACCTATAGCTCATCTCAGTCTCTAGAGCCATTTCCCAAGGGTGCGTGGAAGTAGCCATGACGAAGAGAATGATGCCACACGACCAGAGATCGACCGGTGGACCACGGTAACGATCCTTCTTGAAGATTTCTGGTGCCATGTACGGACGCGTTCCTATACTCCCCGTCAGCATGACCTCTTGTCGACAGAGGAGAAAGACACCAGCATAACCGAAGTCAGAGATCTTCAAGATTCTATTCTTGGTTATCATGAGGTTACCCGGCTTCAGGTCTCGATGTGCAACTCCTCGAGAGTGCAAATACTCGACTCCAGACATTAATTGGTTGAAATATATGAAGACCTCTTCTTTAGTAAGATTCCTAAGTATTGTAATTAGTGACCCTTCAGTCCCATATTCTAAGTACATGTAGACTTTATCGCCTTTTAAGTCCCAATAGAATAATTTGATGATGTTCTCATGATTCAGCTGACTATGCACGACCTCTTCCCGGTCGACACAAGTCATGCCGAGTCGGGAACATCGTTTGACGGCCACAAGTTCCTTGGTAATTCTGTGTTTCTCCAGGGTGACTTTGCCGAACGATCCACTACCAATCTGCTTCACTTTCTTCCACATTCTTCGTGACCCGCAGGCTGTGGACCTATTACTGTTCTCGATCAAGAGTCTCAAAGGCGGGACCTTTAGAACAGGTCCGGTTTGGAGTTCTGGGTACTTCTTGCAAATCTGGATACATGGTGGGTAACAAGTACATGGTAGGTCGCACATGATGAAGAGACCAACGTCGCACGGGTACTACAATGAAGGGAAAAGCAGCACCTTGTTATATAGTAGACTCCAAATGTATTGTTACCTCTCCCAGTGTACATTAGAGGAGAGACAATTCTCCGACAGAACTAAGGCAACTAGGCTTAATGATCTTAGGCATATAGACAATGTTATACCCACAATCACATCTACATGTTATTTTTCAGAAAGGATTTACAAATAAATTTTCAGAGCTATTTTGCTAAACATTCCTAGACCTCAGACAAAAATATTTTTATATGAAAAATCATATAAAGGTGTATTCAAAAATATAAAAAGGAACATTCAAAAATAAAAAGTAACCAAAGCAAAGAAAATCCAGTGATTAAGAACTGTGACGTATACCCCATAATGATGGGGTACTGCCTGCATATGCATTCATTTGACTTTTTAGGGGCTTTAGTGTCATCCATACAGACCAAGTCACTCAACATTCTTTTATGACTGAAGGTTAACCTCCATTTCAGAAAGGGCTGACCACCTTTATTTTCCACCCCTCCTATGACAACACCTCTTCGGTGGGATATTGTCCTCAAACACAGAGGCACTGATTGCTGTTGTCTGGGATTCCACAGGGATCACCAGCGCCAACAATTGAGAGTTCGTTTGAGTAAAAACGACTTTCATTATAATATTCTATTTTTCAAAACTCTAATTATCAAATTATCTTTCCGTCATATATAGCAAAGCTAAATGATGAACTAGGAGAATATAAAACTATACGAATGTGGGACATACAATTGAAACGTTCTTAGAGAAGTCTAGATTTATGTAAGCGAAGTCATATTCTAGGTATTCAAATGGGAGTTGGAGGTAGAATGTCGGAGGAAAATAGCCCAGTGTGATAACCACTTGAGGCGGAAGGTCCACAGGAAGTTCATCGTATTCCATATAATAAACTGAAGATGGTGTATACATATGAAGATTCATTGAAAACCCAACACAAATCTTGTCATCACTGGCCATTCCGATGACCGTAATATACTTCTTTCAGAAATATAGTGGGGATGTTAACGCTTTAATAGATCAAGTAGACATTAGTTGTTATTATTATCACTGGATAAGGGGACTGTCCCCTTTATTTAGGGACTGTCACCTTTATTTAGGGACCGAAACGAGTTGAGAACCACTCACCTAATTGAATAAAAACATAACGACTAATTAATAAGGTGGCCGTTGGTGTGTGACGTCAACATGGATAACATTAAAGGAATTCTTGTTCTGATAAAATGGGTTTTGACGTTTGATACTTAAAATGACCAAGAAAACCAGGAAGTAAATGTTTTTCGTATTTTTCTCACAAGAAAAGACGAGGCAAAACTGTTTCACCAACGCCGACAGATGATTGTTCGTTTGAGTGAAAAGGACTCCGGTTGCAATATCTTATTTTTCAAAACTCCAAATATCAAATTCTCTTTCCGTCAAATATAGCAAACATGATTGATAAACTAAGAGTTTTGTAAACCTATACGAATGTTAGACTTACTGTTGAAACGTTCTTACAGAAGTCTAGATTTCTGTCAGCGAAGTTATGTTCTAGTTATTTATATACAGGTAGGAGGCAGGATGTGGGAGTTAAAATAACCCAGCGTGGTGACCCCATTATAGATAAAATTGGTGCAGTTATATAAGTGAAATAATCTGGGAAAGAACTGAGACACAGCTTTTTATCTAGAGAGGGTGAAAGGAACGGGAATGACATGACGGGTTTCTCTATGACAACTCGCACACCGATGCAACCAGTTGCATGAAACCGATCGCACACACCCATAATCCTCCCCCACCCCCACATCCAAGCACACATATACACAAATACACACGCGCGCAAAGACAGTTATAGAAGACTTAAAAAAAACACAGTTTTCCCCACAGGATAATAGACGTTTGGAACAAGTTGGATGAGAAGATTGTGTGCGAAAACAATACACCAATTTAAAGTCTAGATAAAACGAGATATGAAGACGGGATACCACGAGCATAGCTCCCCTTCCCGTAAAATACAACTAGGTAAATACATACACAAATGCATGCACACGCACGCACATACACAAATACACACACACGCGCATATACATACACAAATACACACACACGCGCATATACATACACAAATACACACACACGCGCATATACATACACAAATACACACACGGCCATGCACCGCGATCGGTTTCATGGAAATAAGTTGCGTCGGTGAGCGAGCTACCTTAGGCTCAACAACCCGAATTTGAAAGAAACAAATAAATGGACGAACTAACATATTATTCTGGCATTTAATATATTTATTAAAATTGGAGAAATACACAAAGAGGAATAGACAAAACAACCCAGATGGAAGCAGCACAGGACTGAAGGACATGGAGAAGATTGCTGTTGGCGGACCGGAATCTACCTGAGGTTCAAGACGAAACAGAGTGGGTGGAAAGATACACAATAAATGGAATTTGGGATGTGTCATTTTATAATTAACAAAGACCAACAGGCGAAAACCATGAAACCCAGAAAGCAAACATTAGTCATGAATAAAGGTGGCGGCACGCTAGGCATGCTACTAGCTTTGCTACTTCGTTTGAGCAGAAACCACTTCGGTTACGGTCTTTTGCTTTTCAGATTCCCAAATGCCAAATTACTCGTGTTATTCACTGAGAAACTGAATGCCGAAAAAAGATAAGGTGAACCTGTACGAATGTTAGACACATTGTTGAGATGTTCTGACGGAAGTCTAGAATGGTGTGACAAAAGTCGTTTCTACTCAAAACGAGGTAGCATGCTTGCCTAGCGTGCGGCCACCTTTACAAAATAGATGGAAACAGTTACAGTATATGCTGACTAGCATTGTCTTGAAAGCAACTGTCTGATAAAGAACAGTATATCAAGTATACACACTGCAACGAGACTAATACTATAGAATTTTGTAATGATTACGATATTCAGTCACCTGGATATTAAAAACATTAAACTGATACCTAAGAAGAGCTTTAAAAACGAGTATGACAGTATACAAAGCCTACAGAGATTGAGCTCATGCCACATATCTATAAGTAGGGTTAATAAAATCGTGAATGTCTCGTCTGTTAGATAAGAATTGGAACCGGCACAGCCCATGAAGACTTTGTACCTGACTTGGGCTTGGTGGCGCACCGTGGGGTGCTCTCTCAATGTGCTATCACACTGGTCTACTTTTCCTCATACGCCCATTTCAATAAATAGAAATCTAGACAACTCTAAGATTTGCTGTATATGACGTAAATGTATTTTGATAACATGGAAAACGTGATATTGTAGCCGATGTCGTTTTTACTCAAAACTGTCGGAGTTGGTGAAGACCAGTGTGATAGCGACTTCAGTGGTAGAATCACAGCTCCCGTAGCTGATACACATACCAGAATTGAGGGGAATAATGCACTAAAGTTTGCACGGCTACATCATATATAGAGTACTGAGATTAATTGCAGTTACTTGAGCACACATATGATGTAAACAGTGATAATGCTATACCGACACAAAAGCCCAGGAATTTTGAAATGTCATTTTCTATTTGATTATTCAAGCCAAACTGTACTCTTCTATTCAACTGCAACATTTTATATCAAAACAGCATTCTATTATTATCGAGATGGCAACAAACAAAACTGGCATGACAAAGACCATGACATTATTCCTTTCGTCTCCGAGTCTACATATCTAACTAGTTAATAGTTTACAGTCAGACAAATTTGTCGTATAAGACTAACTAACGACAAAGACTCGCTGAGCATAGGAACTTCTTTGAATTCATTGGAAGTGTTCCAACAGATTTCGGAAAGAAAACAATTCCATTCTACATTAGAAGTTGAACATTTAAAGACTGATGCTGACAGTAACTAATACAATTTCTTTGAGTCACGGAATGTTTTGTGAATGCAGAAATCCACATTTGATGTGGGCCATCATTTTCTTAAGTCCGGTGTGAAAAAATGGAACGTGTTCAGCTTGATGGGATCAATGTACCCACCCTAATATCGTTAACAATTATCTTCAATTAACCTGAGCATACAATAGGTAATATACCAATGTGACCTTTCCCCGTGCACGACACAGGAGGGGGAAATTGGATTTTATAGAAATTCAGCATAAAATAATGTTCAGCATTATTTCATTTTACTCTGATTTCATGCAAGGGCATGCTTTGATGTACGATATTTACAATCCATCACCAAACAGATGATCAACTATTTTTTCTTAACGTGTACATTCTGGTTATTAATTGGCTTTCAGAATGCCGACTCTAACCATATGTTGTGGTTTTATGTTTTGTGTTGTGAGTTTGATTCAGCGCTGGGACACAGAGTTCCCGGACATCCACGCACATCCCATGAACGTTTGACACTCCGTGGGGTGCTTGGAATATCTTGTAAGCGTGGCCTCTACTTACCTGCCATTTTTATTGTATATGATTTTAATGAAAATAAATAGAATGCGTGGTTATTTGGTGCTACTAGAATTCTTGATAGATTTTAAACTATACTGTATTGAACATGTAACTAATTCACCACCTTTGTATGCTGACTGGATTCGAAACTTGAAAAGGCTTGAGTTCACTAAAGGCTTTCTGTTGATCTAAAATGGAATAGATGACATAAACATTTGGAGATACTTTTCCTTCGTCTGTTCTTGTATGAATGTAGTAATTGATTCAAATTGGACAAATTTAGATTTGACAAGGAAATAGGCAATAACTGTTTTACCAATAGAGTGGTTAACGAATGGAATAGACTTCGTAATCATGTAGTAAGCGCTAAAACTATTGGAGATTTTAAAAGAAGATTAGATAACTTTATGGATGGGGGTGATAGATGTTAACGGAACTAGAAGTATCTAGTGTAGGCCTTATGGTCTCTTGTTATTTCCCTCGTTCTTATTTTTTGTTTACAATCCAAAGTGATCACCTGTATAAATGATCGTGATTGATATATATTGCTATTTTATGGTGAATGTAAAGATATAAAAAGACACATTGTTTGTGAATATACCTTGTATATATTATAATGAAATTGGAGACAAAGATATTAAAAACGTTAATGGTCTAATGATTATAGTTTTGAATAAATCAAATGGCTGGGATGTGTTTTTTTGTGAAAATGCACATCGGAATTTGTGGAAAACGAAAATAGCATTATAATTCTTAAAAAAGTTTCTGAGCTTAAGTAACTTTTATCTGCACAAAAGTTTGCACGGCTACATCATATATAGAGTACCGAGATTAATTACATTTACTTGAGCACACATATGATGTCAACAGTGATAATGCTATACCGACACAAAATCCCCAGGACATTTGAAAAGTCGTTTTCAATCTGATTATTCCCGCCGAACTGTACAACATTCTATTATTATCGAAAACTGGCATGACAAAGACCATGAAATTATTCCTTGCATCTGCGAGTCTCTATGCCTAGCTAGTTAATCGCTGACAGCATAACAAGTTTGTCGTATAAGACTAACTTACGCCTAAGATTCGCTGAGCATAGGAATTTGCTTTAATTCATTGAAAGTGGTCCAACAGATTTCGGGAAGAAAACAATTCCACTAGAAGCTGAACATTTAAAGACTGATGCCTTGAGTACCGGAATATTTTGTGAATGCAGAAATCCACATTTGAATGAGGAATCATTTTCTCAAGTCCTGTGTGAAAAAATATCAATGGAACCTGTTGAGCTTGATTGGATCAATGTCACCGCTCTAGTATTGTTAATAATTATCTTCAATTAATCTGAACATTTAAAGACTGATGCTGACAGAGTCCCGGAATATTTTGTGAATGCAGAAATCTACATTTGAATGAGCCATCATTTTCTCAAGCATTTAAAAAAAAAAACATTAATGGAACCTGTTGAGCTCGATTGGATCAATATGACCCCGCTATTATTGTTAACAATTATCTTCAATTAACCTGAGCATAGAATAAACAATTAGATAAATGCCTTCAGTTTGGGGAATAGTATCGGGACGAGGTGATGGAGACGTATTTACACATAGGTCTGGAGAAAGTAAAAGAACAAAAATTGCACACCATATTTATTTTCACTGACAGTCATTTGTAAAGGAAATCAAAGAGTAGACACTGGCATGTGTTCGGAAGAACAAGTCGGGTGGCTTCTGAAATCCTGACGGGATATGCAGACACGCACCAATTCGAGACGCAAGGATGGATCATAGGCTAGAAGACAACTTATCAAGGACCATGTTGAGCTTGATTTGATCAATGTCACCCATCTAGTATTGTTAACAATTATCTTCCATCAATCTGAGCATAGAATAAACAATTAGACGAATTCCTTCAGTTTGGGAAATAGTATCGGGACGAGGTGATGGAAATATATTTGCACATGTCTGGAGCAAGTATAAAAAAAAACAAGAAGTGCACACCATATTTATTTTTTAACTGAAAGTCATTTATAAAGGACTTTAAAGAGTAGATACTTAGTTGACTATGAACCACTTCCTCCCGATCACAATAAGTGCTGGTGACAGGAGTTAAACGCTTGACAGCAACAAGCTCCTTGGTAATCTTGTGTTTCTCAAGGGTGATCTTACCGAATTCCCCAATAGCCAGCAGACTCTGTTTGCTCCACTTCTTTCTAGATCCGCACACATCAGACTTGAAACTGTTATCTCGAAGAAGATTTAACGTTGCCACCTTCTTAACTGGAGTAGATGGAGATGGTATATTTCGGTTTAAGGACTTCGTGCAATGTTGCCCCCAGCTGGGTAGGCGGCTACGCATGCTTGCGAATCGCTTCATGGTGCGGACGTGTCTGCCCTTACATCCGTACAGGAGAGCTTATATACCATTGTGACCTTTCCCCGTGCATGACAGAGGAGGAGGGAAATTGGATTTTAAAGAAATTCAGGATAAAATAATTTCAGCATTATTTCATTTTACTCTGATTTCATGCAAGGGCATGCTTTGAAGTATGATATTTACAATCCATCACCAAACAGATGATCACCTATTTTTTCTTAACCTATACATTCTGGTTATTAAATGGCTTTCAGAATGCAGAGTCTAACCATATGTTGTGGTTTTATATTTTGTGTTGTGAGTTTGTTTCAGCGCTGGGACACAGAGTTCCCGGACATCCACGCACATCCCATGAATGTTTAACACTCCGTGGGGTGCTTGGAATATCTTGTCAGCGTGGCCTCTACTTACCTGCCATTTCTATTGTATTTGTTTTTAATGCCAATAATTAGAATGTATGGTTATCTGGTACTACTAGAATTCTTGGTATAGATCTTAAACTATACTGTAGTGAACATGTAACTAATTCACCACCTTTGTATGCTGACTAGATTCGAAACTCGAAAAGGCTTGCGTTCACTATAAGCTTTCTGGTGATCAAAAATGGAATAGATGACATAAACATTTGGAGATACTTTTCCTTCGTCTGTTCTTGTATGACTGTAGTAATGGATTCAAATTGGACAAATTTAGATTTGACAAGGAAATAGTTAATAACTGTTTTACCAATAGAGTAAGCACTGCAACTATTGGGGTTTTTTAAAAGAAGATTAGATAACTTTATGGAAGGGGGTGATTAGATGGTAACAGACATAGAAGTATCTAGTGTACGCCTTATGGTCCAAAGCGATCAAATAAAGTTAGATATTTATAACATAAAAAGGTGTCTAATATACACATTGTTTGTGAATATACCTTGTATATATTATAAAGAAATTACACAAGCTTCAGGTATACATTGGGGGTTCAAATCTTTACAAGGCAAATACATTGAAAACGCTAATGGTCCAATGATTATAGTTTTGGATAAATCAAATGGCAGGGATGTGTTCTTTTGTGAAAATGCACATCGGAATTTGTGGAAAACGCAAATAGCAATATAAACTTAAAAACGTTTCTGAGCTTAAGTAACTTTTTTTCTGAACTAAAGTTTACACGGCTACACCATATATAGAGTACTGATATTAATTGCAGTTACTTGAGCACACATATGATGTCAACAGTGATAATACTATACCGTCACAAAAGCCCAGGACATTTTCAATCTGATTATTCCAACCAAACTGTACTCTTCTATACACCTGTAACACTTCCTACCAAAACAACATTCTATTATTATCGAAAACTGGCATGACAAAGACCATGAAATTATTACTTGCGTCTGCGAGTCTACATGACTAGCTAGTTAATCGCTGACAGCATAACAAGTTTCTCGTATAAGACTAACTTACGCCTAAGACCCGCTGAGCATAGGAAGTTGTTTTAATTCATGTTGTGTTCCAACAGATTTCGGGAAGAAAACAATTCCATTAGAAGCTGAACATTTAAAGACTGATGCTGACAGACACTAATACAATTGCCTTGAGTCACGGAATATTTTGCGAATGCAGAAATCCACATCTGAATGAGCCATAAAAAAATATCAATGGAACCTGTTGAGCTTGATTGGATCAATGTCAAGCCTCTAGTATTGTTAACAATTATCTTCAATTAACCTGAAGCTGAACAATTAAAGACTGATGCTTACCTCAAGTCCAGTGTGAAAAAATATGAATGGAACCTGTTGAGCTTGATTGGATCAATGTCAAGCCTCTAGTATTGTTAACAATTATCTTCAATTAACCTGAAGCTGAACAATTAAAGACTGATGCTTACAGACACTAATACAATTGCCTTGAGTCCCAGAATATTTTGCGAATGCAGAAACCGACACTTGAACGAGCCATCATTTTCTCTCAAGTACTTTGTGAGAAAATATCAATGGAACCTGTTGAGCTTGATTGGATCAATGTCACCCATCTAGTATTGTTAACAATTATCTTCAATTAACCTAAGCATAGAATAAACAATTAGATGGATTCCTTCAGTTTGGGAAATAGTATCGGGGCGAGGTGACGGAGACATATTTGCACATATGCCTAGAGAAAGTAAAAAAACAAGAATTGCACACCATATTTATTTTCACTGAAAGTCATTTATAAAGGAAATTAAAGAGTAGACACTTGCATGTGTTCGGAAGAACAAGTCGGGTGGCTTCTGAAATCCTGACGGGATATGCAGACACGCACCAATTCGAGACGCAAGGATGGATCACAGGATAAAAGACAACTTATCAAGGTCCATGTGGTACCGCACAGCTTCGACCAAGGGTGATCAAAGATCAGAGAAACGTCATTATTCATCCATCGTTTATAGTTCCAATCGTGAGGGAGAGGCATCTCCCAAGGCAGGCTTTTTGTTACCATGTAGAATAGGATGACACCACACGACCAGATGTCCACTGGCGGACCGTGGTAACTCTCCATACTCAGAACTTCCGGAGCCACGTAAAGCGTCGTGCCCTTCCGTCCCTTCAACAGGATTTCCTTGCCGTTGAACAGGAAAACACCAGCGGAGCCAAAGTCAGATATCTTCAGAGCGTAGTCATTGTTCAGAAGAAGGTTCGCTGGCCTCAGGTCTCGATGAGCAACTCCCCGGGAGTGTAAGTACTGAACACCATCTATCAGTTCACTGAAGTATCTCAGCGCATCGTCTTTGGAAAGATTGTCGATGTTCTCAGCGAGTGAACCACGGGAACCATATTCCAAGTACATGTAAACCTTCTTACTTCTCAACTCCCAGTAGAATAGTTTGATAACACTTTTGTGGTTTAGTTGACTATGAACCACTTCCTCCCGATCAGAATAAGTGCTGGTGACAGGAGCTAAACGCTTGACAGCAACAAGCTCCTTGGTAATCTTGTGTTTCTCAAGAGTGATCTTCCCGAATTCCCCAATGCCCAGCAGACTCTGTTTGCTCCACTTCTTTCGAGATCCGCACACGTTAGACTTGAAACTGTTATCCCGAAGAAGATTTAACGTCGCCACCTTCTTAACTGGAGTAGATGGAGATGGCGTATTTCGGTTTAAGGACTTCGTGCAATCTCGCCCCCAGCTGGGTAGGTGGCTATGCATGCTTGCGAATCGCTTCATGGTGCGGACGTCTCTGCCGATACATCCGTACTGGAGAGCTTATATACCAAAGCGACCTTTCCCAGTGCACGACACAGGAGGGGGAAAATTTGATTTTATAGAAATTCAGCATAAAATAATTTCAGCATAATTTCATTTTACTCTGATTTCATTCAAAGGGCATGCTTTGGTGTATGATATTTACAATATATCACCAAACAGATGACCACCAATTAATCCCATTCCATGGGATATCTTTTCTTAACCTGTACATTCTGGTTATTAAATGGCTTTCAGAATGCCGAGTCTAGCCATATGTTGTGGTTTTGTTTTGTGTTGTGAGTTTGTTTCAGCGCTAGGACACAGAGTTCCCGGACATTCTCCCACATCCCATGAACGTTTGACAATCCGTGGGGTGCTTGGAATATCTTGTCAGCGTGGCCTCTACTTACCTGCCACTTTATTGTATTTGTTTTTAATGAAAATAATTAGAATGCATGATTATCTGGTGCTACTAGATATCTTGGTATAGATCTTAAATTGTACTGTAGTGAACATGTAACTAATTCACCACCTTTGTATGCTGACTAGATTCGAAACTCGAAAAGGCTTGAGTTCACTATAAGCTTTCTGTTGATCTAAAATGGAATAGATGACATAAACATTTGGAGATACTTTTCCTTTGTCTGTTCTTGCATGAAAGTAGTAATGGATTCAAATTGGACAAATTTAGTTTTGACAAGGAAATAGGCAATAACTGTTTTACCAATAACGTGGTTAACGAATGGAATAGACTTCGTAATCATGTAGTAAGCGCTGAAACTATTGGAGGTTTTAAAAGTAGATTAGATAACTTTATGGATGGGGGTGATAGGTGGTAATGGACATAGAAGTATCTAGTGTAGGCCTTATGGTCTCTTGTCATTTCCTTCGTTCTTATTATTATTCTTTTTACAATCCAAAGTGATATTTTCTTTAAAAAATAAATTATATATTTCTATTCATGCTTTTCATCTGTATAATTGATCGAGGTTGATGTATATTGCTATTCTATGGTGAATATAAACATATAAGAAGGTGTCTAAGATACACATTGTTTGTGAATATACCTTGTATATATGATAATGAAATTACACAAGCTTCAGATATATATTGGGGGTTCAATTTTTTACGAGGCAAAGATATTAAACATGTTAATGGTCTAATGATTATAGTTTTCAAACTACAACTTTATTTTGAACAAATCATATTGCTGGGATGTGTTCTTTTGTGAACATTTACATCGGCATTTGTGGAAAACGAAAATACCAATATAATTCTTAAAAACGTTTCTGAGCTTAAGTAACTTTTTTTCTGAATCTTTCAATGCAACACATAAGAGTAACCACAGAACCCCAATAGACTACATTTTCAACTAACACAAATTTGTAACTAATTACTGACCTCGTCAGTATAGACACAACTCATTTTGTTATTCACATTACTTTTGTTCAGCAGGTAAGAGACTTCATAACAAAATACGCATTTCACGAGGCTAAATAATTCTACATATTCTTTCCACATCTATTTCTTGCTAGGTTAATAAAATTGTAATTAAATGAAAATCTCATTATTATTATTATTATTATTATTATTATTATTATTATTATTATTATTATTATTATTATTATTATTATTATTATTATTATTATTATTATTATTATTATTATTATTATTATTATTATTATTGTGTATACATTGTGACGAATGTGGATAAGAGGTAAAGGGAACACGGGCTGAGGGAAATACTTTTATTCCTGACTATTTTCGCCTGAGTGGCTTCTTCAGAGGAATATAGTATGAAGTCAAGTTGGTCAATATATATATGGCATAAAAAGGAACATGGCAAAGTGTCAGGTTGGTCCCCCACTCGACCTCATCAGTCAGTGTGACGAGCTGTCGCAGCGGGTGGACCAACTATCCGCCTGTTATGGATAACATTACACGGCAAGAAAGAAGGGCGATGGAGTCCGTTTTTATCAACATCCATGATAACATCAATAAGAGGACTGGGGATTTAATATGGGCTAAAGCAGCAGCACGATTTGTCGTCATGAACAATAAACACAGAGCCCCCGATCCAGTCGGACATTTCAGCCACGCGAGTACCAACAGGCGGATAATTATTATTACCATTATTATTATTATTATTATTATTATTATTATTATTATTATTATTATTATTATTATTATTATTATTATTATTATTATTATTATTATTATTATTATTATTATTATTATTATTATTATTATTATTATTATTATTATTATCATTATTATTATCATTATTATTATTATTATTATTATTATTATTATTATTATTATTATTATCATTATTACTATTATTATTACTATTATCATTATCATTATTATCATTATTATCATTATTATCATTATTACTATTATTATTACTAAATTATCATTATTATCATTATTATCATTACTATCATTATTATCATTATCATCATTATTATCATTATTATCATTATCATTATCATTATTATCATTATTATCATTATTATCATTATTATCATTATTATCATTATTATCATTATTATCATTATTATCATTATTATCATTATTATCATTATTATCATTATTATCATTATTATCATTATTATCATTATTATCATTATTATCATTATTATCATTATTATCATTATTATCATTATTATCATTATTATCATTATTATCATTATTATCATTATCATTATTATCATTATTATCATTATTATCATTATTATTATTTATTTTTTATATAAAGTTCCATCTCAGGTCTTTTGTAACTGCAAGGAAACTTACTGTCCGAATCTGCGTCCAACGTATGCCCTTTTCTCAAGCCTTTGGAGTGACGAGTTAAGGAAATTATGCTGTTTAGACTCAGTGTTGCTTTTGTTACTTCGTTTCAGTCTTGCTTTTGTTACTTCGTTTCAGTCGAAACGACTTCGGTGACAATATTCTTGACTTTCGTAAGAACATCTCAACAAAGTGTCTAACATTCGTATAGATTTAACCTCTAGCTCATGATTCAGCTTCTCACTATATGAAGCAATAGTAATTTGACATTTGAAAAGGTATCGTAACCAAAGTTGTTTCAAATCAGAGTAGCAAATATAAAAGCATGCTTCCGAGAAAAGCTTAGTGTGCCGGCAGCTTCACTCCAGAACGGTGTTTTAACTTTCATTTGGTTGGATCTGTTTTCCACAAATAAGTTTTCGTTATACGTCGGAATGTGTGGTGAGGTGAACACTGAATTATGGTTGTAGTTTTGTTGTTACCATGACTTCCTCGGAGAATAATGGAATAACAAAAATCTAATTGTTTTTACCTCTCCACCCTACCACTCATCTTTTATAGTTCATCTATCTATTTATCTATATAACAATAGTTTCCCCCTTTATAAGGGGGGGGTAGCCAAAGCCAAAGACACGTAACTGCTCCCACCCATTCTGCTCCCATCCACCACCTTTCCCCCACCCCCCCTCTCATCTTGGCTCCTCCTGGATGACGGGTCATCCCTGCATCCCGTCCATTGCTATGGGTTTGAAGCAATATTGCAAGACACTACATCCACAGCAAGGCCGCTTCACTTTATCGACGTCCCCCTCTCCGTCCCCTTTTGCAGAAAAAGAGAAGACGGGGAGAAATACCTTCGGGCTGCGTCAAAATATATATTATTCACGCATAAACACCCATTACCCTCCCCATCCCCTATCCCTCCCTACCTTACATAACATTATCATTTATACAGTGTCCATTCATTCCTATCTCCTGCTTTAAAATATTTCACTTGGAAACTGCAACAACCTGTACCAAAATGTCCTAAGGGTGATGCGGTTTATATTTTATTATTCGTGTTCTAAATAATTAAAAGATTAACAAGGAAGTCATCACGTGCAAATACATTGTCAACAAAGATAGGTTCATTCATTTTCAATGTAGTTTAGCTAATGTAGGATAATAGTTTGTTTTGTGCAATTTGAGAACAAAAGAATTACAATGTGCGTGTTGGATGCTAATAAAACGGATAATACAACGATATCACATTAATCATAAGAACTATGATGCCATAAACTTTGCAGAATGAACGATAGTCACATTTACTGTAATTACGAGAAATCGATCTCAAATACACAATACATTATTTACAAGATATTTGCAGTATTCATATGCACGAAAATACATATATTCGGACACCTTCGCTTGACATATACCTTGAAACCGATACTACAAATAGCGTCTGTAATATTGTATCACACTGTTATAGGTCCTAAGCCTACCGGACAGATTTGGTCGGATCCGATCACATTGGATTGCGTTTGTTCGACCGATTACAGAGTCCAACCTGGCCGGATCCATGAATAGGGCCCAATATTTATTCTTAAATCTAGTTCTAGTACAAAGTTAACCACTCTGAAGAGAGGAAACCGAGCGCTTTCGTGTATTACGTCAACGTAATACACAAGAGCGCCCGACTTAAGGCGTTTCTCTTCAAAATGGTTAACCTTGAGTTTTTGAAACACAAAATTGAATCACTGGAGATGTGTGTTTCAAAAACTCAAGGTTAACCATTTTGAAGAGAAACGCCTCAAGTCGGGTGCTCTTGTGTATTACATTGACGTAGTACACGAAAGCGCTCGGTTTCCTCTCTTCAGAGTGGTTAACTTTGTACTAGAACTAGATTTAAGAATAAATTTAGTTCTAGATCTCGCTTTGCCGGGAACGATGGATTATGTTTTGCAGTCTTCCTAATGTTTCAGAACTGAGAAGTTTGTTGTCTGGGAGTCTCAAGAATATTAACTGTCAGGTCATCAAAAAGAACATCTACCATGTATCCCATACCATAATTTTTTCCCTTAACCTGTATGATTTGAGCATAAAGACGTAAGAACATGTGTTTGTGTCATTTTGACAATTGGAAATAAACTCATCTGCTAATTCGTTTATAAGAAGCATTCCGCTCTGGTGGGGGTTCGAATCCCAGCAGACGAGTTTATTTCCACATAAGAACATAAAAATGAAGGAGACTGTAAGAGACCATAGCGCCTACACTAGGCAGTTCCATGTCCAATACCATCTATCATTCCCATTCATAAAGTTGTCTAGCTTTCTCTTAAAACAACCAATAGTTTCAGCGTATACTAATTCTATTGATCATAAAAGGGTGTGCCGAATGCCTAGTTTGACTGTATTTTTGTAGTTTGTGTTTTGTGTAGTGAACTTTTTTCAGCAGCGGTACAAAGAGCTATGCAGTCCCAAGGACAAAGTCTCCCTTACCCGGACATTTGTGTAACTCCCATAAACAAGTGACACTCCGGTCATTATTATCGTATATTCTTTTCTTATTAAGGAAAATTAATTAGGAGACATAGTTATCTAGTGACACTATAATTCTCGGTATGAATCTCTAAATATATTGTAGTGGATATGAAACTAAATCACCACCTTTGTATGTTGACTGGAATGGAAAATCAAAATTGCTTGAGTTCACCGCAACCTGTCTGTTGAAACTATCCGGACAACCGCGCACCTCCTATAAACGTGTGACACCCCGTGGGGTGCTTCGAAACGTCTCAGAAAGTTGGTAAAAGAAGCCAAATATAACTTCGTTAGAGCTGCGTTACTGTACAGACTCTCGAACTTAGGAGAAAATACCCATTGTGTGCATGAAGATAACGAGGCTTTACTATACCCTTTGTTTGGCCTTACACAACTTTAAGATGGAATAAGAACAGTAAAGAAAACTTTGACAAATTTCATAATATCCATGATTGTTTATTTTATAACTTTTATTATTTTCCAGCCCAGAAACGTCTGAGAAAGTGAGATATAGAACTATGAAGTTATACTGTTCAGTTAGTCCTGTGTGGAACGTGCACTACTTTTCACTCGATTTCCTTTTCGTGTTGTTTTAAAATCTAAATAGTTTTCGGTGACGTTAATGATTGGAAGAAGGCTGTATGTTACCAGTTGACCAAAATTGTTATTCATAACAAAAACAATTTAATTGTTATTCATAACAAAAACAGTTTAATAGTTCTCCATCAAGACTGACATACATATGCAGGATACCAAACCTAGACACTGATTAACCAAAGAAAATATTTTATATTTTACAAAATCCTATCAGGGAGCTTTTGTTATTTTATTTTCTTATTCTAAACGACAATGGTGGAGGAAATTATGTACAAGGGGATTTGGTCAGTGGCATTTTGACCCTGTGGGATTTTGTCTCTACCCGGATGTTTATACACCACGGAAGTTTTCGCTTCAAATATTGGATATTTCCGATATCTAGAGATCTCCAACAAAGAGAACTATCTTGGCAGAGGCCAAATGTCTCACCTTTGACCTTTAAGCTTGGACAGGAAGGATAAATGGCAATCGCATTGAGGAGTCCTCCTGTGAGGTGACGATGTAGAACCAAAAACTATGCTCTAACTCAATAAACTCAGGATCCTAAACCCAAAGCAATGGGAAGTGAGAAACCCCTGGTAGGGCAAAGCCCTGTCAGTTGCGGCAAGTCGCTGTTTTTTTTTTTTTTTTTTTTTTTTTTTTTTTTTTTTTTTTTTTTTTTTTTTTTTTTTTTTTTTTTTTTTTGGTCAACATTGTGTCGCCTCCGCACCTGGCCAGGGAATCGAATTCACAACCATCTGCCCATGAGTTCAAGACGGCCCTACCACAGGTTTCTTCTTCGCACTTATGCACGGCAGTGGGAGTGGAATGGTGAGTTTATCCACTGGACTATCGCGCTGTCCAAACGCTTAGAAGTAACCATAATATATTATGCCGATTTTCTTCAACTAAGACATGCTTTGGGCCAGACAAAGTTTAACGAGTTCAGGAAGAATTATTGGGCAAGACTGTCTGTTCTAAGTTGTAAACCAAAGTACTGTTTAATTAATAGTGTGTGTGTGTGTGTGTGTGTGTGTGTGTGTGTGTGTGTGTGTGTGTGTGTGTGTGTGTGTGTGTGTGTGTGTGTGTGTGTGTGTGTGTGTGTGTGTGTGTGTGTGTGTGTGTGTGTGTGTGTGTGTGTGTGTGTGTGTGTGTGTTTATACTGTACACTGCCATTCACTAAAGGACAAAGACCTAGTCAAATCTCCCCTTCCTTAACATGATTACACAAATACAGCTATCATTGTAATCAGTACTTCTCACACAGTAAAACGAAATTCAAGCAATTCAGTTTGTATTTGACATAAAATCACAGGTTTGATGCTCCGGGAACTCCAGGGTTTGATAGTTGACAATATGGTCGAGAGACCTGCAGTCCACGAACTGAAACAAGTTAAACATGATTAAAAAAACATTAGGAAACCATCAACGATAAATTTTGCAACATCGTGCGGGGTAGTGGAACCCAGGACACTTTCCCACCAAATGATTCGATCCACAATACTACTTCGGACCATTTCTTCTACCATATTCAACTCCATCAGCTCCCTCCACTTTATTCCCTCCAACCAGCTCCCTCCACTTTATTCCCTCCAACCATCTCACTCCACTTTATTCCCTCCAACCATATCATTCCACCTTATTCCCTCCAACCATCTCACTCCACCTTATTCCCTCTACTATAGTCACTTTGACACTCCCTCCGACCAACTCTCTCCACCTTATTCTCTCAGACTAACTCCCTCCACCTCATTCCCTCCGACCAACTCCCTCCTCCTTATTTCCTTTGGCCCTACTCTCTTCTCAAGATTCCCTCCAATCAACTCCCTCCACATTGTTCTCTTCGACCAAGTTCCTCCGCTTTGCTTCCGATTAACTCACTCCACTATACTCCCTCCTCCATAGTCCCTTCGATCAAATCCCTCCAACCAACTCCCTCCACCATTTTCCTTCCACCTTATTTCCTCCAACCAACTCCCTCCGACCACCTTCCTTCACCATATTCCCTCCGACCAACTTCCTCCACCATATTCCCTCCGACCAATTCCCTCCACCATTTTCCTTCCAACCAACTCCGTCCACCTTATTATCTCCAACAAACTCCCTCCAATTACTGACCATACTCCCTCCATAAGTTGGACTAAAAGGACAAATTAAGAAATTATAACAGTGAATACTTCAAGGTTCTCCATTAAAAAAAACATTTACATGTAAAAATAACCAGGAAACAGGATTTCACATTGAAAAATGAATAAATTAATATAAAAACAATCAGGAAACAGAATTTCACAGTGGAAGAAGATTAATGAATTAAATGTAGAAATAACCGGGAAATAGGATTTCACATTGAAAGATGAATAAATCAAAAGTAAACATTACCAGGAAACAGGATTTCACATTCAAAGTTAATCATTTAAAAGTGAAAAATGACCAGGAAACGGAATTACCAACATCTGAATTTGCGTTTTCTATATAATTAAATATACGAAAAGAGGATGGAAGTGACCAAAATACAAAAAAAGAGTGTTTTAAGTTACCCACTGTCGGAGCAACAAAGCAAAAGAAACAGACGAACTGTATATTTCGATCACTACTGTGGTCCTCTTCATCTGCTGAAGAGGATCACAGTAGTGGTCGAAATATACAGTTCGTCTGTTTCTTTTGCTTTGTTTCTCCGACAGTGGGTAATTTTAAACATTTTACTAAATGTGCTACTACATTTTCGTCTTGTGATACAAAAAGAGCCAAAGTAAGAATTAAAAATAATCCCGAGCCAGAGACATTAATCGTTTTGTTTCAGACTTATTAATACAATGACTGACACTGCTTCTAACCCAGGGCAGTGGGCAGGACACAGGGATGACCCGTCATCCACGAGGAGCTAAGATGGGGTGGGTGAGGGTGGTGGATGGGAGTTGAATGGGTGGAAGTAGGTAGTAGGAAGTGGTAGTAGTGGAAGTAGCACTTCGACTTGGCTACCTCTATTATAAGGGGGAAAGTTCTTGGTATATATATATATATATATATATATATATATACATATATATGTATATATATTTACATATATATATACATATGTATGTATTTACATATATACATACATATATATATATATATATGTATATATATGTATATGTATATGTATATGTATATGTATATGTATATGTATATATATATATATATATATATATATATATATATATATATAAGGGGGAAAGTTCTTGGTATAGATAGATAGTACAATGACAATTGTTGGCTACTCAATTTCACTTCACTTGCATAAGCTGAACAAGAGAAATTATATTTATTAATCAATTATTATCTTCCAAAATAATTCTACTTGATCAGCTTTTAGAACAAAAAATGTGTTTTGATCTGTTTTAGGCTACTGTCATAAACTGGCTTAATTATTGGAAAGTTATCAATTTCAAATGTCAGCAGTGGAGAGAAAATGGGTTGTGGAAAGTTGATGGATGGAAATGGTGGGGAGAAAATGGGTGGAAGCAAAATGAGTGATGGGCAAATATGCAGAGAAAATGGATGGAGAAAAAATGGAAATAGATAAAATGAAGGGAAGGAGAATTAGTAGAGAGATAATGAGTGGAAGGAAATGCGCGAGGAAAAATGTTTGGAGATAAATTGAGAATAGAGAAAATGGAGGGAGGGAGAATGAGTAGAGAGAAAATGGTCGGAGGTAAAATGAGTAAAGAGAAAATGGTGATGAGAAAAATGAGTAGAGAGAAAATGGGAAGAGATAAAATGAGTAGAGAAAAAATGGAGGGGAAATGTGTGGAGAGAAAATGGAGGGAGGGAGAATGGGTAGAAAGAAAATGGGCGGAGGTTTAATGAACATAGAGAAAATAGTGGAGGGAATACATATGGAGAGAAAATGAGGAGGAAGAATAAGTAGAGAGCAAATGAGTGGAGAGAAAATAGTTGAGAGAAAATGGGAGAGAGAGAATGGTTAGATAGTGATTAGGGGAAATGGAGGAGAGAGTATGAGTAGAGAGAAAATAAGTGAAGGGAAAATGGGAGGAGAGAGAATGGTTAATGTTCAGAGAGGAAATTGAGAAAAGAGAGTGAGTGTAGAGAAAATGGGAGTAGAGAGAAAGAATGGTTAGATAAAATACAGCAATGGATGTTCTCCTTACAAATGGAAGGATGGAGGATGAATAAAGATAATATGAATGAAGATTCTAGGACTGATTGCGCGATCTTTTGATTTCAAAATTCCATCACTCATTGACAAGCTATATAAATCTTTAGTTCGTCCACATTTGGAATATGCTGTTTCCGATGGTCACCGAATCTCATTAAAGACATTGACAGACTGGAAAAAGTACAACGGCGAGCCACAAAACTTGATTCCAAATATCGAAAATAAATCATACGAAAATCGACTAAAACATATGAATCTGTTTTCCCTAAAAAAGCGTAGACTCAGAGGTGACTTGATACAGGTCTTTAAAATTCTAAAAGGAATTGACAACATCAAAAATGACAAAATTTTCACACTGAATGAGAATCAGACAAGAAACAATGGTCTCAAACTGTCCGGAAATAGATTCAATTTGGAAGTGGGTAGAAACAACTTCGCCAACCGTGTAGTTAATGAATGGAATAAACTTCCTGCAGAGGCAGTGCAATGTAGTTCAGTTCGAAGCTTTAAGAATCATTTAGATAAACACCTAAGCAAGATACTGTAATGATTATAATTTCTTTTATATTATTTGTTTTTATTTTGTTATCATTTGTTTGATTCTCATTTATCATTAGTTATATGTCAATGTATTATTATTTACTATTTACCTGTTTGTTTATTATTCAACTATACCTATGAATTTATCTATATATCTTATTTGTCATTTAAATTATTATAGTTTTTATTTATTCATTTATTATTATGATTTTTTTTTTGCATCCGACAAAAGGTCTCCTGTCGGCATGCTCCGCCTTTGTAATCCTTTGTAAAAGAGAAATTAGGTGAAAGTAAAATGTGTGGATAGAAAAGGGGAAGGAGAATAAGTAGAGAGAGAATGATTAGAGAGAAAATGAGTGGAGGGAAAATATGGAAAGAAAATGGTGGAGGAAGAGCAGACATCAACGAAGGAAGGTGGACCAGTACAGAATGTGAGAGGCATCTTTAGTATGGAAGTTCCCTTTGCATAAATTGTTCCGTCCAACGCCAAATCATTTTACTTAAGTGAATGACGTCAGTATACTGAAAAATAACATTTTTTCTATACTTAACTGTGGCACATCCGATTTTGATCTTGTGAGTACAAAGGATCCAGTTCAGTTCCCAACAGCCCTCAGCGAGGTCCCGGTTGTCCACGTTAGGACCCCCACTAAAAAAAAAAAAAAAAAAAAAAAAAAAATCATGCATACATTTTAAAATCCTGTCGGCCTCGCCTGATATCTTATTCAGACAGCACACACTCATAAACAAACTCAGCCCAGCACCTTAATGTTGCATGCACACACTGTTCTTACACTAAAAGCCTTCTGTGCATCAACCCAAAAATGGGCCAGGATGTCTGGGAGGGCACCAAGAATTCGTAGCACAGTGGCCCTGTTAAGGGCTTCTCCTAATGTTCCTTATCCAGGTAGGTCCTACCCATAGTACAGTAACTCAACTTTCAAAACCTCATCATTTCCAATAAGTGGAGGAGATGATCCTAGCCTTTGTCCCACTCATGACAATGTCTCTGAATTCAGACATGCTTTCCATGCATGGAGCATTCTCCTTGGAACCCAAGATCTTTTACGCATCCGACCTAGATATGGACCAAAAGGTCTCCTGTCGGCATGCTCGGCCTTTGTAATCCTTGTAAAAAGGAAATAGCAAGGGCTGATTTATGTACATAGTGGTTACCAATGGAATAAATTTAATAATCATGTAGTGAGCACTGAAACAATTGGTTGCTTTAAAAGAAGATTAGATGACTTTATGGACAAGGATGAAAGGGGCTAAGGGGTATGGAACTACCTTGTGTAAACCCTATGGTCTCTTGTAGTCTTCTCCATTCGTATGTTCTTATATCTCAACAACTTTACGTAGTAATGACACCATTGTCACCATGTAGTGAGCTATGAAACAATTGGTTGTTTAAAGAGAACATTGGATAATCTTATGAATAGGGATGACATGTGGTATGGGACATGGAACTGTCTAGTGCAGACCTTATGGTCTCCTGTAGTCTCCTCAATTCTTATGTTGTTATCTCTCAATAACTGTATATAGTCACGGCGCCATTATCATAGTCAGTTATCAATTCTGCAACTTGCAGTCGGCCATTGTATCATAACAACCTAATAAAATTTACATTTGTTTCACCTACCCCTCGATCTACCTAAATGTCTACCTCTATCTACCGGCCTCTTACAGGGTGATCAAATCTCTAAACACGGATAAAGAGCCCCTGATTACCTTTTAAAACAAAGCGGCTCCTGGGGGGGGGGGCCCTATCCTTGGCTTTACTTAGAGATACGGGGCGTCGTAAACATACCAGCAGTGAACCCCCCCTTTCTTATAAATTGCCAAACCAGAACCATGTAATTCCTGCTTATTTGGATTATATTGTCAAAACTCCATAAGCCCTCTTCAGAGGGGAACGTAGGGGAATTGAAATGGACGTCATATTACTTATACCTGTATTACACATTGGACAACAACAAAAAAATAAAGGATTTCAGAACATTTGATAGTTTATTCGAATACATATTTGTGTATACGTGTGTGTGTGTGATTCCCCCACGGTCTTGGATCGCGTGTTGGACTCGTGAACGACAGCTATTACCCTCCCGGGTGAGAGCTATGAGCTCATGTATGACCCGATCTATGAGTAGTCCTGTGATTTTACACACACACAACCCATTGCCCATTGTGTGCGTGTGTATGTGTGCGTGCGTGCGTGCGTGCGTGCGTGCGTGTGTGTGTGTGTGTGTGTGTGTGTGTTTGTGTGTGTGTGTGATTCACTACGGTCTCTGATCAAGTGTTGGACTCGCGATCAACAGTCGTTACCCTCCCGGGTGAGAGCTCAGAGCTCAGGTATGACCCGACCTATCAGTGGTGCTGTGATCTTATACGCACTCCTTGCCCACAAGATTTGGGATACCGGCTTGCAGTGTTGTGATGTGATGTGTGTGTGTGTGTGTGTGTGTGTGTGTGTGTGTGTGTGTGTGTGTGTGTGTGTGTGTGTGTGTGTGTGTGTGTGTGCGCGCCCGTGTGTGTGTGACCCTTCGTGTTTCTCTACATATCTTACTCTTTAACCTTCTCTCTTGTCTCTTTACCCGCTTCTCTTTTTCTCTCTATCTCTCCCTTATTACTAAATTCCCGCAAAAACAAATAAAATCACTTCCCAGGGCCAGTGTCAGTCTTTCAAATGGAACACACGAAACCTTTTCAGAAATGTAAATCACTTTATGTATTATATTTCACCAAATATCTGACGCCATTACGGAGAAAGTGTGGGAGGTTCGAGTCAGACTAACAAACGAATGAAATCGCCTGGTATCTGTCATACCAGGGATAACAGAACGGGTACTTTTGGTACTGGTGTTGGGGCACTGGTGCTGGTATGGTACTGGCGCTAACCTGGTGTTGGTATGGTACTGGCGCTAACCTGGTGTTGGTATGGTACTGGTACTGGTGATAACATGATTCTGGTATGGTACTGGTGATAACATGATACCGGTATGGTACTGGACTGGTGCTGGCATGGTACTGGTATGGTACTGGTATGGTGCTGGCATGGTACTGGTATGGTACTGGTGATAACATGATACCGGTATGGTACTGGACTGGTGCTGGTATGGTACTGGTATGGTGCTGGATTGGTACTGGTATTGTACTGACGTGGTACTGGCATGATACTGACATGGTACTGGTATGGTGCAGATACTAGTACTGACATGATACGGGCATGATAGTTCTATCGTACTGGCATGGTACTTCTATGGTACTAGTATGGTGCTGGAACTAGTATGGTAGAGGTATGATGTTGGTACGCGGAAAAGAAGCGGGAACTCCCCCCGGCTGCAATGCCGATTTGACCCCCAATTATATCGAATCGTCACTGTCAACTATCACCCATGACACCTCGGCGTGGCAACATCAGAGGGAAAAAGCGCTGCTGCCACGTATCATAGAACTTATTCAAATCTTGCTGTAATCCTAAGAACTGATACTCATAGTTCTATACAGCTTCCTTTACTATATACAGAATATAGAAAATCAAATAGCACATGGATGGGAAATAAGAGAGAGAGAGCGAGAGAGAGAGAGAGAGAGAGAGAGAGAGAGAGAGAGAGAGAGAGAGAGCGAGAGAGAGAGAGAGAGAGGCATGTACTACAATTGATTTGGCAGAATGGATCGTGACGTATGCCACACCTTGAACGGACTCCTTGGAACGCAAGGATTAACCATGTCACACATCAATAAAGACAGAAGCGCCGGTGAACAAGTCCTTAGCAACAATCTACTCTCACATCCAAAATACAGTAGTTAGCAATTTAACTATTATGATTACTATAAGTTAGTAAGTTGAGCCTGTCTTCTTTGTCTAATTCTAACTGTAATTAATATAAGTTGAACCTTTTCTCTCTGACTTCATGTTCTAAGAGATATATCGGGAAACATACGTGCGCCCGCACACACGCACACGCACACACACACACACACACACACACACACACACACACACACACACACACACATACTGTGCATGCGCGGTGCCATACCGTGAGTACGAAGAGGAATGTGGAAAGGACTCTGGAATGTCCATAACAGAGATGATGAGCAGCGTTCGTCCATGTTAATGGTAGACTAGAGGGCAGAAAATTTATCATTGTTTGAGATGAAATGCCTGAGAAGTATCCTAGGGGAGATGGAAGGGAAATTGGGAGATAGAGTTGATGAAAGAGTCTTGGAATGGCTTGGACACATGGAAAAAATGAGTAAAGAAAGTTTAGTAAAAGAGATGTAGAAGACATAGGTGTGGGGAGTGAACTTGAGGGGGCGACCAAGGATAAGATGGATGGATTGTGTAAAAGGGGCATTGGGAAAGAGGGGAATGTCTGTCGAGGAAGAAAGGGAGAAGGAAGAAGATAGGGGTGAGTGGAGAATGGTTGTGTATTGATGATACTTTGATACATGGAAAGGATTGAATGGGGAGGAGGGAGTATGTGTGAATGATATTTTGACGCAGCCCGAAGGAACTTCTTCCCGTCTTATCCTTTTCTGCATGAGGGGACAGAAAGTGTGTGGGGGGGGGGGTCGCCGATTAAATGAAGCGGCCTTGCTGTGGATGTGCTGTGTCTTGCTGCATTGCTTTTGACCCGGGGCAGTGGACGAGATGCATGGACGGCCCGTCATCCAGGAGGAGCCACTAAAAAAGAGAGGGACGGGTGGTGAGTGGAAGTGGAGTATGTGTGGATGAAATGGGCGGGAGTGGATTTATTCCTTTGACTTTGACTATCCTCCCTTGTAAGGGAAAAAAACCCTTGGTATATGCACGTATGTATGTATGTATGTATGTATGTATGTATGTATGTATGTATGTATGTATGTATGTATGTATGTATGTATGTATGCATGTATTATTATTATTATTATTATCATTATTACTACTACTACTACAACTATTATTATTACTACTCGTATTGTTATATATATATATATATATATATATATATATATATATATATATATCTATATATATATCCTAGACATTTTAATTAGAAGGATTGATGGAGAATTATTTTTTACAGTTTATAGAAAACCCACCCATTCAGGTAGCTATCTCCACTTTTTCAGCAACCATCCCGACAAAGTCAAGAAGAGTGTTGCCTCCGGCCTTTTCTTGAGAGCTTTTAGGATTTGTAGTCCTAGATTCTTGGACCGGGAGATTGACCTCATCAAAAGGCAACTTTTGAATTTGGCATACCCGTCCTGGTTCTTGGATCAAGCCCTCAGCAAGGCTAGAGCCAGCCACCTTAAAAATTCAGTTCCCACCACACAACCCTCTTTCAAAGATGTTTTAAAAATCCCCTATTGTAACTCCATCAGTCCTTCTTTTAAATTAATTCCCAACAAGCGTCTCACAGTTGCCTACCATTACCCTAACACTGTTCACAAACAAATTGTTAATGTTCATCAAAGGTTAAAGGGAAATGAGTCCCCAGGAGTGTATAGCCTTCCTTGTAAAGATTGTGATTTAGTGTACCTTGGTCAGACCGGAAGGGATCTTAACACCAGGTTAATGGAGCACAAAAGATCCATTAGGTATGCCCAGGAAAATTCCGCTGTGTTCCAACACGTCAGTACCAAAAATCACAGTCTTGACTGGGACAAGGCCAAAATTTTGTTTAAGTCCAACTGTAGCTTTAGAAGAAAAATTGTTGAATCAGCCTTAATCGAAGAATGTCCGAACTTGAACATCTCCAAAGGTCAATGGTCCCCGGACATAATCTCACGGCTAGCTGTGAGCCGCTTGGTTAAGAATTATCACCCTCCTGACCCATTACCCTTTTTATTTATAACTCACACCACCCCATACATACATAAACTGAACAGCCAAGGCGACATAACACATCCCTGGCGAAGTCCCATCTTTACCTAAAACCACTCTCTCATTTTTTATTCTAACACAAGCTCTACTACTCTCTTAAAAACTCTTGACCGCTTCTTGATAGGTGGGGAAGGGTAAACGAAGATAGGCTTCAGAATACGTCCTAACGTTTTGGTCTCTATGACCTTCTTCAGAGGACTCGCTATAATATGTAATGTTCACAAAATTTATATCTGCGGTGGGAGGAACTCGTCAAGCTTCGAGCGTCAGGTTTTTTTCAGAGTATTAATTACTAAATTTCGACTTTGTTCCAATCAGGTAGGTTGTTACATAGTTCGAGGTGGCGAACAAGGGAGTTGGATGTCCTGTGTGACCTTATGTCATTTTTGTGTTCACTCAATCTCTTTTCAATCCCTCGACATGATTCACCGATGTAAGCTAAGGGACAGCCGCTACAGGGAATGCGATAAATCACACTGAGGTTGTTGTGACTATCAGTGTGGTCTTTAAACATTTTTCCTATTTTATTCGAGGATGCCTTGGCAATGTTTATTCCACCTTTTAATAAATATCTATCAATATCCTCGGTGTTTTCAGAATTGGGTACAGTTATAAATTGTGGTGTGACATGATCTTTCGTCACTGTACAGTCATTAGGCCTGAATGCCTGGACATTTGGTCCGTTGGCCAGGGCGTTTGATTTATCGTGGATTTTCTTCGCTTTGAGTTTTGTTTTATTGATCAGGCCTCCTGGGTATTTCAAGTTTGTGAATGTGTTTCACAAACTTGAAATACCC
>NC_134794.1:50872289-50902289 GCF_046742065.1 Oratosquilla oratoria | reverse complement strand
GAGAGAGAGAGAGAGAGAGAGAGAGAGAGAGAGAGAGAGAGAGAGAGAGAGAGAGAGAGAGACGAAGAATCAGAGGAATCCAAGATGGTGAAGATGATATTCTGGAGTGAATGAAGACAACACACACACACACACACAAACACACACTCACACACGCACACACAGACACACACACACAAAGACACACACACACACACACACACACACACACACAGACACACACACACACAGACACACACACACACTCACACACACACACACTCACACACACACACTCACACACACACACACACACACACACACACACACACACACACACACACACACACACACACACTCAAAACGCGCTCAACTATCAACCCTAACGCGTCAGGTATCTGAACATTTCTTCAACCTATATTTCGGAGTTTGAACTCCTTAAAGTCATAAATCGCAAACCAAGAGCTTGATGGGGAAATGTCGGAAAGGTTTATTCTCGAATTTATAGATCCAAGGCGAGCGGTTACGAGCAGAGAGAGGCGGAGAGGGAGGAGGGGGAGGGGGAGGGGAAGGGGGAGGGAAGGGGTGGGGGAGAGGGAATGCATTTTAGAAAAAGTCAGACTTTTGTATCCAACAATACCCTTTAATACGGAGGTTCTTGATGTCGTTTGGGGACGTCTTGAAGAAGAAGAGGAGGAAGGAGAGGAAGAAGAAGAAGAAGAAGACATAGAAGGAGTAAAAGAATACAAAGAAGGAGAAGAAGAAGAAGAAGAAGAAGAAGAAGAAGAAGAAGAAGAAGAAGAAGAAGAAGAAGAAGAAAAGAAAAAATAGAAGAAGAAAAATAAGAAGAAGAAAATACAAAGGAGAAGAAGAAGAAGAAGAAGAAGAAGAAGAAGAAGAAGAAGAAGAAGAAGAAGAAGAAGAAGAAGAAGAAGAAGAAGAAAAGAAGAAGAAGAAAAAGAAGAAGAAGAAGAAGAAGAAGAAGAAGAAGAAGAAGAAGAAGAAGAAGAAGAAGAAGAAGAAGAAGAAGAAGAAGAAGAAGAAGAAGAAGAAGAAAAACAACCTCAGGACTTCCAGTGTAACCAGAACCACCTTTGCCCTAAGTGTTTTTCAATACAGAACCCTGGGGTCCCTCGGGCTCCAGAATCGTTTCAAGAGGGGGTCCATAGTGAATAGAGGCCAAAGTATTTAATCCAGTGTTAAGATTATCTTAAATGATATAACAAAGAACATTTCATAAAACAATTGACAGCTACGCCAGTATTTCTTAACCTTTCACGTTTTGAGAGCTCCTTACATTGACTTACATACTCAGGGGAATCTATAATACGGAATTAGATAGATTCTAGTCACTTTTACATTTGTATGTAACAATTGTTAATAAAACAAATATTTTCACAAGTGAAAACTAGAAAAAAGAATATCTTGATTAAGACACATAGTACAATCATGAGTGATGAAAAACTGAGCTAGGACAAGTGACAGTCACCTGTAGCTATCGGACTCGAGTTTGGGTCCACGAGGATCAAGCGAGAAGGAAACTAATGCGCCACGCGTGGCTTTCTTGTATGTATTTATTCTGCCAAACGTTTGACCATTTTATTCAGGTCAGGAGAGAACCAGAGGGTTAAAGGACTTTGGTTCTTGGCACAATTTTCATTTATCTTTTTCGTTTATCCATTATTATCATTATTATTATTATTATTATTATTATTATTATCATTATTATCATTATTATCATTATTATTATTATCATTATTATCATTATTATTATCATTATCATTATTATTATCATTATTATTATTATTATTATTATTATTATTATTATTATTATCATTATTATCATTATTATTATTATTATTATTATTATTATTATCATTATCATTATTATTATTATTATTATTATTATTATCATTATTATCATTATTATTATTATCATTATTATTATTATTATTATTATTATCATTAGTATTATTACTATTATCATTATTATTATTGTTATCATTATCATTATCATTATCATCATTATTATTATCATTATTATTATTATTATTATTATTATTATTATTATTATTATTATTATTATTATTATTATTATTATTATTATTATTATTATTATTATTATTATTATTATTATTATTATTATTATTATTATCATTATAATTATTATAATTATTATCATTGTTAAGGAGGTACATATGCAGACTCTTTAGATCTTGTCTATGCAATTGTGCTTTCTTTTTAATGTCTAAAATTTCTCTGGTATTTAGTTTAATTCATTTTTCTACAGAGAGAGAGAGATAGAGATAGAGAGAGGAAGGAAATAAATAAAAGATGCTAATAGGACATGATGGAATGGAGGGAGAGTATATACGCACACACTTTTCATACACACACAAATCGACCCTTCCTTTGTTTGATCATCAACTGTATTTAATATTTTAGTATAAATTTATAGAAAAAAAATAATTGTCCTTCAGTGCAAATATACAGAGGGCATGGAAGAAGAGGAAGAAAAGGATGAAAAAGAGGATTAGCAGGAACCGGAACAAGAAGAACAGGAGGGGAAAGAGGAGAAAGAGGAGAAAGGAGTAAAAGGAGGAGATGGAGAAGGAAGAAGAGGTGGGGGAAAATTAGCTGGGACAGAAAGAGGAAGAGGAGGCGGAAGATGAAGAGGAAAGGAAGGAGAAGAATTAGTTGGAGTAGGAGGCGGAGGAGGAGGAGAAAGAGCAGGGACAGAAAGAGGAAGAGGAGGCGAAGAAGGAAGAGGAAGAGGCAAGGAAGGAGAAAAAGTAGAAGTAGGAGGCAGAGGAGGTGGAGTGGAAGGAGGAGGAGGAGTAAAACGATCAAGGACAGAAAGAGGAAGAGGAGGAGGAAGCGGAGGAGGAAGAGGATGAGGCGAGGGAAAAGAACGAGTTGGAGTAGGAGGTTGAGAGGTGGGGTGAAAGGAGGGAAAGAAGGAGGAGGAGGAGGAGGAGGAGGAGGAGGAGGAGGAGGAGGAGGAGGAGGAGGAAGCGAGGGAGGAGAAGAAGGAATAGGACCAGGAGGCGGAGGAGGTGGTGTGAATGGAGGAAGATGATGATGAGGAGGAGGAGGAAGAGGAGAATGAGAAAGGATAGAAAGAGGAAGAGGAGGCGGAGGAGGAGGAGGAGGAAGAGGAGAGAGAGCAGAAGAAGGAATAGGAGTAGGAGGCGGAGGAGGTGGAGTAAACGGAGGAGGAGGGGGAGGTAGGCTAAAATTAATTATTGCAGTACTATTATTAATATTATTATCTATTTATTTACTTATTTTTATATGAGAATACTCAATGTCAAAATTTCGGGGATAGAGACCTAATCACACGGAATACATTATTCTATGAATACAACACAGACGGAATCAAGCGATCATGATTAATACATTTTCCATTAACGTTTCGCTTTGTTCATAATGAATGGTTCAAGGTAGTCTTGATTATGCACCCTTGAACAAAAATTCGGATCAATGAACAATGAATGAACAATTGAGTCTGCATGCTCGTGTGACGGAGCAGGCAAACCAAACTGGAAGTGAACGGGATGTTCTGTTCATTTCATAGTGGCACAAGAACAACTTGAACTAGATGGGCGATGTAGAAGGTGTGAACAACTCCACATTTTCTATTGTATAATCAAACAGATTCACTTGTTCAACAGAACTCGTGTATATGATTTTTATCATACACATCACATCACACACACCAAACACATTCGATGTGTATGTATTACTAATGAGACTATACAAACAATTTTAACGATTCCGATACGAGTCCCGATACTGCTATAAACTTCCGATTACGATACGAGTTCGGATACTGCTCTAAACTTCCGATTCCGATACGAGTCCCAATACTGCTCTAAACTTCCGATTCCGATACGAGTCCCGATACTGCTCTAAACTTCCGATTCCGATACGAGTCCCGATACTGCTCTAAACTTCCGATTCCGATACGAGTCCCAATACTGCTCTAAACTTCCGATTCCGATACGAGTCCCAATACTGCTCTAAACTTTCGATTCCGATACGAGTCCCGATACTGCTCTAAACTTCCGATTCCGATACGAGTCCCGATACTGCTCTAAACTTTCGATTCCGATACGAGTCCCGATATTGCTCTAAACTTTCGATTCCGATACGAGTCCCGATACTGCTCTAAACTTTCGATTCCGATACGAGTCCCGATACTGCTCTAAACTTTCGATTCCGATACGAGTCCCGATACTGCTCTAAACTTTCGATTCCGATACGCGTCCCGATACTGCTCTAAACTTAAGTCTGATTTCGATACCTGTAATGATTATAATTCATGATAAATTTCAGGCCTACAATTGGTTTGGGAAGCAAATACTTGATGAACAAAGTACATTTACGAGTATTAGTCGTCTATCGGGATCAGAAGTTTAGAACAGCATCGGAAATCGTATCGGCTCAACACTATAGTCTGTGCGCTCCAAGTAGTCGGTTCAGAGTGTTTTTTTTTTTAGTCCCAGCGGAGGGATCCGATTAGGGACTGTCTTTTAGTTTCTCATTATTGGCTGTGTGTCTACATCTGGTATATCTAATTCGTCTCCGGGAAGATGTCAAGCGTCAGAGTGTGGCATACGTCGTGATTTATTACTAACCGTTCTGCCAAATCAACCCTAGTACAAGCTTCTCTCTTTTATTTCCCATTTCTGTCCTATTTGATTTTTATATTCTGTATATGGTAAAGGAAGCTATATAGTAAAATGAATATTAACTTTTAAGATTATAACAATTATTTGAATAAATTCTATGACACGTGCAAAAGCTTTTCATCTATGTTGCCAATCCGAGGTGAAAGAGGTGGGATGGGGTGGATGATAATCGTTGTTATAATCCCAAAAAGTAGTATCTATTGTACTATACAACTTTTACTATATACAGAATATAAAAAAAATCAAGTAGTATATAGGTGGGAAATAAAAAGAGAGAGCACACAGACCACAGCATGTATCATTCACCTTTCTATTTCTGACAACGGAGAGAAGATTCTAGTAGTTCTTGCGCCTCAAGGAGTCCGATCAGGGTGTAGCTAAAGCGAGAAATCCCCCGAGTGCGACGTTGCCATTTTTATTTTTTATTTTTTTATTTGGTAGATAATGTTTATCTACACACGGGCCTTTCTCCATTCGGAGGCCCGTAAGTTGGACGTTGCCAATTTGACCACCAATTATATCGGATCGTCACTATCACCTGTCACCCATTGACACCTCGGCGTGGCAACATGAGAGGGAAAAAGCGCTGTTGCCACGTGTCATGGAATTTGTTCAAATCGTTGTTAGAATCCTAAAAAGTGATATTCATTGTACTATACAGGTTCCTTTACTATATACAGAATATAAGAAGAAAATATATATAATACCACATAGATGGGAAATAAGAGCGAGAGAGATATGAACTAAAGTTGATTTGGCAGATTGGCTCATGACGTATGCCACACCTTGAACGGACTCCTTGGAGCGCAAGGACTATAAGTGTAAATCTAGATAAATACATTTGTTTCTTAATGATAATAGGATAATATTTTACTCTTTTCTTTCATTCAGAATGATAGTTTACTACATTTCTTGCAAGATAATACCCATACTAGAAACTAGAATGCGTTGATTAACTTGTTGACCAAGCTGCGTTGCTCTTGTATGACACCCGCCACCCAAGGGTGACCGGCAACGATACCCGGGTTGCCCTATGGGTCTCTTATACTATGTGAATATTTTTCGGTGGGAAAGTGTATACATTTATGTTGTATGACAGTAGGAATAAAACATTAACACACACACATACACGCACGCACACACACACACATACACACACAAACACAGGGAAATAGCTGTCGATCGCGAGTCTAACACGTGATCCAAGACCATGGTGATTCACACACATAAACACAGACGGGCAAACAAACACCAATACATGCACAAAAAATAAATAAATATATAACTTGATAAAATTCATTAAGTGAATGAATAAATAGATAACAGAATGTACCAATAAACAAAGACAACCAAACAAATATATACTCATAAACCAAAAATAAAATAAAATAAATAAATAAATAAATAAATAAATAAATAAATAAATAAATAAATATATAAATAAATGAAAGAGTAAGTAGATGCAAAATCGAGCAAAAAATATGGTCCTTATATCATCGTTCGCTACACGAAGATATCTAAAAATAATGAAATAATTTTGAAACGGTCTTGATCATCTCTTTCTAAGAAACTGAAATTTCTTGGGAAAGATATTTAGAGGAGTATATTTCTAGAATTTTTCTAGAAACGACAAGAAGGCGTAACCGCACAAGTCGACTTGTACTAGATGATTTTAGAAATGAAACTAGATTTCTAGGAGGCACATCCATTTAAGTTCTAAAGGATCAATTACTTATCAGCAGGTCATCTCGATCTGATTCAACATCTTAATTTATTTTAGTTAGTCCACTTGTTTGTTTTTCTGTTTGTGTACGTGTGTGTTTATGTATATTTGTGTGCGTTTATATGTGTGAGCGTGTGTGTGTGTGTGTGTGTGTGTGTGTGTGTGTGTGTGTGTGTGTGAGAGAGAGAGAGAGAGAGAGAGAGAGAGAGAGAGAGAGAGAGAGAGAGAGAGAGAGAGGAGAGAGAGTGCGCGTGCGAGTGTGTGTGTGTGTGTGCGTGCATGCGTGCGTGCGTGCATGTATGTGTGTGTGTGTGTGTGTGTGTGTGTGTGTGTGTGTGTGTGTGTGTGTGTGTGTGTGTGTGTGTGTGTGTGTGTGTGTGTGTGTGTGTGTGTGTGTGTGTGTATGTGTGTTTGTATGTGTGCGTGTGTAATTGTGACTATTTGTTTGTCTGCCTGCTTCTCTTCTTGTTTCTTAGATGGTGTCTGAATGTATATCTTTCTCACCGTCTCTTTATCTGTGTGTTTTTAACAGATATGAACCATAGCTACTCCTTAGCTAAACGAAGAAGGATGTTGAGGAGCCTACGCCAGGAGGCGCTGAGTAGCTGCGGCCGAAGCCGTCACCTTTGTCCTACTATGCGCTTTAAGGACTGTTGGAGAAGGTAACAGTCACTGCTTGGAATCGAAGAGGAGTGCGGGATTCGAACCCACAATTAAGTGAATACGAGACCAGCATATTTGTCCCACAAGAACATAGATAATTGAAAAATAGAAATAAATGGATAATATACGAATAAACAAATATATACATTAATAAATAAATACATAAATCAATTAATAAACAAGTAAATAGATAAATGTATGAATACCTATGTAAATAATGAAATAAAAGAATAAGTAATTGGATATGTGAATAAAGAGATAAGAAATAATTAACTAATTTAATAATAAAAAACAAACAAACGTCAATCAACAAATAGATAAACCATTACACAAAAATGCATACATAAATGAATGAATATATCAATTACACAAAAATACACACATAAATGAATAAATAGATCAATAATTACACAAAAATAAATGAATACATTGATGAGTAAACAGCCAAATAGATAACCAAAAACATAAGAATAAAATAAATAGACAAATGAATAAATAAATAAAAATAAAAAGGGAGGAGAGGGTTAAGTTTGGCAGAGCATCCGCGAGTTGACGGAAGCCTGGAGAAAAGCTTCCGAAAAGAGAGGGAGAGAAAAATAAAAGAAATTCATAAAACTCGTTTTTTGAAGTTATGATGTGCTCTCTGTTTTCAGTTTACTACTTCCTCCTCTTTATCTCTCTCACTCTCACACACGCACTCTCTCTCTCTCTCTCTCTCTCTCTCTCTCTCTCTCTCTCTCTCTCTCTCTCTCTCTCTGAATATCTTTGTCTTTCTGTTTGTACGAGTATGCATATATGTACAAATTGTACATATATGTATATGTGAGTACATATATGTATATGTATATGTATATGTATGTATATGTATATGTATATGTATATGTATATGTATATGTATATGTATTTGTATATGTATATGTATATGTATATGTATATGTATATGTATATGTATATGTATATGTATATGTATATGTATATGTATGTATATGTATATGTATACATATATGTATATGCATCTTTGTAAGACGAAACTATGCACTATACAAGTAATTAAAAACAGAAAGCAAAATATATTTTAGTAATCACATACAACTTTTTAGATCATCTAATCATTGTATTTTTTCCTAAAAAATACGGGTACTGATAACATAATCTTTGGATTCAGAATATCCAATTAAACCATCAACCAAACTATATATTATTTCTTCTTCATTTCGAATATTCTGTGTTTTTACGCTTCCCCAGTTTTGTTGAAGACATTTGATATATTGGAAATGGTACAATAGTAGACTGTAAAAATGATATTTTACTTTATATTTTTTAATTAGAACTCAGGGTTGATTTATTCATATCAACAAGGTAATTGACACCAGGAGCGGGAACAGGAATAAGAAAATAATTACTTGTACATTTAACCTAACACGGACACGTTTTCTTATTTTTCTGTAATTATCATACTTCACAATAGACTGAGAATAAAAACAACCTTATCTAATTTATTCTGTCTACAGTGACATTTTTCAATTTAATTTTTGTAATATTATCTTCCTAAAGACCCTTTTCAAGATTATCACGTGTCGTAAGGGTCATTGTCACATGTCAATGGGTGGTAATAACGACCTAACAGCGCGGAACCAAGAAATTGCTGTCTTAATGACACCGTGAATTCTTTGCCCCAATCAAACTGACACTGAAACAAACGATGCAGGACAAAATACCCCTTCTAAGTGCCCACAGGGGGAGTGTCCTCTTTAATTAGGATGTGTGGGAGGTTTTACCTAACGTTTGGTAGGGGGTTAAAGTAACTATGAAAGGAATTTCCCCCCCCCCTACCACCCGAAACAATGTAGGGCAAAATCCCCCTCAAAAAGCCCACGAGGTTATATATATATATATATATATATGACAAAATCCCACTTAAGTGCCTCGGGGTAAGCGTCTTTTTAATTAGGACGCGAGAAAGATTGTCCCTGAACGCTTGATAAGGGTCTATAATAACGGTGAGAAGTTGTCCTGCCCTTCTCCACCCAGCCCAAATCCCCAGAAATAAACAATGTAGGACAAAAACCCCGCTAAGCGCACCTGGGGTAAGTGTCTTCTTTAATTAGAACGCGTGGAAAGATTGTCCCTAAACGCTTGATAAAGGGTTATATTAAGGTGAGGAGAATTTGTCCCCCTCCTGGAAAGGAATTTTTTCTAATTACTTCACCATGGCTCATGCAGGGCCAAATGTCCTTTTTAATTAAGAGAATAATTTGTTTCGTTGGTGCTTGAACTTAAGTGGGAACTATTATAATGTAATTTGCGTTGGTTCCCGATAGTCCTGGCTAGGCGGGGAGGCGACCCAAACGTCGGTAAAAAAAAAAAAAAAAAAAACTACCAGAGGTTTCTCACTTCCCACCTCGTAGGAGTGGGATGGTGAAATTTCAGTTTCGTCAGTAATCTAAATTATGTTTGCTGTCTATTTTCTAGGTTGTATTTAAAACTAGTTATTTCACCTTTTATAGTTAGATAAGTCTTAGTTCATTTTACGTACGGATTATACGCTAGTAATACTTTCTAGGTTACATTCAAATCATCATCATCATCACCATCGTCGTCATAATCATCAACATCATCAACATCATCATCGTCATCACCATTACCATCGTCGTCATAATCATCGTCGACATCATCATCATCATTACCATTTCCCCCCTCTCTCTCTCTCTCTCTCTCTCTCTTTTTTTTTTTTTTTTGGACTATTGGCAAGCAGCGTCACCAATGGGTCACTCTCCCTAACCAGGAGCTGACCTTCGGACATCTTGCCTTGGCAGACCTCCCAGTTGGGTTGCAAACCTTCTTCTGGCGTTTTTCCTTCGATTTCCACATGCTGGTCATGACTTACATGCGGTGCTCCAGAATCCTTCTGGTGATCGTAAGACCAACAATTTTTTCCCTTAGCTTTCGTTTTATTCTCCCTCTCTCTTTCTCGCTTCTCTTCGGACTCTCATTCTAACCCTTCCCTTTCTCTCTCTCTTTTTGACTCTCATTCTCGATCCCCCCTTCTCTCTCTCTCTCTCTCTCTCTCTCTCTCTCTCTCTCTCTCTCTCTCTCTCTCTCTTGACTCATTCTCACCTCCCTTTTTCTTTCTCTTTTTGGTTGTCATTCATTTATTCTCACCTCTCTTTCTCTCTCTTTCTCTACACGCGGACACACACATACGAACACACACACACACACACACACACACACACACACACACACACACACACACAAATAAATATATATATATATATATATATATATATATATACATACATACACACACACACACACACACATATATATGTATATATATATATATATATATATATATATATATATATATCCATACTCTTTTTCTCTTTCTCACCCTACATTTATCTCTCTCTCTCGTTGCCACCCTATCTATTTCCCACATCCTCTGTCTGTTTCTCTTTCTCTCTCTCTTTCTCTCTTCTTCTCACCTTCTCTCTTTTTATTTACCTCTAACTCACTCCTTTCTCATTCTCACTTTCATTTCTCTTCTCCCCCTACTCTCTCTCTCTCTCTCTCTTTCTCTCTCTTGTGCATTTTTAATATCCTCTAACCAATTGCTTCTGGAATGTGGGTTTATACGTAATACTGAGAAACCTTCCCTATTATCATCATGATGAGGATCTTACGCCAGGAGGCGACTCACGGTCGCCAAAGCCGTCGTCTTCTTGGACGGGGAAAGTCAACGGAATCTCCTCCAGCCGCTGGGGATCAAACTGGGGGCTTGGTGCTTAAGAGGTGATGTCAAAGACTACAGTGCCACAGCGATACGCGTCTCCATCACCAAGTTCTGTCATCAGCTGATTACTAACTTTGATCAAAGTTTTCTCGATAACATCCTAATAACATGTCAATAAAGGCGTTGTTATGAAACATGTTGCCTTCAGTGCGAAAATAAGATAGAACAAGACATAGTAAACTAGAATCAAATGAAATAAACAAAACAATATAGAATAGAATGAAATGGAATAGGATAAGATAATAGTGGCTGAGTTTTGTTTTAGTAATTAGGGGAGGGAAAGACTTAGTGACGGAGGTTCGTCTTAGTGACGGAAAAAAATTCTTAGTGGCAGCAGATGCTTTCGGTGAAAGAGTGGAGAGTTAATAGTAGTGTGGGGGAGAGAAAAGGGAGGGGTGGCTTTTAGTAATTATCATACTGGTCTATTTTTCCACCCACATCCTACCTCTAACTTCCAGTTGAATGACTAGATTATCACTTCGCTAACAGAAATCTAGAGCGCTTTAAGAACATTTCAACAGTATGTCTAACATTCGTATAGGTTTTGAATCTTTTAGTTCATCTTTCAGCTTTGCTATATATAACGGGAAGATAATTTGATATTAGGGAAACTTGAAAAATATATTATTGTCAACCAAATCGTTTTTACTCAAACGAACTCTCAGTTGTCGGCGCTGGTGAATGTTGTAGTCGTAAATGTTCGACTATAACATATGGTGGCAGCGATGGGATATAAACCCACGCCTCCGAAGAGACTGGTTTAAGGCACTAGTTTCTTCGAAGGCTTGTCATAAATGTTGACTACAACATGAAGCCAGTGGAAATCCAGTGTGATAAGGCCTTTAGTGGCAGCAGAAGCCTTTGACTGGAAGAGTACAACGGCCATCATGGGTGTGGGTTAGTGAAGAATATCCTCCTGACAAGAACCATTACGTGTATAAAAGAGTTGGATTGCCTTCTTTTTCTTCGGGTCTCATAGTCCCGTAGAGCCATCATAGCCTGTCATGCGTTCCAGTGCTCTTATTGGTAACCAATCTGGATGGGGACAAAGTACAAGCGAGACTTGCATACAGGGGATTCGTTTGATAGTCATATACTTATTTATTCATTTCTTTATTAATACTGTTAATCATTGTTAAGCCATTATACACACACGCGTACACATACACATATACGCACACACACACGCACGCACACACATAGGGGTAATTTGGGGAATAGCAATTCTTACGTTTCTCTTTCTCTCTTTGATAAGATTTCCTGAGCATGGTTGTGCACAGAGTAGAGGTTATAGAATTCTTGTCAATGTTCAGCTTTTTTCAACGAAGATCACGTAAAACACAAAACAGTAAGCCGTTGGTGTGTGTGTGTGTGTGTGTGTGTGTGTGTGCGCGTGCGTTCGTGCGTGCACGTGCGTGTCACAAGGTCAAAACATTATCTGTAGATCAGCCAATATGACCTTTGAGGCTCTCACCCGAAAGGGTGATATCTGTCGATCAGGAGTCCAGCACGTAATCCAAGTCTGATATATGCAACTTTGGAGACGTATACATATGTTTTATGCAATTAAGATGAAAGATAAGGAAGAGGAAATTACAGTACTACAAAATTGGGTCTCCTTAACTATTATTTACGTTAACTGGTTAATTGTAGACCCAGTTGAAGAAATGGAAATAGGTTCATTTACTCAAGAAAGTTATGTGTCCAATTGTCCACTGAATTTATTACAGCCTTACGAACAAAGAGAAGGAGGAAGTCTTAGTCGTTACACACACACACACACACACACACACACACACATATACATATATATATATATATATATATATATATATATACATATATATATATATATATATATATATACATATATATATATATATGTTGACACATTGATACAGGTAAGAAAATAGAACAATTGGTAACTCCAACTATAAAAGTAAGTAACGACCTAAGTGTAGTCTACAAGATCCCCAGTAGCAAATGTAAGAAGGCGTACTTTGGCGAAAGCCATAGAGGTCTTCAAAAGAGATTTAGGGAGCATAAGGCGGATTTGAGAAACCGCCTCTCAAATGCGCTGGTGGGCCACGCAGGCAAAGAAGAACATCTACCCAACTGGCAATAGGCAAAAGTATTGAGAGAAGGCCTAACAAGGGGACAGAGAAAGGTAATTGAGGCCTTATACATAGCTACCGAAGACAACATGAACCAAAAAGTAGGGGACATAGAATGGTCAAAACACATAGCAAAATACGCAGCTGTTAGGAGTAACACAAAGACGGCGCCGACTTAGATCGGTGGAAAAATGTCTGGTAATCTTTTGTCCGGTAGGTTCCACACATTCTACACTCACACAAGTTTCCTCATCATTTTTACACTTTTACTCATCTTTAATACATTATTTGGGAAACTAATTTGAATTATATTAAATTAAATTTAATCTAATTTATTTGATTTTATTCATTTGATTTAGTTTTGATTAATTAATTATTTACAGGTCTCTGTCCAATCACCCGCGTCCCCTGTCCAGTTCGTGGGATTGTGTTGTCAGGTCTATTATGTATACCGTCAGCGTTATCCAGGTGCATCAATTCTCTGAAGAAGCTATAAGCGACACCGGTCAGGAATAAACTCGGCCTCAGACCCGTGTCTTTCCCTTCCACCTTCCCCATATATATATATATATATATATATATATATATATATATATATATATATACATATATATATATATATATATATATATATATATATATATATATGTGTGTGTGTGTGTGTGTGTGAGCGTGTGTGTGTGTATATGTACGTATGTATGTATATTACTTATTTCATTCAGCCTAACTATTTTTTCATTTACTTTAGACAATTTTTTCAGAAGCAAAGCTTTGATATTCGAGTTAGGTCACCAAAACTGAATAAAACTGATTGGTATTAGCCAGGACGAATTCCTCAAGGCTATCACTTAGTTGATAAGGCGTGAGGCGCCGGATCCAATCATCCAACACAGAAAGGAGATGCATTATTAGATAACGTGCCGTCTCAGGTCAGCAATAGACGTAAGGTTTTGATAAGCATCAGGCACAAGGTTTTAAAAATAATTGTTGAAGAAAGTAAAGAAAAAATAATAAGAAAAAATAATAAGAGATCAAAGAATACAATCATAAAAGGGCCTAACTGTATACTTACTCGTCTACATACGTATACGTGTATGTATAAACAGTACACGCACACATGAATATACAGTATAAATGTATATATATATATATATATATATATATATATATATATATTACGCACACACACACACACACACATATATATATATATATATATATATATATATATATATATATATATATGTATGTATATATATATGTATCATAAAACTCGAGCAGGGGACTCTGCAGGTCACACAAGGCCAGCTGATCATCATAAAGTACATGACGGGGATAAAAGTATTAGTTAAGGTAATTGACACAGAGAATCTAATTCTTTATGAAACACGTATTATGCCAGGTATACCGTTTCGTTTCCATATCATTTAGATAATGGAGGTCTCTCTTCGCTGATCCCCGTTTTAATTTAAACCGGGAAAGATGATTACCGAGATTATTGAAAGTAGGAAGTGTTCGTGAAGGTTTCAAGGTGAGAGCGAAAAATTTAATATTTAGATAGCTTGTAATAGCTCTGTAATGGCTTTTGGTATTTTTATTGTTTTCGTACATGTGGTGTTTTTACAATCTTTATATATATATCAATTTACTATATATAAAATATATAGTTATCTACAGAGGCAATAGAGCAACATGGTTTTTGTTATTGCTGTTCGCATGTTTTTGTGTGTTTTTTACATACTTTTTATCAGTTGTCCAAATATAGAAAGATCTAGCTTTCTATAGAGGTAACGGAGCAATACGGTTTCTTTTTCTCTAGTAACTATAGTTTTTAAGTTTGCACGCACCTTAGCGGCAGGAAAAAAAAGGAACAGGCCTAAAATATTTAACATTAAGATGAACATATGTATGATTAAAAATTCTCAGACGCCATAGATTAGGAGGACCATTATTGTATACTTATTTTGGTAAACAGCAAACGATTTCATTCAGCTGAGTTAGGAAACTCTTAATGAATTCGTTGTCATGCAAGAACAGACGAAGGAAAAGTATCTCCAAATGTTTATGTCATCTATTCCATTTTATATCAACAGAAAGCTTATAGTGAACTCAAGCCTTTTCGAGTTTCGAATCTAGTCAGCATACAACGGTGGTGAATTAGTTACATGTTCACTACAGTATAGTTTATTATCTATATCAAGATTTCTAGTGGCACCAGATAACCATGCATTCTAATTATTTTCATTAAAAAAATACAATAAAATGGCAGGTAAGTAGAGGCCACGCTGACAAGATATTCCAAGCACCCCACGGAGTGTCAAACGTTCATGGAATGTGCGTGGATGTCCAGGAACTATGTGTCCCAGCGCTGAAACAAAGTCACAACACAAAACATAAAACCATAACATATGGTTAGACTCGGCATTCTGAAAGCCATTTAATAACCAGAATGTACAGGTTAAGAAAAAATAGGTGATCATCTGTTTGGTGATGGATTGTAAATATCATACATCAAAGCATGCCCTTCCATGAAATCAGAGTAAAATGAAATAATGCTGAAATTGTTTTATGCTGAATTTCTACAAAATCCAATTTCCCCCCTCCTCTGTCGTGCACGGGGAAAGGTCACATTGGTATATAAGCTCTCCAGTACGGATGTATCGGCAGACACGTCCGCGCCATGAAGCGATTCGCAAGCATGCATAGCCGCCTACCCAGCTTGGGGCAACATTGCACGAAGTCCTTACACCGAAATATACCATCTCCATCTACTCCAGTTAAGAAGGTGGCAACGTTAAATCTTCTTCGAGATAACAGTTTCAAGTCTAACGTGTGCGGATCTAGAAAGAAGTGGAGCAAACAGAGTCTGCTGGGTATTGGGGAATTCGGTAAGATCACTCTTGAGAAACACAAGATTACCAAGGAGCTTGTTGCTGTCAAGCGTTTAGCTCCTGTCACCAGCACTTATTCTGATCGGGAGGAAGTGGTTCATAGTCAACTAAACCACAAAAGTGTTATCAAACTATTCTACTGGGAGTTGAGAAGTAAGAAGGTTTACATGTACTTGGAATATGGTTCTCGGGGTTCTCTCGCTGACAACATCGACAGTCTTTCCAAAGACGATGCGCTGAGATACTTCAGTGAACTGATAGATGGTGTTGAGTACTTACACTCCCGGGGAGTTGCTCATCGAGACCTGAGGCCGGCGAACCTTCTTCTGAACAATGACTACGCTTTGAAGATATCTGACTTTGGCTCCGCTGGTGTTTTCCTCTTCAACGGCAAGGAAATCCTCTTGAAGGGACGCAAGGGCACGACGCTTTACGTCGCTCCGGAAGTTGTGAGTATGGAGAGTTACCACGGTCCACCAGTGGACATCTGGTCGTGTGGTATCATCCTATTCTATATGGTAACAAAAAGCCTGCCTTGGGAAATACCTCACCCTCACGATTGGAACTATAAACGATGGGTGAATAAGGACGTTTCTCTGATCTTTGATCACCCTTGGTCGAAGCTGTGCGGTACCACATGGACCTTGATAAGTTGTCTTTTATCCTGTGATCCATCCTTGCGTCTCGAATTGGTGCGTGTCTGCATATCCCGTCAGGATTTCAGAAGCCACCCATCCGGGCACATGCAAGTGTCTACTCTTTAATTTCCTTTACAAATGCCATTCAGTGAAAATAAATATGGTGTGCAATGCTTGTTTTTTACTTTCTCCAGACCTATGTGCAAATATGTCTCCGTCACTTGGCCCCGATGCTATTGCCCAAACTGTAGGAATTCGTCTAATTACCTATTGTATGCTCAGGTACTAGAGGGTTGACATTGATCCACTCAAGCTCAACAGGTTCCATTTATATTTTTTCACACCGGATGGCTCATTCAAATGTGTACAATTTGGCTGGAATAATTAGATTGAAAATGACATTTCATATCTCCTGGGCTTTTGTGTCGGTATAGCATAATCACTGACATCATGTGTGCTCAATAACTGCAAATAATCTCTGTACTCTATATATGGTGACGTGAAAACTTTAGTGCAGAAAAAAGTTACTTAAGCTCAGAAACGTTTTTAAGAATTTTCGTTTTCCACAAAGTCCGATGTGCATTTTCACAAAAAACATCCCAGCCATTTACTTCACAAGACTATAATCATTAGACCATTAACGTTTTTAATATCTTGAACCCCCAATATATACCTGAAGCTTGTGTAATTTCATTATAATATATACAAAGTATATTCACAAACAATGTGTATATCAGACACCTGTTTATATGTTTACATTCACCAGAGAATACCAATATATATCAATCTCGATCATTTATACAGGTGATCGCTTTGGATTGTGAACAAAAAAATAAGAACACAGATACTTCTATGTCCATTACCATCTATCTATACCCCATTCATAAAGTTATCTAATCTTTAAAACTCCAATAGTTTTGGCGCTTCCTACATGATTACTAAGACTATTCCATTCGTTAACCACCGGACTTGGGAAATGATGGCTCGTTCAAATGTGGATTTGTGCATTCACAAAATATTCCGGGACTTTTTGTATTAGTGTCTGTCAGCATCAGTCTTTAAATGTTCAGCTTCAGGTTAATTGAAGATAATTGTTAACAATACTAGAGGGGTGACATTGATCCAATCAAGCTCAACAGGTTCCATTGATATTTTTTCACACAGGACATGAGTAAATGATGGCTCATTCAAATGTGGATTTCTGCATTCACAAAATATTCCGAGACTCTGTCAGCATCAGTCTTTAAATGTTCAGCTTCTAATGGAATTGTTTTCTTCCCGAAATCTGTTAGAACACTTCCTATGCTCAGCGAGTCTTGGGCGTAAGTTAGTCTTATACGACAAATTTGTTATGCTGTCAGCGATTAACTAGCTAGGTATGTAGACTCGCAGACGCAAGGAATAATTTCATGGTCTTTGTCATGCCAGTTTTCGATAATAATAGAATGTTGTTTTGGTAGGAAGTGTTACAGTTGAATACAAGAGTACTGTTTTGCTGGAATAATCAGATTGAAAATGACTTTTGTGTCTGAATAGCATTATCACTGTACTCTATATATGATGTAACCGTGCAAACTTTTGTGCAGATAAAAGTTACTTAAGCTCAGAAACTTTTTTATGAATTATAATGCTATTTTCGTTTTCCACAAATTCCGATGTGCATTTTCACAAAAGAATACATCCCAGCCATTTGATTTATTCAAAACTATAATCATTAGACCAATATATACAAGGTATATTCATAAACTCTGTATCTTAGACATTAGATATATCTTTACATTCACCATAAAATAGCAATATATATCAATCTCGATCATTTATACAGGTCATCACTTTGGATTGTAAACAAAAAAATAAGAACGAGGGAAATAACAGGAGACCTGTTTACTATTACGTTGCCGTTGGACAAATTTTGGTTTTAGATAGAAATAAGCCAGAACTGGTTTACCAACAGAGTGGTTAACGAATGGAATAGAATTTTAAACTATTTTGTGAGCGCAAAAAGAATTTGTTGTCTTAAGAAAAAGTTGTGGGTAAGATTCGGATGTGGTAATGCATAGAATGGAAACGGCGAGTGTTTAACTAGTTTAACATGTTTAACTAGTCTGGGCTTGGTTTTGGAAGAGGGTTCTAGCGCCTTGTAAACCACCATAGAGAGGTTGTTAATGCGGGTAAAATCCTAACTTGGTAATAATATAAGAACTTAAGAATGAAGAGGACTGTCATCCCTACCCATAAAGTTGTCTAATCTTTCCTTAAAACAACCGATAGTTTCAGCGCTCACTATATGGTTATCAAGTCTATTCCCTTCATTGACTACTCTATTAGTAAATTATTTCTTGACTATTTCTTTTTTAAATATAAATTTGTCCAATTCAAATTCATTACTGCGAGTCCTACCCTGTTGTCTTAATATGATGGCCTTGCTTGCATAACCCTTGTTAAAGCCTCTGTTCCACTTAAACACCTCTATTAGATAACCCCGCACTCTGCATCTTTCCAGAGAGCGTAAATTAAGGTAAATTTCTGAGCCCATGTATCATTTTGGTCATCCTCCTCTCTATTGATTCTAGTGAATTGATATCCATTCTATAGGACGGAGACCAATACTGTACCGCATAGTCAAGGATGGGTCCAACTAATGACAGAGTTTGATAACTACCTCTGCACTTTTATTCGTAACCGTCCTAGTAATACTCTGTTAGCTCTATTCCTGGCACGAATGCACTGTTTCCTGAATTTAAGGTCAGGACTCACTGGAACTCCCAAGTCCCTCTCGCACTCAGTTTTCTCTGAAAATATGTTGTTTAAACTATACCTGCTTTCCGGTTTGTGTAAACCTACGTTTACAAAGGCAGAGCATGCCAACAGGAGACCCTTTGGTCCATATCTAGGTCGGATGCGAAAAAAATCATAATAATAATAAAATAATAAATAAAAACTATAATAATGTAAATAACAAATAAAATACATAAATAAATGCATAGGTATAGTTAAATAATAAAGAAACAGGTAAATAGCAAATAATTATAAATTTACATAACAAATAATAAATGAAAATCAAACAGACAAATGATAACAAAACAAAACCAAATAATATAAAAGACATTATAATCATTACAGCATCTTGCTTAGGTGTTTATCTAAATGATTCTCAAAGCTTCGAACTAAACTACATTGCACTACCTGTGCAGGAAGTTTATTCCATTCATTAACTACACGGTTGGCAAAGTTGTTTCTACCTACTTCCAAATTGTATCTATTTCCGGACAGTTTGAGACCATTGTTTAACACAGTGCACTTTGAGACCATTGTTTAACACAGTGCACTTTGAGACCATTGTTTAACACAGTGCAGTTTGAGACCATTGTTTAACACAGTGCACTTTGAGATACTGAAGTCCATTTGCCATTCCACTGACCATGTGAACAATCTGATAAGATCCTCCTGCAGAAACACTACCCCATTTGGGTTTAACACCGTTTATGGTGACTCACTGTTTTCTGTCACTGACCCAAGCTTTAAACCATTCAAACACTTTTCCTCCTATGTAATGGGAGTTGATTTTATTTAGTAGTCTCTGGTAGGACACCTTGTCAAACGCTTTGTTGAAGCCAAGGTAAATAACTCGTAACTATTATTGTTATCTGACGCCTTGAAGACATTAGTGTAAAAGGATACGAGGTTAGCTAAACATGACTTACCCCTGAGAACCTATGCTGTGAGTCACGAATCAAATTACTTATGACGATGCGATCTCTGATTCTATTAGCTATTATTGATTCAAGTATTTGATCTATAAGTGATGTCAAACTGATTGGCCTGTAGTTGAATATTGACGATTTATCTCTTATTTTGAAAACAAGAACAACGTTTGCCTGCCCCAAATCATTAGGCACAAACCCAGTGTCTACTGACTTATCAAATATTTCCGTTAACTGGTCGCAGATTTCAAATTTACACTCTTTAAACACCCGGAAAATTATCGTCTGGACCCGGGGATTTTGTAGCTTTAACTCTGTTAATCTGTTCGACTACTTCTATCTTACTAATGCTGATAATACAAGCAGGAGTTGGTACTAAACAAGGCCGGTTCATTAAATTGGCGACCCCCCTCTCCGTCCCCCCTATGCAGAAAAGGAGAGGACGGGGAGAAATCCCTTCAGGCTGCGTCAATTTATTTCTCATACACACTCCTTCACCCCCCATTCCCCTTCATGCATCACAGTATCATCCATACACAACCATTCTCCATTCACCCCTATCTTCTGTCCTTCCTCAACAGACATTCCCTTTTTTCCCAATGCCCCTTTTACCCCATCCATCCATTTCATCTCATTCTTTTTTTTGTCCATTTGTTTAGGTTAATTCTACCCACAAACTATCATATGCATCCTGTTTCACTTTCTCTAAAACACAGGTATGTACATTGCTTTTAACGTACAACAGAACAACCCCACCTTTCTTGTAGTTTCTATTCTGATGAAAGTGTGTAAATCGCGCTCTATTAAATTCAGCTTTAAACTCTCTATTATTTAACCATGTCTCGGTTATTCCTATCATATCGAGATTTTAGCTTTTGACATACGCCTGGATTTCTTGGACTTTGTTCCCAATACTACGAGCATTAAAGTACATGTTTTTAAGAAACTCGTGATTATTTCTTATTGACTAGTTTTGGTTTTCAACATCATGCCGTACATTATAATTTTGTTTTTATTGACACATTGTTCTATATTGACTTATGATTCTTTATTGACATTCAGTGCCTCATGGACATTTGCACCATCCTGGACATCTGGTCCCTCACGGTCATCCGATCTTTTATATACACCTTTTTTCCCCCTCCGTCACTGCGTCCCACACCGGCCACCTGCCGTTCATTGACATTCTGTCCGGCATCACTTCCTAGAAATATATGCTGTCCTCCACTGACATTATATCCTACCGTGATATTTTGTCCTCCACTATCATTACATCCCATCGTGATATTTTGTCCTCCACTATCATTACATCTCATCGTGATATTTTGTCCTCTACTATCATTACATTCCATCGTGATATTTTGTCCTCCACTATCATTACATCCCATCGTGATATTTTGTCCTCCACTATCATTACATCACATCGTGATATTTTGTCCTCCACTATCATTACATCCCATCGTGATATTTTGTCCTCCACTATCATTACATCCCATCGTGATATTTTGTCCTCCACTATCATTACATCCCACCGTGATATTTTGTCCTCCACTATCATTACATCTCATCGTGATATTTTAATCCTCTACTATTATTACATTACATCGTGATATTTTGTCCTCCACTATCATTACATCCCATCGTGATATTTTGTCGCCCACTATCATTACATCCCATCGTGATATTTTGTCCTTTGACATTACATCCTATTGTAATATTTTGTCCTTTGACATTACATCTTAATATGATATTTTGTCCTCTACCGATATTATATTCTAAAATTATATTTTGTCCTACACTGACATATTGCTCTACATTATTGCTATGCCCTACTCTGTTATCCCCCGATACACTATATCTATATATTTGTCTGTTTATTTATTTGTTTATTTTCTCAATTTCTGATTTATTCATTTATTTATCTATCATTTAATAATCTCTCTATTTTTTATTTTTTTTTATCTATTTGCTTAATTACTTTATGCATTTATTCATTGCTTTCTTTATTTGTCTAATTATCATTGTTATTTATATATTTGTTAATAAATTAATTCACTTATATATCTAATAAAGTATTTATTAATTAATTTCTTTTTTGTTTGTTTATCTAAGTATTTATTCATTTGTTTATTTATTAATCAATTTACATATCTATTTCTTTGTTTATAATAATTTATTTTCAATAAAGATTCATATTTCACTGCCTCTCACATTATAACCATACATAACAATAAGATTAACCTCCTCCACGCCAACCTTCTCTTAACTTAGTTCGATTAACCCTTCCTCAGACTAAATGGTTCAAGTATATCTCACGACGACGCCCTTTTCTCAGTAGTTCCTCTTTTTGACATCAAAGTCTTTTTTTTTTCTTCTTCTTCCTCAAGTCAAGGGGTCTTTGCATTTGGCATCAACGACCAATTTGACTTTGATCTCTCAAGATTTCCTCTGGTTATGTGTGTGTGTGTATGTATATGTATATGCATATGTATATGTATATGCATATGTATATGTATATGTATATGTATATGTATATGTATATGTATATGTATATGTATATGTATATGTATATGTATATGTATATGTATATGTATATATATATATATATATATATATATATATATATATATATATATAACGTAGAAACCACTGTTGGAGTAGAAAAGACTGGAAACGGGGAACCTATATATTTCGATTGCAAACTGCAATCCTCTTCAGTAGATACAAATAAGAGAGAGGGCGTACTGTTTAAGTAGCACCCTTAACAAAAGAAAGGGGAACATGGGAAGATATCTCTACCCTATTCTCACTCCGTATGTGAGGTCAGGAGGCAAATGAGCTTTCACTAGGTTGGAGATGAAGAGTCCGGACATTATGTCCATTATGTCCATTATGTCCGGACTCTTCATCTCCAACCTAGTGAAAGCTCATTTGCCTCCTGACCTCACATACGGAGGGAGAATAGGGTAGAGATATCTTCCCATGTTCCCCTTTCTTTTGTTAAGGGTGCTACTTAAACAGTACGCCCTCTCTCTTATTTGTATCTACTGAAGAGGATTGCAGTTTGCAATCGAATTATATAGGTTCCCCGTCTCCAGTCTTTTTTACTCCAACAGTGGTTTTCACGTGATTGACAAATGTGTGATTACATTTTTCACCTGTAATATATATATATATATATTCTAAGAGACCATATATATATGTTGGAAATGACCAGTTTTTTCATATAGACTGTTTCTATGCCTCCAGGCCATCTCTTCAGAATCTAGACTGACACCAGCTGGCCCTAAGGAAGTCATTGACTCACCGTGAAATTTGACCTGAATGGTCAGGTGTCGAGGTCGACCTGTCTTGCCTTTGGAGGAGATCTTGGAGAGCCACCCTTCTCCCACACGAAAAAAAAATGGCTGTTACCCGTTTTACACGTAGTTGATTCTCGTCAAACGTTCTGAACTTGAATATCTAGAAGACTTTATCTACTATATTCTAGACATCCCTAAGAACACTTCAACAGTGTCTAACATTCGTATAAGTTTATCTTCTCTCAGTTCGTCATTCAGCTTCTCGATTCATGACGTAAAGGTATTTTGACCTTTGGAGACTCGGAAAAACAAAATCATAACCGAAACCGTTTCGTCCTGAAGTGAAGAGAACGAAGAGCCTTGACGCGCTGAAATGACCTTCAGGTTGACGACGACGACGACGACGACGACGATGACGACGACGACGTTGACATCAATACAGCTTCAGCAATTCTACGCAAACTCAGATATGTCAAAGGCGTATAATGTGTATCTCCTCCAAGAGAAGTGTACGTATATATGCATGTGTAGAAGTCGGGAGAAGCGGATTTGTGATGTCTTTGAACATCCATGCAAAGAGCAGTCAAAGAAGGCGTCGAGTGTTGGGAATAACTAAAATAATTGTGCTTAGCAGGGTGGAAAGCTTCATGCATATATACAAGTATGTGCCTGTGTGTATATGTGTTTGTATGTATGTATATTATGTATGCATGTATGTATATTATGTATGCATGAATGTATGTATGTATATTATGTATGCATGCATGCATGTATGTACGTATGTAAGTATATGTATAAGTATGGATGGATGAAAGTATGTGTGTACATGTACTGAAATGTATATGTATATAGCCATGTATGAATGTATGTGTGTATGTATGAAGGTAAGTATGTATCTATCAATATGTATGTATGCATGTATGTATGTATGTATGTATGTATGTATGTATGTATGTATGTATGTACGTATGTACGTACGCATGTATGCATGCATGTATGTACCTATGTGTCCATGTATGTATGTATGTATGTATGTATATATATTTATGTATGTATGCATTTATGTATGTATACAGGAATGTTTGTATGTATGCATATACGTCTCCATTCTTTTCTTATCTTACATATGTGTGGAGCATAAACAATTTGCTTTGTTTTATATAATGCTTATCACTTATCACCCATGAGCTATGTGATATTTACAACTTTCACATAAAGGTGATAACCTCTCAAGAAAAAGACTACAGACACTAATCATAATATCTATGGTCATATCTCAGACACAACCTATCATAAAGATGAACACTGATGCCCTTAAGTTGTGGATACTGTTATATATATATATATATATATATATATATATATATATATATATATATATATACATATATATATACATGCAATACAAACACTAGGAGCGTCTGTTCACAAATGCGTAAATCACCACTAGGAAAAAGTAAACTAACGAAGCAGAGCGCTTTCGTGTAATTACATCTTCAGTGCAGATACAAAGAAGGAATTATAGTCTTTCATAATTCCTTCTTTGTATCTGCACTGAAGATGTAATTACACGAAAGCGCTCTGCTTCGTTAGTTTACTTTTTCCTAGTGGTTATTTACGCATATATACATATGTATGTATATATATATATATATGTATATATATATATATACATACACACACACACACACACACACATATATATATATATATATATATATATATATATATATATATATATATATATATATATATTGGAAGGAGGCCCCTCTGAATACAGGCTTTGTTGAAGTCTACAGCAGTAGTAGCATTATTCAACTTGTAAGAAGTACTCTCGATATTTCTAATGAGAGACAATGATACTGTATCGAGAACAAGACAGAAGGAGATTAAGGGTGGCAGAGTCAATTTTTATACGTCTAGATAAACCCGCCATCAATATCCAGCTACAACCTGAAGTTTCACTCCCATCAATGAGGAAACCTTACAGTAACCTACAGGGAACCCGTTGGCATTCTGTGGGTAGCTACGTCGACTTCCTGTCCCAGGGTTTCTTTGCGGGGACAAAATCTCCCCCGCCACACCTTATATGTCTTTCCTGTTTCTTATATCATTGTGTGTATTGTAACACCTGAAGATGACCTCTGATCGGGTCGAAAGACGTCTAGAGTAAACATGTACCTTGGAGATTCTATCAATACCCTGATTTCCAACCTCTCTCATTAGAAATATCGAGAGTACTTCTTACAAGTTGAACAATGCTACTATATATATATATGTATATATATACATACACACATACACACACACACACACACACACACACACACACACACACACACACACACACACACACACACACACATATATATATATATATATATATATATATAAATATATATATATATATAAATGTATATATATACATGTATATATATATATATATTTATATATATATATATATATATATATATATATCTGTGTGTGTGTGTGTATATGTGAGTGTATATTTATATATATATAAAATATATATATATATATATATATATATATATATGTACATATGTATATATATATCTATGAAACATTCGGGCATGTTGATGTATGTGAAAGTAGGAAACACATATCCTAGTCCTACTCACGTCATATATATATATACAGTATGTATATGTGTATACATGTGTGTGTGTGCGCGCTGGTGTGTGTATATGTATACTGTACATATTCATTTGTGCTTAGAATATTGCTTTTGGCTTTACCCAGATATACTAGATTATAATGGATTAAACTAACAAAGGATAGCAAAGAGAGACCTGTTGTTCTCTTACTACGTAATTATCAGAATGGCAATTGTCATACCTGCAGTGGAAGAGGAATACTACAGTGTTGAGAGAAAAAACATACGACGCGCGCAGGGTGACAAAGCAATGCTATAATGAAACGGTGGTTTAAACTGACTATTTTTTGTGATTTGTACAGCTGTAGTGTTTGAAGGGACTTTGAAATTCGTAAAAGTCATTGAAAAAATATAATGAAATACAAAAAACATACAAACAATAACAAGGGATAAGATATAACAAGATAAAATAAAACAAAATAAGAAAAAACATTACAAAGTAATTGAAATAAAAGAAAAATAAAACAGAACAAAATGAAATAAAATAGAATAATAAGAATAAATAAAAACCGAATTAAACTTATCCAAGGAGCGCCATACCAAACCAACTTTGTATCGTAGGTATGCTGATGACATTTTTTGTGTGTATAGATGACCTACAGTTACTCGAGGAACTCAGATCTAAGCTTCAAGTTATTTCTGGTTTAAGGTCCACTGTGGAGTTGAATAAGAACAACAGACTCCCTTTCCTCGATGTAATGGTAGATGGTGCCTCAGATGCCTTTGTTACCTCCATTTATCGCAAGCCCACCAATGCGGGTATGTGCATGAATGGTGATGGTGAATGCACACAAGATTACAAGAGAGAAGTAACCAAAGCATACGTAAGGCGGGCAATTAAGGTATGCTCTTCTTGGCACCTGCTGCATGCCGAACTTCAGTACTTATGTCAGATGTTAGTTAACAATAGTTACTCTAACACAGATTTTGATCAAATTACCAAATACTTGCTAGACCGTCGTGCCCCTGAGTACTCTCCTTGTCAGCAAAATAAAATCACAGTTTACTACCAAAATATTTTTAGCAGTTCGTGCCGGGAAGACGAAAAACTTATTAAAGACATCGTCTTTAGGAATTGCAAACCGGTGGAAGACAGCCATGTCTTACGTATGGTGATTTTTTTATAACCCCGCACTTGCTCCTTAGTGCTGAAAAATGATTTGTCTGGTAAGTCTGGGACTTTGTAAAAAACCAATGTGGTGTACAGATTCAACTGTAATTATGGAGACTGTGCGCTCTACAATGTGCATACATTGGGTTTACAACCTGTAGTCTCATCCGTCGCCTAACGCTCCACCTCCAACAGGGAGCGATTAAAAATCATTGTTAACAACACTGAAGTAGTTACACAATATAATGATGTTAGAGAATTAAGGATGCTAGAGGCTATGTATATCAGGGAATGGGCTCCTAGCATTAATATTCAATCTAATAATGGTTACGGCCATTCCCTTGTTCAATAGCTCATCAAGACATGTGAGAAATAATCCCACCAATGGTGGGACTATGTCCACCCCTCTCGCATCGCCTACTGCCCCGATCCCCCCTACTCCTCCACCTCCCTCTCCCCCTCCCCCTCCCTCTCCCCTGAGGCGATCTGCTAGGGTTAGATCATCAAGCCACACACCACTGTAAGCCTTTCCACGTATATGGAAAGACGTCGCCTTGTTCAGTCCGTAAAAATGTAGTTGTTCTGTGTTCTGAGTAATTGTGTTGTGATAAATGTAATTATTTTGAGAATGACTCATTGAAGTCGAAACGTCGAATTTGTTATTAAAATGGATAACTTTGGACAGTTGGCTTTCGATCACCCTCCCAAATTCAGAACTATAGTGAGGAGAATTGAAAATATCAGGAAGAAGATAAATAATCGTGACAATGCTGTGGTGTTTAACTCAGTGTGTATCAAGGAGAACCTGCGCCCTAAGTATACGATATATATATATATATATATATATATATATATATATATATATATATATATATATATATATGTGACGGGCACAAATGCAGCAACTCCGAGAAGCTTGGATGCTTTTATCAGGTCCATCTGACCAAAACGCGCCTCAAAACATGAAGTAATACATTATTCCCTGTGTATGTAAATACTTTTCCCATCACACAGTCAGGAGAAGAGAAGAGAGGAGAAGAACGAAAGGGAACAGAAAGGTTTCGAATTCGCCTCAAAAGCGTAGCTGAATGTAGTGGCCCTTTTTCATTTTTATCTATTCATTTTTGAACTCTTCTTTTTCTTCTTCTTCTTCTTCTTCTTCTATAATCAACACCCCTTTCTCGCTTTTTCTATTTTTTGTTTATTTTTCTCTTTATCTCTGTCTCTCAATCCCACACACTGTATGTCTTATCTGTCTGCCTCTCTTTCCCTCTCTCTCTCTCTCTCCCTCTGTCGGTCTGTCTTTCTCTCTCTCCCTCTGTCTGTCTATCTCTCTGCATCTCTCTTTCTCTCTCACTCTGTCTGTCTGTCTGTCTGTTTTTCTCTCCCTCTGTCTGTCTCTCCCTCACCTAACTAAAGCAACATATAAAATATAAGAGAACGCATAGCAGAGACGCGAGATTGTTCACAGAGATAGAAGCGCTGGTGAACTACAGTCCATAATAATAACAGCAATTTTCACCTCCTCCCTCACCCACTCCCTCCCTCCTTCTCGTCCTCCTCCTACTTCGTCCCTTCCTCTCCTTCCTTTTTTCTCCCGTCCTCTCTCCTCCTCTCACTCCCTTGTCTATTCTTCCTCCTCCTCCTCCATCTCCTCTCTTCCATCCCTCACCCCTATTCCTTCGCTCTCTTTCTCCCTCCAAACCTCGTTGACCATTTGTGTGTTTTTGTCTGTTTGTCTTTCCGTTTACCTGTCAGTGTGTTTGTCAATCTATCTGTCTGTCTGCCAATCTTTCTGTATGTTTGTCTTTCCTTTCTCCAACCTACTTTTCTTTTCTCTTTCTTAAAAAAATATAACTTCTGAACACTTAAAATCAACTTTCGTTTTAGAAAAAAAAATAAAACCTCAAAATCGAGAGCACAACTTTTTTTCTTCTTAAAAAAAATTGTACCTTCTGAAAATTCAACTTAACCTTCTGTTTTCCTTTCTTTGTCAAAAAAGAAGAAACAAAGAAATTAAAAACTCAAAATCAACCTTCTATATTTATTCCTTTCTTTGTAAAAAAAAAGAAAAAGAAAACACTTTAAATAAAAAAAATCCTTCATTCTTTGTCATAAAAGGAGAAAAGGAAAAGAAACAAAAATACCCCAAATTAAAAAAATTACTCTTCTTTTTTTTTGTAAAAAAAAAAACGCATCTCTGAAATCCTTCCACTAGTCAGAAACTTTTTTTTTTTTTAATTCACATAAAACGTTGAACGTGGATGATCAGAGAAAGGCGTTAAAAAGAAAAAAGAGTAAGAGATCATTATATAAATTCATTATATGTATTTTTCTTATATTTTTTATTCTCTTAATATTTGTAATATGTGCTGAATTATACATACATACATTCGTACGTAATACATGAATACAGGCTTATTTGTACATACATACATACATACATACATACATACATACATACACACGTACACACATGCGTGTATGTAAATATACAAATGCATACATACATGTATATATATATATATATATATATATATACAGTACATACATATTCAAGAACCTTTTCCCCAATATAAGGGGATGGCCAACGTAAAGAAAATAATCATTTTCATGGCAAGAGGTACTTCCTTTCCATTAAATGTATCACCTTTTCCCTATGTGTATGGACATCCAGTAAAAAAAAAAAAACACGTTTTCACACTGGG
>NC_134794.1:50864789-50867289 GCF_046742065.1 Oratosquilla oratoria | reverse complement strand
GAGAAAGATGAAACAAATGGAGAGTTTATTTTGACTAGTTTCGCAATGAGGCTCTTCCTTTGTGCGAAACTAGTCAGGGACAAACCCAGACCTTGTAGACCCGTGTTTACTTCATCCACTTTCCTTAACTTATCATAGACACACACACACACACACACACACACACACACACACACACACACACACACACACACACACACACACACACACACACACATATATATATATATATATATATATATATATATATATATAGATAAATAAGTACATATGTAGATAGGTACATAGACAGATACGTTGAAAGATAAACAGAGATGGATGAACTAATGAATAGACAGACAGACAAACAGCCAACCAGTTAGACAGATATGCAGACAGAGAAAAGAACAACGGTCTTGAAAAAAAATGCTGGGTTCAAAAGCTGTGCAATGAAACCGGAAAGCTCTTGGTAGAAGAAGATGGGGGGGGGGAGACAATTGCCTTCAACTTAGGGAGTTGAAGCGTTCGCCGTCAATCCGAACTACAGGATAGACGAAAACCTCCCGTGCCGGAAGCACCCAGACACGTATAACGGGACGAAGAATTGCGAAAAATAAGGGGCATTGATTTGTGTACGTGAGCGAAAAGATACGGGAAACTGGGGGATGAAATGTGGGCGTATGAAAGGTGCAAGGAATGAGAAATGAAGGTTCTTGATCGATAAGTGTGGATGATGGAGGAGGTGCAAGGGAGAGAGAAGAGCAATAGGTGGTAAATGGTGGGTGAAATGGAGATAATGGTGAGTAATAGGGGTGACTGTAAAAGACTTCAAGAGAGAGGTAGGTTTGAAGCAGACGAAGAAAACTACAAAGGAGAAGGTGAAGAGGAAGAAGGAGAAAAATAATAATGATAATAATAATACATACATACATACATATACCAAAGGCTTTTTCCCCCTTTATAAGGGAGGTAGCCAAAAAACTAAGGCATAAAAACCACTCCCACCCATTCCATCCCTATCACACTCCACTCCCCTCCACCCTCTTCCCTCCCTCTTATCTTGGCACCTCCTGGATGACGGGTCATCCCTGCATCTTGTCCACTGCCCTGGGTCAGAAGCAGCGCCGCAAGACATGACACATCCACAGCAAGGCCGCTTCATCTAATCGGCGACTCCCCCCCTCTCCGTCCCCTCATTCAGAAAGGGAGAAGACGGGGAGAAATCACTTCGGGCTGCGTCAAATTTTTCTCACACACACTCCCTCACCCCCTATCCCCCACCCATTTCACCTTATGCATCATAACATCATCCATATACAACCATTCTCCATTCAGCCCTATTCTCTGTCCTCTCCCGTCCTTCCTCAACAGACATTCCTCTCTTCCCCAAAGCCCCTTTTACCCCATCCATCCATCTCATCCTAGGTCGCTCCCTCATGTTCACTCCTTCCTCATCTGCCTTCCACACCTCTTTTACTAGTATTTCTTCACTCATTCTTTCCATATGTCCAAACCATCCCAATACTCTTTCATCCACCCTATCTTCCAACTCCCTTTCCACCCCCGTTCTCCTCCTCATCTCCTCATTTCTCACTCTATCCAGCCTCGTAACCCCTATCATACTTCTCAGACATTTCATCTCAAACACATTCAAACTCCTTCTCTCTTCCTCTATTATGTTCCATGTTTCTGCCCCATACAGTGCTGTCGGCACAATCACTCCTTCATACAGTCTCCTCTTAGCATCCATTCCCAAATGTCTACTTCTCATTACACTTTTTAATCCACCAAGGCATTTACTCGCTTCTCTCAATCTACATTCTACCTCCACCTCCACTCTTCCCTTTCCTGCCACATTCGCACCCAGGTATCTAAAATTATCCACTTCCTCCAGTCTCTCTACCTTAATACTCACTTCCACTCTGAGCCACTCTCTCCCCTTGTACATCTTATCACCTTACTTTTACCCAAATATATCTTCAACTTCCTTCATTCACACACTTTCCCAAAATCTGTCAATAACTTCCTCATTCCCTCCTCTGATCCTGCTACAAGCGCAGTGTCGTCCGCAAGCAACAGCTGGCTTATCTCCCACTTTTTTCCATTTTCTCTAACCATCTCCAATCCTTGACCCACCACCCTTGCATTTACCTCTCGCACCACCCCATCCATGTATAAATTGAACAGCCAGGGTGACATAACATCCCTGACGAAGTCCCACCTTTACCTTGAACCACTCACTCTCTCCATTTCTAATCCTGACACACGCTCTACTACTCTCGTAAAAACTCTTGACAGCTCCTAAAAGCTTTACTTCTATCCCGTATATCTGCAATACTTCTCACAGAGCCATAAAAGCTAAAAAAACATCCTTACCTTTTTCTATAGCTTTCTCACATATCTGTCTTACCACAAAAATCTGATCTACACAACCCTTACCTGTCCTAAACCCACACTGTTGCTCACCAATTACTCTCTTCCTCTCCTAATCTTCTCAATCATGACCCTCCCATAAGCCTTC
>NC_134794.1:50854789-50859789 GCF_046742065.1 Oratosquilla oratoria | reverse complement strand
GTGTCTATGTGTGTGTGTGTGTGTGTGTGTGTGTGTGTGTGTGTGGGTGTGTGTGTATGTGTGTGTTGTGTGTGTGTGTGTACACCATATACAATAAAACTTACGGGTTAATAGATGAGATCAAGCAAAAACATATCTTCCGGCCTGGACTTATAAATTACTCTTAAAATGTTGAACTTTGCCCGAACCTTCCTCGCCTGCCATTAGGGAGTGTTAAAAAAAAAAAAAACCGGGAGAACAACCGGTGTGTTTACATCAGGGAAAAGGAGAAGAGCATTTAAGCAAGATGAATTTTGTAGAGAAAACGTACGAGCAGAAAAAAGAGTTATATTATTTCGAAGAACTTAAAAAAAAAAAAAATAATAATAATAATGATAAATAAATAATTAAATAATAATAATAACAATAATAATAATAAAAAGAATAGAATAAATGAAAAAATTAAAAACGAAGATCTGAGTTTCATCCTCAAAGTCTATCGATACCGAAGCTACAAAACTACAAAACTACAAAAGCTACAAAACTACAAAACACACGGGACACATGTGGCGCTACCCGCGATTAGTGTCCCTCATATACTCTTTTCGTCTGCATCAAGGCTACGTTATTCAGCCGAAAGAGACTTGCTCAGCGCCTCCTGGTGTAAAATCGTCACCACTAAGGAGTGATGGTGGGAGTATGATGTCGACGGAGCTGGAGAGGCGAGAAAATAATTTCTTGAAGAAATTTATGACTTCGGGAGAAGAGATTGAGTGTTTGGCCCCAAGGAGACCAACCAGTCTTGTGTACATACAGAAGGAAGTGGGAAAGACAAAAATAAAATAAAATAAAACAATAAGAAAAAATAGAAACAATAGATAGAATATTTTAAATAAAAAGAATAATTCAAATAAAAAAGATGATTAAAATAAGCGAAATTATTTAAAATTGACCAAAATAGTAAAATAAAGTAAAACAAAGAAAAGAAATAAACAAAAATAGAATTGAAAAGAATAGATAAAAATGGAATAAGATAAACTAAAATAAAATGGAAATTATATAAGATATAAACGAATAAAACAAAAAATAACAAAATCAAATGAATGCGTTAAGACATAATTAAAGAAAAACACAATGAAAATGGCGAAAGGGGGAAGGTAGGGGGAAAGGGGAGAGGGGAAACACTCATGGGGAGGGGGAGAGGGGGAGGAGGGGAGAAGAGGGAAAACACTCATGGGGAAGGTCCCCCACAAGGTCAACGTTCTTAGCCTTTAGCAAAAGTTCCCTAACCTGTTTCATAATGTACCCAGTGCTTATGTCATTATGTTCTAAATATATGTATATCAAGGACTACTATTACACAGGACGTGCGCATCCAGATTTCTGGCTCCGCTAGCGGAGGCCATTGCTTTCTTTGTAACCTAACATTTTATATTGGACAAATATATCAAAACTAGAAACCTAACATTGTATATAGGACAAATATATCAACTATTGACTTATTCAATGCAGTATAAGTTAATATAAACTTTTATAGTGAAATAAGAAACTATTTTTAAGGCACTGTTATGCTTTGAAATGCCAATTTTAGCCGGACTTAACAGGTATTATTGTATGAGGTTAGTGGACACCAGGGTTGGCGATTTTTTTTTTTTTTTTTTTTTATCTTTTTAAAAATATAAAAAATAGATTTTTTATTTAAATCAGATTTATTTGATTTAAATAGATTTTTTTTATAGATTTAAAATATTGTGGGATTGCTATCTGATAAGTGATCTGATTGCTAAAGGACATTTTTAGCATATCAGCATAAGGAGCAGAGTTATATAGACTTGCCACAAGTATACAAGGAACAGTATAAGCCTACATGTACTATACATATCACTGTGCAGCCCACAAGTTTCAACATTATTCTTGTTGATACTTGTTCTAGGTAAGCAGCTTCTCACTGAGTCAGTTGCTGCTTTAGAATCAACCAGGAAGGATGTCTTCTGGACCTGGCAGAGTGGTTTCTTCTGTCAGAAAAAAATTATCTTATCTGGAATTATTTTGAAAAACTACCAACAACTTCTGGCAAAGGGTACCAAGCTAAATGCAAAGACTGCAGCCAGGAACTACAGGGCATTGTCAAGATTGAAATCTCACAGAGATAAATGCCAATGTCAGCCACAGCATACAGAAGAAGAAATTGATGACCCACGTAAATAATTTTACTTATATTGTGTGCATTTCTCCCTTTTCATACGCAACTATATAAATTTGGTGAACAATGGAGAGCATGTGCAATAAAAATGTGAAGGCCTAAAGAGATGATACTTCAACTTCATTACTTCTAAATTTGGGTAATTACTATATCACTATAATATACTGTATCCACTCAACTTTGGGGCCTAGATGATTGTTATTCATTTCATTCAACATTGTGTAATATATTTCATAGGTTCCATTGGAATTCAGCCCACATGGGATTCAGCCCAAAGGGATTTAGCCTAACCTAACTCAACTAACCCATTATTTTTAGTGAATTTATAAGTGAACTGAATCCTGTGTGGGCTGAATTCCAAGCCCACCTATTTCATATCCTGTTAATTATTTCCAAATAATTTAGTGGCTTGTGTGAATATGATCATTATCTAAAAAAAATAACTACTGTACTCAAAAGTAGCCTAAATCACACTGTATTCATTCATTTATTTATTCATTTATAAATTATGCAATATGCTAAAATTTTCTGTTTCCATTTCAGGATCTGTATCAACAGCTTCAATCCCTTCATCATCGGCTCCACTTGAATTATCTGCATACCTGACTCCACCATTAAAAAGGTCACTATCAGACTCCTCCACAGGCGCCACTTCTGCTAAATCATTTTCATCTAAAAGAAAGTCATCAACATCTCTGGACAGATTTATCATAAAAACTTCAGCCTCTCAAAAGGAAAATCTCGACAAAGAAGTTGCAAGAATTATATTTGCTACAAATTCACCATTTTGTCTTGTTCAGCATCCTCAGTTTCTCAAGATGGTTCAGAACCTGAGGCCAGGTTATATTCCTCCATTCAGAAAAGATATTGCTGATAAGTACTTGGATCTTGTGTATGAAAAGGAATATAAAAAGTGTGCAGATGACCTGAATAATGAAACTGTATGTCTTTCAATTGATGGGTGGTCTAACATCTATAATGAGTCCATAATATGTATCACCCCACTGGTCAGATTTATTTATTTGACACAATAGACACATCAGGGAAACCTCACACTGCTGAATATCTTCTACAACTTGTACAAAGTTTGATCAAGAAGGCTGAACAAGATTTTGGTTGTCACATTGGAAGTGTTGTGACAGACAATGTAGCAAATGCCACCAAGATGAGAAAAGTCTTGGAGGAATCGAGTGAACCTGAGCATACCGTCCTCACATACGGATGTGCAGCACACCTACTAAATCTACTGGCTCATGACCTTGAGATTAATTATGTAAAACAACATGTGGTCCATGTAGTTAAATATTTTAGAAATAATCAATATGCTGCTTCAAAGTATCGGCAGGAAGGTAGTCAATGTCTATTCATGCCCCAGGACAAAAGGTAGAACACAATGTCAGACTGTCTCAAGCCCTATATAAATAACTGGCCAATTCTAATGAAAATCTGTGAAATCAACAGGGAAGCTATTGATACTGAAGTAGGAAACAAAGTATCAAATTTAGGCCTAAAACGTTCGGCTGAGGAATTACTGTATTGATTGCAGCCAATAGCAAAGGCTCTAGATGAGGTACAGAGTGACAAGTGCACTATTGCTCAAGCGGTAGATGTTTGGAAGAAATTACTTGGCCATTTCGCAAACAATAAACAAGCTGAAAAACTGGTGAAAAAAATGGCATGAACAGATTATCACCAAAGCTCACATACTTGCCAACATGCTTCATCCAGCACTTGAAGGAAAAATGCTCAGTGCAGAATATGTGAATATTACTATGGAGTATGCCAATGAGAAATATACAACACTTGTTCCTGTCATTATGAAGTTTCAGGCAAAATCACCTCCTTTCCAGGCGTTCAAGTTTACTGAGTCTGTGACCAAGACCCTGACAGCTATTGAGTGGTGGGATTCACATACAGCCATGTTAGACAGTGATATTCTGTTATCAGTGCGTCAACTCCTAACTGCAGTAGCCTCATCATCAGGAGTTGAAAGTTTTCTCCTCCTATGGACTTGTACACACAAAATTAAGGAACCGCCTCGGTAATGAGAAGGCAGCCAAATTGGTCTTCCTTTTCAAGACAATGAACTCAAATGTAAATAATGATTAATGTAAATAACTGTCCACTAACCTCATACAATAATACATGTTAAGTCCGGCCAAAATTGGCATTTCAAAGCATAACAGTGCCTTAAAAATAGTTTCTTATTTCACTATAAAAGTTTATATTAACTTATACTGCATTGAATAAGTCAATAGTTGATATATTTGTCCTATATACAATGTTAGGTTTCTAGTTTTGATATATTTGTCCAATATAAAATGTTAGGTTACAAAGAAAGTTATGGCCTCCGCTAGCGGGGCCAGGAATCTGGGTGCGCACGTCCTGTGTAATAGTGGTCCTTCATATATATATATATATATATATTCATATATTTATATGTATATGTATATATATATATATATGTATATATATATACATGTATATATATACATGTATATATATATATGTATATATATATATGTATATATATATATATGTATGTATATATATATGTATATATATCATGAATGAGGTAACTACTTACGCCAGTTGATTTTATTCAGTTTTTGCAAGAAACCCTGGAATATTCAATTGCTTTTTGAAGAAATGAAATCTTCTTAGTCTAGGTTCCACTGTTCAACTGAAAAAAGAACATTATCCATAGTTAATCTGAACAAAAAATGAAGAACACTACCGTAATGAACAGGCTACTTCCCGTAGTTCTCTCTCACCATCGCACTCCCTCGCAGTGGGAAGTGAGAAACCCCTGGCAGGG
>NC_134794.1:50827289-50837289 GCF_046742065.1 Oratosquilla oratoria | reverse complement strand
CACTCCCTGCTGGAGGTCCCCGAAAAGGTAATGGAATTATGTGTGCATGAAAAAATATATGTGTATATGTGTGTGCATGTGCATGTATATATTCGTGTATTTGTGTATGTGTATGGGTGCGTGCATGTGTGTATGCATATATATAAAAGTATGTGTACGTGTGTATGTATGTTTATATATATATATATGTATATGTATATATTTTTATGAATATGTATATGTACATGTAAAGTGAAAGTATATGTATGTCTATGTGTATGCGTATATATATATATATATATATATATATATGTATATATACATTTTAAAAACTACATTACACTTTCATTCTAAGCCATCAACATCGGGAGACCTAATGGAGGCCGACATGCAGAAATTGAAATGCGGTACTACCAAGGACTCGAACCCAGCAATCACATGACAAGTGCCGTAGTAACTTACCAACTACGCTATCTCTCTTGAGAGCGTAGTTGGTAAGTTACTACGGCACTTGTCATGTGATTGCTGTATTCGAGTCCTTGGTAGTACCGCATTTCAATTTCTGCATGTCGGCCTCCATTAGGTCTCCCGATGTTGATGACTTAGAATTAAAGTGCATTGTGGTTGTTAAAATGTATCTGTAATCACTGGGGCCCATTCAGTGTTGTACATATATGTATATATATTCATATATATGTACATGTATATGTATATGTATATGTATATGTATATGTATATACAGGTATATACAAATGACGGAATTGATAAGCAAATTAACAGATAAATGAATCAGTGAATACATATGCAAACAAGTAAACAAGAATAATTGAATACACCAGTAAATATATATATATGACTTACTAATAGATAAATAAGTAAACTTTTGAATATCAAATCATTCTCGATGGAAAACATATGACATTACGACTTAAGGAGCTGCAAACTTCTAATGATATTTCAATTTTATTTTCCTGTCACTTTGTCACATTTGTACAAAATAACACACTCAGGTGTATTTGGTAGCATCCCGGCTTTTCACGTGAGAGGTCCGAGGTCGTGCCCCCTTCATGGTATAAAATACATGTACTGATAAAACAAGTCGTTACTGTTTCCCTTGGGCAAAGAGATGAATATGTGCTTGTGTGTGGGTGTGGGTGTTTGTGTGTTTGTGTTTATGTGTGTGTGTGTGTGTGTGTGTATGTGTGTGTGTGTGTGTGTGTGTGTGTGTGTGTGTGTGTGTGTGTGTGTGTGTGTGTGTGTGTGTGTGTGTGTGTGTGTTTGTGTTTATGTGTGTGTGTGTGTGTATGTGTGTATGTGTGTGTGTGTGTGTGTGTGTGTGTGGCGTGCTTAAGGTCAAGCTATTACATACGGGAGGGCAACGGATGTCGGTTAGGAGTCCAACACGTGATCCAACTCAAATGTGGTGAAACATATACACAAAGATCCACACACACACACACACACACACACACACACACACACACACACACACACACACACACACACACACACACACACACACACACACACTCACACACACACACACACACACACTCGGTGGCGCGTTTGATAGAGTACCAGACTGTTGGTACGGTGGTGCCAACGGTACCTTGTTTGAATCCCGCCTAGGGCTGAAATTATTTCAGTTTCGCTGCGCTTCGAGTCGCTACTCCAACTCTCGTGGGCGGGGAGTTGGGGGTGTGTGTGCGTGTGAGGTCGTAGCATTACCCATAGATCGGTTGTACGAGCTCTGAGCTCTCTTCCGGGAGGGAAATAGCTGTCGATCACGAGTCCAACACGTGATCCAAAGACCAAGATTGTGTGTGTGTGTGTGTGTGTGTGTGTGTGTGTGTGTGTGTGTGTGTGTGTGTGTGTGTGTGTGTGTGTGTGTGTGTGTGTGTGTGTGTGTGTGAGAGAGAGAGAGAGAGAGAGAGAGAGAGAGAGGAAGAAAAGGAGAAGGAATATAAGGAGCTGAGAAAGGAGTGGGAGGGAGTGAAGGATGTAGTAAAACTAGGAGTGGAGGAGGAATGGGGCTGGTTCAACGAGGGAGTCACAAGGTGTGCAATGATGGTGTGTGGAACAAGGAGGATGGGAGGAAATAGAAGGAAGGGTAGTGAGTGGAGGGATGAGGAAGCAAAGAAGGGTGTAGAAGAGAAGAAGCAGGCTTTCATAGATTGGTTACAAATTAGGGCGAGGGAATCGTATGAGAGGTACAAAGTAAAGAGAAGGGAAGTAAAGCATAAGATAAAGGAGGCAAAGAGGAGAGCAGATGTGAAATGGGGTAAGATTATGACAGCAAATTTTAAAAGTAAAAAAAAAATTTTGGAAAGAAATTAAAAGAGGAAGAGGAGGTGAATCAAGTAGAGAAGAAAAGGTAAAAGGTGCAGATGGAGAGATGATAATGGAAGAGAAGGCAGTGAGAGGAAGGTGTGCAGAGTATTTTAGAGAATTGCTAAATGTGGAGGAGGATAGGGAGGGATAGGTAGTTGCAGTGGGAAGCACGAAGAAAATGAGAGTGATGAGTGAGGAAAATGGAGGAGAATGTCCTAGTAAGGACGAAACGTCAGTGAATAAAACTCCAACTGTTCTCTGAGTTTAGCTCACTCCCCTTCCATTCATTTGTCTTCCATACTTTAATATATATATATATACATATACATATATATATATATATATATATATATATATATATATATATATATATATATATATATGAGTGTGTGTGTGTGTGTGTGTGTGTGTGTGTGTGTGTGTGTGTGTGTGTGTGTGTGTGTGTGTGTGTGTGTGTGTGTGTGTGTGTGTGTGTGCGTATTCATATAAAACATACATAGACTTAGACGCATTGACAGAAAATTCTACAAACGGAGACACAACTCAGACAGAATTGACGATTGCCTTTATCAATTCCGCTTTCCACCTCGAATGCCACCAAACGATTTTATTAATTCCCTGACTTTAGATCTTGCAGGAGTTCACTGACACGACACGTGTCATGTCCGAGCTCGTTTACGTCATAACAAGTTCGGAATAATAACAAACTGATAAAAATCCTCTTGCAAAGTTTTCTGCCCAATTAGCACATTGCCCGGACGCGACGTGTGACTCCATTTACAAGCAAAGGTTCAATCCAGATACGATCTAATCTCCTTGCGCATCGGGTGGCATTTGATTTTTTTTTTGTCGTCAGTTGAATTTATTAAAATTCATTTCACCCGCATCCTCTTGTAGCCCAGTGGTTTCCAAACTAGGGTGCGCGACCCCACCCCCAGAGAGGCCTGAGGAGGATACAAGGGGGCCATGAAGCCATCTGCCCCCCCCCAAAAAAAAACATTGTTTAATAAGAATAAAGCAATCATTCCAAGAACAAGTATTTGCAGCTACATACGTGCAAAGTATATTTCTATCAGTACCCCAACCCGTTTTCTACCAAGATATAAATAGAAAATGTATTAGTAGAAAAATATATAATTTCAAACAAAAAAAAAAAAAAAAAAAATGAGGGAACGTCATAGAGGATACTTTGGGAACCAATGCTCTAAAGGTCCGTTTTGCTCTGTACTATTATCGCCCAACGATGATCGTTCATGGCTCTATGATGATCGTTCATGGCTCTATGATGATCGTTCGTGGCTCTATGATGATCGTTCATGGCTCTATGATGATCTTTCATGGCTCTATGATGATCTTTCATGGCTCAATGATAATCGTTCATAGCTCGATGATTATCGTTCATGGCTCTATGATGATCGTTCATGACTCTATGATGATCATTCATGGCTCTATGATGATCTTTCATGGCTCAATGATAAACATTCATACCTCAATGATTATCGTTCATGGCTCTATGATGATCGTTCATGGCTCTATGATGATCGTTCATGGCTCAATGATAATCGTTCTTGGCTCAATGATGATCGTTCATGGCTCAATGATGATCGTTCATGGCTCTATCATGATCTTTCATGGCTCTATGATGATCTTTCATGGCTCAATGATAATCGTTCATAGCTCAATGATTATCGTTCATGGCTCTATGATGATCGTTCATGACTCTATGATGAACGTTCATGGCTCTATGATGATCATTCATGGCTCTATGATGATCTTTCATGGCTCAATGATAAACGTTCATACCTCAATGATTATCGTTCATGGCTCTATGATGATCGTTCATGGCTCAATGATAATCGTTCTTGGCTCAATGATGATCGTTCATGGCTCAATGATGATCGTTCATGGCTCACTGATGATCATTCATAGCTCAATGATGATCGTTCATGGCACAATGATGATCATTCATGGCTCTAACCTATCTCACTTACCTCATTCCGTACAGAGAGGTAAATTCTAGTTTATTCTGACTGTCGTCAGGTGATTTTGTTCATGTCCACGGTAACCCCTAACGAAGGGTATTATTATTGGTATTATTATAAGGGTATTACAAGATGTTTTGCAAAGAAATTAAGAGAGGAAGAGGAGGCGAATCAAGTAGAGAAGAAAAGGTAAAAGGTGCAGATGGACAGATGATAATGGAGGAGAAGGCAGTAAGGGGAAGATGGTCAGAATATTTTAGGGAGTTGCTAAATGTGAAGGAGAATAGGGAGGGAAAGATAGCTGCAGTGGGAAATGCTAAGAAAATGAGAGTGATGAGTGAGGAAAATGGAGGAGAAATAAGGAAGGATGAAGTGAAGGCAGCAGTTAAGATGATGAAAGCAGGTAAGGCACCTGGTCTGGATGGATGCTATGCAGAATGTCTTAAAAAAGGAGGTACAGTGATGGTGGACTGGTTGGTGAGGTTATTTAATGTTTGCTGGAGAGAAGGTAGAGTGCCGGAGGACTGGAGGAGTGCTTGTATAGCTCCACTTTACAAAGGAAAGGGGGACAAGTGTGAATGTAGTAGTTTCAGAGGGATTAGCTTGTTAAGTGTAGTTGGGAAGGCTTATGGGAGGATCTTGATTGAGAGGATTAGGAGAGGAACATAGGGAGTAATTGGTGAGGAACAGTGTGGATTTAGGACAGGTAGAGGTTGTGTAGATCAGATTTTTGTGGTAAGACAGATATGTGAGAAAGCTATAGGAAAGGGGAAGGATGTTTTTTTGGGCCTTTATGGATCTGGAAAAGGCTTACGACAGGGTAGACAGAAAGGCACTGTGGGAGGTTATGCGGATATACGGGATAGGAGGAAAGCTTCTGGGAGTGGTTTGAGGTAAAGGTGGGACTTCGTCAAGGATGCGTTATGTCACCCTGGCTGTTCAACTTATACATGGATGGGGTAGTGCGAGAGGTAAATGCAAGGGTAGTGGGTCAGGGATTGGAGATGGTTAAAGAAAATGGAGAAAAGTGGGAGGTGAGCCAGCTGTTGTTTGCGGACGACACTGCGCTTGTGGCAGGATCGGAGGAGGGATTGAGGAAGTTGGTGACAGAGTTTGGGAGAGTGTGTGATAGAAGAAAGCTAAAGATAAATGTGGGTAAAAGTAAGGTGATGAGATGTACAAGGGGTGAAAGTGGCAGTAGACTGGAAGTGAGCATTAAGGGAGAGCAACTGGAGGAAGTGGATAGTTTTAGATACTTGGGTGCAAATGTGGCAGGAAAAGGCGGAGTAAAGGTGGAAGTAGAATGTAGATTGAGAGAAGCGAGTAAATGCCTTGGTGGATTAAAAAGTGTAATGAGGAATAGACATTTGGGAATGGATGCTAAGAGGAGACTGTATGAAGGAGTGATTGTGCCAACAGCACTGTATGGAGCAGAAACATGGAACATAAGAGAGGAAGAGAGAAGGAGCTTGAATGTGTTTGAGATGAAGTGTCTGAGAAGTATGATGGGGGTTACTAGGCTGGATAGAGTGAGAAATGAGGAGGTGAGGAGGAGAACAGGGGTGGAAAGGGAGTTGGGAGATAGGGTTGATGAAAGAGTATTAGGATGGTTTGGACACATAGAAAGAATGAGTGAAGAAAGACTAGTAAAGGAGGTATGGAAGGCAGATGTGGAGGGAGTGAACATGAGGGGACGTCCTAGGATGAGATGGATGGATGGGGTGAAAGGGGCTTTGGGGAAGAGGGGAATGTCTGTTGAGGAAGGACGGGAGAGGACAGAAGACAGGGGTGAATTTTGACGCAGCCCGAGGGGATTTCTCCCCGTCCTCTCCTTTATATGGGGGGACGGAGATAGGGGGTCGCCGATTTAATGAAGCGGCCTTGCTGTGGATGTGCTGTGTCTTACGACACTGCTTCTGACCCAGGGCAGTGGACAAGGTGCAGGGATGACCCGTCATCTAGGAGGTGCTAAGATGGGAGGGAGGGTGGAGGGGTGTGGAGTGTTTTCAGGGATGGAATGGGTGGGAATGATTTTATGCCTTTTCCTTTTTGGCTACCTCCCTAGTAAGGGGGAAAAAGCCTTGGTATATGTATGTATTACAAGGGTATTATAAGGGTATTACAAAATTATTATAAAGGTATCATAAGGATATTATAAGGGTATAATAAAGGTATTACAAGGATATTATAAGGGTATTACAAGAGTATTATAAGGGTAACATAAGGTATTACAAGGGTATTTTAAGAATATTACAAGGGTATTACATGGGTATATATACATATCACAAGAATATCATGAAGGTATTACAAGGGTATTACAAGGATATTATAATGGTATCATAAGGTTGATAAGTGTATCATCATTAAGGGTGCAATTATTATCATTATTGATATAGTGACGCCTTGACAATCTTTGTTCTGGTTCACGTCAGACGTCTTAATCTAACTTAATCTAAATCAGACTAAAGACAGGACCAATAATGAAGGATTCAAGACCCCGTATGGAGTATTTTTTATGTAATCAGAATCTTAGGGACTGGTGATACTCCTACGGACCAGGGTCACGAAGCATTACTTTCTAAATAAAGACTATATATATGTATATATATATATATATATATATATATATATATATAAATATATATGACTATATTATGACAAATAAGATTGAAGGTGAAAGAAGTTGACGAGGAGAAAATGGGAGAATTTTACGCCTTAACGTTTCGACCCGCAGGGTCTTGATCACAAAGCTAACAACTCAAACGTAACCGGATATTTTATACACGGACGGGTCATCTTATGGGACGCTTCGGAGAGCTTGTTATTTTATCTGCGTATTCTTTTATTATTAATAAGCTTGTGGCTTTTGCTAAACATATAAATCCTTCTCTATGGTTAATGTTGTTATTAGTGTTGATATATGCTGCCTCAATTGTCTTCCTTAGTTTCTTGGATGATCCTTTATTTAATACGGTTGTGTTGTTCCAGTCTGGAAGGTGACCATGTTTATCTACATGTATTACTATGGAGTTAGATGTCCTATGGGCTTTTACGTCATTTTTATGTTCATTTATCCTTTTATAGATTATATATAAAGGGCTTTTTCCCCCTTATAGGGGAGGTAGCCAAGTCAAAAGGCAAGAAGTACCCACTCCCATCCACCACCATTTCCTCCTTCTTCAAAATTATTTCAGTGATATTCTTTACAGGCTTTGATCTGGCTAAAGCCAATTGATTTTACTCAACAGAAGTCAAAATCCTTTAAGAAGTAAACAATCAAGAACTGGTTTACCAACAGAGTGGTTAACAAATAGTTAACAAATAGTAACCATGCAGTACGCGCCGAAAGAATAGGTTGTTTTAAAAGATGTGATAATTTTATGGCTGGGGATGACAGGCGGGCGGGAAGGATATGAACTACAGTACTTGGTGTAGGCCTTATGGTCTCCTGCAGTCTCCTCCATTCTTTTGTTCTTATGATAGACGTCTTCAGCTCATCCATTACGTACCGCGTGTTCCTTTTTTTCATTTTTATTCAGTCTGCTGTCAGTCTATTTCGTTCAATTCCGTAGACCCCCTTCACTCATTCTTGTGACGTGTCCCATGAGTGTGAGTGAGCGCATGACAGTAATCTTTGCAATGGGGATCATGCACGCACGCATTCCACTGCGTATGTAACAAGGTACCACCATTCGTGTATGGCTTGTTTGAACTCATTTCGCAAATATTTCCGAGATAGTAATAGAAAACGGGTCGCGCGGCAGCCTAGTCGATACCGTGACGAACTCGTAAGCAGGTAATCGTGAGTTCGATTCCTGGGACCCGCTGCGTGTTTATTGCGTTAGTTCCTGACAGCTGTGGCTAGGCGAGGCGGCGACCCATACTTCGGTCTTAAAAAAAAAAAAAAAAAAAAAAAAAAAAAAAAAACAGGGGTTTCTCACTTCCCTCTTCGTGTGAGTAGGATGGTGAGTTTTATAGAAAACAAAGTAGCATTCTTTGAATGCAAGAAACGTGATGATAAAAATTAGGTAGAATTAAGCTCTATTTTATGATTATAAACTGATTAGCAAATATTTCCGAGATAAAAATAGAAAATAAAAAAATTCTTAGAATGCAAGCAATGGAAAGATAAAAATGAAAAAACTAAACTTATATATATTTAGATTTATAAGCTGCATATCGAAAAAAACGAAAATGGAAAAATATAAAATTCTTATCAAAATGAGAACAAAAATTAAACAAAGAAATTGAATATTTGAAATAATAAATTGTTCCTAGAAATTTAGCAAAGAACGTTTCTATGATGAAAAAGAAAAACAACAAAAAGAGTAGAACTCTTTAAAAAAAATGAAATGAGGGATAAGCAAATTTTCTAGAATTTGAGAATTACAAACTGAATTCGGAAGTTTCTTAAAGGAAGCTTCTGGCAACTTCAACTGAAAAAGAATATTGTATGTTAACCCTTTCAGAGCAAGTGGGCCTTGAAATACGTCTTTTTATTTATTTATTTATTTTTTACTTGCATTCGCTTAGTTTTAGGTTCGAATCCCGAGAGTGACTGATAGTAACCTGCCACTACAGTCCAAGCGCTTAATAAGGCAAAGGTGACGGCTTCGGCCGCAGCTACTCAGCGCCTCCTGCCGTAGGCTCCTTAGCTTCGGAAGTTTTCGAAGGAGCCTTAGAGTCTATCTTGTTTTGGTTTGAGATCCTGCAACAAAACAGGATCTAAATATTTGGAATCAGTTTAACTTTACTTCTATTCTATCTATTTATTTTTCAGTTTTTCATAATTCCTATCTTATTTTTCATTTTTTTTTCGTTTCGCTTTATTTTGTTTTTGTTTCCATTTGATTTAGTTTTCATTTCATCTTATATGACATCATTTCCTTTTTTTTTTTTTTTATTAAATTTTATTTGATTTCATCTTATTTTTTTCGTCCTATATTAATTTTATTTTATCTTATTCTATTCAATTCAAGGAATTAATCGTTTCGGTGCTTATACACAGACTACCACCTTTGCCCCCTGAGCTTGGATAGTCACTAAAGAAAGGTGTAAGAGGGAGAAGTCATCGGTAAACAGTGGAATCGATTAATCTTCTTCGTTCTCAAGACGTGATATAATGTGTAGTCTTGAAGCCTCCTGCAGGATCTTCGGCCTATCCCCTCGGGGATGATACAGCACGACATGGTACATAGCGTCACGACAATGACCTGGGGCACTCTATAGTTCCACGAATGGACCTCTTCAGTTCAGTAATACTAAAGGATATGATTAAGCTGAAATGAATTGTGCCTACCGTTTTGTATTACGTGAAAATAGATTCAATTCTCTAATCAAGTAATACAGCTTGTAGATACAATCAAGCTAACTTGTAGATACAATCAAGTTAATGCTTGAGGATTAAAATGATTGGTAAGTACCTCCCCTCCTCCTCCGACCTCCCCCTCCCCATCTCCTCCTTCCCCCCCTTCCACCTTTCCTCCCAGGACTTTCCTTGTCAGCAGGCTTGAGTTAATTAATCTACACAGGTCATTTGAAATATGTTTAACTCTAAGTTTGATCTCAATAATCACAACGTCTGGTGGAGTTCAGATACAAAGGTAATATAACATATTATACATACACACAAGTACACATATAAACCTACACATGCATATGCCCACATAAAGACTATACAAGGACTGGTCTCTATATGGTCTCCGAAC
>NC_134794.1:50814789-50822289 GCF_046742065.1 Oratosquilla oratoria | reverse complement strand
ATATATATATTTGTATATATATGTATATATCACCAGTATGTAAGTGAATATTAGTGCTTTCATCCTACTAACTCCCATTGCTCATGACAACTACCACGAGCCACACCACTTTCTCTCAGCATTGCGCCATTTGTCACCACAAACGTTTCATTTCCCTCGTAAGCGTTGCTAACGTTTTAACTTCACCTGGAACCGCCGAAACAAAGCCACAGTATTGATGCCATCAATAACATACTTTAAAAGAATGGGGATTTTTTTCTTTATTTATTTATCTATTTTTAAGAGATTTGTGTTTGATAAAAGCTTTTACCCCCTAAAGCTTTCCAATGGCACGGTCGAGAGTCCCATTTCCATGGTAGGGTTGGTATGTTGGTATGGATGACGTGGTGTGTTAGTGGTGGTGTTAGTGGTGAGTGCTAGTGATACATATACAATCACAAACAAAAATCTTAACCCATCCAGAGGTTTTCGTGATACAAATTTCAAACTCTGCCTGATTGTTTTTTTTTCTTAATCTCTTCAAGAAAATGGCCTAACTGTAAGCTAAATAGTACACAGAAAAATATACTATGTATTCTACAAAAATATCATATTGGCGCTGAGAAAACTGTAGGTTGTTCGTGACTGTTGATAGATAGGTAGAGTTCGTGTCGGTGTTAAGATTAGAGGTTGAGTTAGAATTAAAGTTGAGGATAGAACTAAAGTTAGAGATTAAAGATAGTTAGTCAAGGCTACAGAGACAGAATCAGAGTTGAACTTTGAGTGAGGGTTACAGATTTAGAATAGAGTTAGAATTCGATTAGAGTTAGAGTTAGAGTTTGGGATAGTTAAAGTCAAGGCTACAGAGTTAGAAACAGAGTTAGAGCTGTAGTTAGGCTTTAATTAGGGCTCGGTTTAGAGTGACACACAGTTGATTTCAGAGTTAAAGTTAGGATTAGACTTAGAGTTAGTGGAAGTCTTAGTGTCATTATCAATAGTAGTGGTGGTGAAGGTGGTAGTGGTAGCTATATGCGTTTACATTCACATTTTCACAGTGTAAATGTATACACATGTACGTACGTACACATACACAAACACACGCGCGGATACACACGGCTCGTCGACGCAGTGGTACCGTTCGCAACCGTTAGTCCAACGGTCCGAGTTTGATTCCCGACCAGAGCTGAAATAAGTTCAGTATCAATACACTGCAAGTCGGCACTCCGACTCTAGTGGGCAAGGAGTTGGGTGTATGCGTGTGTGTAAGGTCATAGCACACCCGTAAATTGGGCCATATACGAGGTCTGAGCTCTCATCCGGGAAGGTAATAGCTGGCGATCACGAGTCCTACACGTGATCCAAGACCATGGTGAATCACACACGCGCACACACGCAAACACACACACACACACACACGCACACAAACATACACATGCGCGCGCGCATGCGCACAAACAAATGTATAAAAACACGAATCACGATTTCTCCAACTCCCAAGCTTATGTAATGAGAGTGGAGTTTCCACCAGGAGGTACTTACCTAAAACCAAAGCTATAATTCTTGCCTTATTTACGTGCATATATGTGTGACTGTATCAGTGATTCACCATGGTCTTGGATCAAGTGTTGGACTTGTGATCGACAGCTGTTACTCTTCCGGATGAGAGTTTAGAGGTCATATAGTGTGTGTGTGTGTGTGTGTGTGTGTGTGTGTGTGTGTGTGTGTGTGTGTGTGTGTGTGTGTGTGTGTGTGTGTGTGTGTGTGTGTGTGTGTGTGTGTATGTGCATGCGTACATCCATGTCTGATTCATTATGTTGAGAGTTGAGAGTTCATATAGTTCGGTCAATGGATAATCCTGTGTGTGTGTGTGTGTGTGTGTGTGTGTGTGTGTGTGTGTGTGTGTGTGTGTGTGTGTGTGTGTGTGTGCGTGTGTGTGTGTGTGTATTCACCTTGGTCTTTGGATCACGTGTTGGACTCGTGATCGACAGCTTTTCCCTCCCGGAAGAGAGCTCAGAGCTCGTATGACCGATCTATGGGTAATGCTATGACCTTTCACACACACACACACACGCCCAACTCCCCGCCCACGAGAGTCAGAGTAACGACCTGAAGCACAGTGATACCGAAATAATTTCGGCCCTGGGCAGGATTCGAACTGGGTACTGCGAGCACTATCGTACTTCCCAGTCCAGCGCTCTACCAACACTACCACCGAGTCGTGTGTGTGTGTCTGTGTGTGTGTGTGTGTGTGTGTGTGTGTGTGTGTGTGTGTGTGTGTGTGTGTGTGTGTGTGTGTGTGTGTGTGTGTGTGTGTGTGTGTGCGCGCGCGCATTTAGTAACTCGAAAGTCCTGTTAGGAAATCCATTAGACCAGGTGGTAACGCAGTATTGGCAGCAAAGTCCACACCATTGATCCACCGGCATCCACCGGTATCTACCGTGCCATTAATTACTCAATCCAGTTCAGTACTCGAGTATGAAGTGCCAAATCAATGGCACATTCCACCCAGCTCCATCTCCGGAAAGCAGTAGAATGCTCTGGTTAACAAATGTTGTCGCTGGTGTTATTAAAGTTTCGGTCAAGATATACGGTTTTCATAGTAGCGTGGACGAGATATTCTTAAAAATAGTAACGAAACTTTGGGAAATGGCAGTACTGTAACCATACGCATTTCATTGTGTCAGTTTCGTTTTTTTTTTTACCATGGAGTGGAACATTATTACCATAGGAGTGGAACATTATTACCATGGAGTGGAACATTATTACCATAGGAAAAAAAAAAAACATTATTACCATAGAAAAAAATAGTACATAATTTTTTGTTTTACATACATTTTCTTTATATTTCACCAAATGGATCTTTTACAGTTAACTTAACACACTATTTGTTCTTAACTATGATTCAAACAGGAATTGGAATTTACAGTAGTGGTAAATCTAACTTCATCCGTACCGGGCTGTACTCTCTCTCTCTCTCTCTTACTCTCTCTCTCTCTCTCTCTTTCTCTCTCACCTGAAGAAGAGAAAATTCTAAACCCTATTCTTTGGGTCTCTTCTTTCTTCCGTTCCTGCTTTATTCCTACTTCTTACGCTTTCCCTGCTCTTTTTTTCCTTTCCTCTCTCTTTCCCAAGCCGACCCATATGCTCTCTCCTTCTCCTCTTCTTTTTAGTCCTCCTCACCCTCCTTGCATACGTTTCCCTTGCTCTCTCTCTCTCTCTCTCTCTATCTCTCATTCTCTCTCTCTCTTTCCTTCTCTTTTTCGCTCCTCTCCGTCTCCCCCTCCCCCATCCTCCGGTTTGTTGGCAAATCGTTTGATTAATAATGAAGAATTTGAAATCCAGATAAAGGTCGACAAGTTTTGGCAGTTCAATTTTGGAAAGATTCGATTTGTGTGGAATTCAGAATCTTTCGAAATACTGTGGGCACAATGGTATAAAAAAGAGGGATATTAGCTGCATGTTATTGTGAGGTTAAAAGCTGCTCAGTAGCATGCAGCTGATACTTTAGGGTGTATATGGATTGACCCTACGGACCAGAGCCACATATGTTTTTGCCTGTGATAGAGGATATCTCTATTCATAGAGAAATGATGATACTTTATTATACTGCGACTGTCCCTCCGTTATGTTGTCCCCCCATTCTTAATATTGTCTTGTACCACTTCTCTGAATGTTCATTTCCTTCTTTCGCCGAGCCCTGTGGTGGGGGAGAAGAATACTACCACCGAGAGTTCCCACTTGAGTCGTAAAAGGCGACAAAAACGGGACGGGAATAGGGCTATAAAAAAAAAAAAAAAAAAAAAAAAAAAAAAAAGGCATAAGAGAGGAGCTTTCCAACCAGTTAGGTTCGATGTCAATGGGCTCTTTACTCATGTTCCAATTCAAGATTGTTTTAACCTTTCTCCCTAATATTCTAGGTAACAGTATTGATGGCATCCCTTCTAAAACAAAATTGTGAAATTGATAAGTCTGTGTGTAAATAAATCTTCTTTTGTCTTTGAGGGGAAATATTACACACAGACATTCGGGATGGCTATGGGGAATGCTCTTTCACCGGTTTTAGCTAAAATCTACATGGAATATTTTGAAAAATATTTATCATCAACTATTAAAGATGAAAAAGTTATTTGATTCAGATATGTAGATGATGTTACGTGTTTCTGGCCTGATAACCTGTCTATTGATGATTTGCTTATTAATCTAAATTCATTGGTGCCCTCCATCAGCTTCACTCTTGAAATAGAAAATAACAGCCCTTTTTGTATGTTGAAATAATTAGAGATAATGGTATTCTGAAAACTAAAGTCTATAGGAAACCTACCAACATTCTTTCCTATGTTCATTTTTATTCTAATCACCATATCAGTGTAAAAAGATCAGTTTTTATTTCCATATACTTGAGATCTTATAGGATTTCAGATCTTGAATTTATTGACGATGAAATTAGAACTATCCGGAATATTGGGGAAAAGTTAAAATATCCCACTAATATTCTTAATCAATGTCACCATACTGCAAAGAAACGTTTTTACAAAGCACACAGTCAAGAACAAGAAAACCATGGGCAACTTAATACTGTTCTTCCTCTTTATGAAAGCTTTCTTAGTATTGTCAACATACTCAAGAAATTGGATATCAAAGTAGCTTTTAAATATGACCACGCTATTAAGAAAATTCTAATTAAGAACAGCCAGCCTAACAACAACAATGTTGTCTATAAAATTCCATGCCAAGATTGTAACAAATTTGACATTGGACAAACTGGGAAAAACTTGAAAACAACGATTTCCCAATATAAAAATGGTGTGAGATCTGCCTAGGAAAATAATGCGATATTTCAGCACAAAGCAGTATACAACCATGATATTGATTGGTCTAAAGCAACAATTTTAGACGAAAAGAAGACCCTACATGATAGGAATATAACAGAATAATGCTTGATATCAGGCACTTTTGATAAAAATATAAATTTAAGCTATGGACATTTTAAGTGTGATAAATTGGTAACTCAAATGGTGACCAAGATGTTCCCGCCAGATTGAACCATATGTGTTGGTCAGGTCGATGGAGGTAAGGTCAACCCCCCTCCACCCGCATTGTATTGTCTCCCCCCTCCCCCTACGGTTGCTACCTGATACTTACATTTAAACACAACTCTGTATCTCTTTCATTTAGTCTGAAGATGTAATATACGAGAGTACTTACTGTCTATAATTTCTCTTCTCTTTTGGTTATTTTGCATATATATATATATATATATATGTATATATATATATACAACGATTCTATGTATGTGTGATATGTATATATATATATGTATGTATATATGTTTACATGAAGGTTTCTTTTTGATTGAATATACAACTGCTATCGTTAAAGGATATAAATGTATTATGTTCAAGATTTGATATACATACATACATACATATACATATATATATATATATATATATAGTGTATGTGTGATATTCATACACACATACACATATACGAGTAAAGTATATGGAAGGTGGAAGAAGAAGACATGGGTCTAGTTCCGAGTTTATTCCTGACGGGCTCACTTTAAGCTTTTTCAAAGGAATGATACTCTGGTTCGAAGCTAGCAATATACATTGATGACCCGACTCCACACTTCTACCATGTAGGCAGGAAGACCATCACCAACTGAAGTAAATTATTTCTCTTTGCCTTTCTATCCCCCAGCCACGAAGAAGGTTTCCCAGACCTCAAGAGTATCATTCTACAAAGCAGAATCCAAGATCTTAACCATTTACCAAGCGCGATGATTTTTCAACATTCTATTCTGGCCGACAATAGGTAATTTTATTCACCTTGGAAGAGTACATTTCGTCTATAAAACACAAACTATTTTCGGTCTTTCATGATTAAGAAGAATCTGAAATTTGATACTGGCTATTGCCGGACGAGTTTATTCAGCTATAATAAGTTCTTACCTTCGGTAAGCCTTCTGACGTATGATGATGCATCACAATACGCGCATTATAGAATATAAAGCTACAGCTGTTATACTCGTTCTCTTTCAACCAGAATGTCTGTAACCACTGAAGAGTGATCAAGCCTGTTCACAGAATAAGGGGGTCACTTGGCTACAGATACAAAATCAATATAACCAGGACGCCGACACTGGAATCCTCGTATTCAAGGGATTAAAGTATCACTTGGTATGCAAGGAATTAAATGAAATAGATTGTATCCCCCCTCGCTACCAAGGGGGTAACACAGAGATTAATAAAATCATCCGGCGTCACCCATGAAAAAAGGGGAAGTATTACCTTTAACGGGCAGCTAATGTGCGCACGAATATTTGAGTCGTATTGGAGAGGTTAAACTTAATTCTGGCTACCGCTAGGCTATTTTATTCATCTCCAATGTATCTCCTTTGATGGTGATAGAATTGTTGTCTTAAATAGCTAGTTATCTTAATCAGTCCTTTACTGAAAACACATTACATTCTTTTAGGATGATACGTGGTAATGGACATGAAACTGACTAGTATAGGCCTTATGGTCTCTTACAGTCTCCTTCATTTTTATGTTCTTTCCATATACTCTGGTGTATTATTTACAGATTTGGTTATGTTTAAATCCAGACGACTTCATTCACCCGGGAGAAATATCCGGATTCGGATGAGTTGCCTGTCATCCTGTTAACTCATCCATCCCTGTGTTTCTCTTTATATATTTTATCATGGCTACACTTGCACAAAGGGTGACCTCTAAGCGGTATGGGTCATTTCCCTTCTACTCTTTCAACATTTTCAGCCTTAAGTATTATTTGCTATTTCTTCCATCTCCAATCAAACATTCCTCCCCCCACCTTTATCCCCCCCCCCGCCCCACATCATCCATCAATTTGGTCGACCAATACATTTATCACCTTCAACTTTGGGAAGAAATACATTTCTTCTTCCCACCAGAGGCTTATTTCTCATTCTTTCAGAATGATTTTAATCAGCTCGATATTCGTCTTGGGAATAGGCGTAGACACGACCTTCCCTCATTTTCCTGTTTACCATCGGCCTTTTCCAGCCTATACGGGGCCTGACTGAATCAAAACAGGCAATCTTATCATAAACAAATAAAACTCCTAAAACCATCCCTCCCACCTCAACATCTTAAGAAGGTAGGGCATCCCCGACCCCGTCACACTACATAGATCAAAAGCAATGCAGTGAGGTACAGCTCTTTCACAACAGGGCACGGTAGCCAGGGAGGATTTATCCCCATCGCTTCACCGCATGACGACCTGATGACTCATTCACTCGGAATACATACATACATACATACATACATACATACATACATATATATATATATATATATATATATATATATATACACACATATGTATGTAGGTATGTATGTATATATATGTGTATATATATATATATATATATATATATATATATATATATATATATATATATATATATTAGTGTATCCAGGAAGAATATTTTCTTGTTGACAGACGAGATTAAATGATATTGCTGTTTCTGCATTA
>NC_134794.1:50797289-50809789 GCF_046742065.1 Oratosquilla oratoria | reverse complement strand
TGGAACAAAATTTCTTCAAGAAAAAAAATGAAGAAAAAGAAGAAGACGAAGAAGAAGAAGACCAAGAAAAAGAAAACGAAGAAGAAGAAGATAAAAAAGTAGAAGAAGAGGAAGAAACAGAGGAAGCAGAAGAATAAGGTCTAACTAAAATAAGCATTCCTTGATAAGACAGTAAGTAGTAGTTTGTACTATATTATGCTGTACTGAGAATATAACAAATTATAATTTCCTGTACAAATGGCAGAAGGCATGGCTGACAATGCCATTTCCTGTGTTATTTTTGGAACGCTAATGAAATAAATAACGGGTTTGGACTGATAACAGTTTCTATTGTCGATGGACATGACCTAACTGGTACAAGACACGTGTCTGTTTAGGGCAAGGGTTCTCAACATTTCTTCCGTCACGCACCCCGAGAGCCTTCAGACCATCGACCCGTACCCCAATTAACCTGACGCAGAATAAAAATGGATTTATATTAAGACTAATTGAATATATAATGGTACCGCAATGGATATCAAATGGTTTAAATTGCAATGACGTTAATTAATCAGGTAAGCATTAACATCAGGAACATTGTACAATGTTTTCTCTGCAGATTTAAATGTAATCTTTAGGTAATCACCTTAGCACCCCTGTAAACCGTCCTGCGAACCCCGGTTTAGGGACTAGATCACCCTAACGGTTGCAGAAGCCCAAACCTACTGTGTCATGACTAGAAGATAAACAAACTGAAATTTTGTAATAAACTTCAGCGACAGAATCGCTCGATTCTTATAAAAACGACACAGTTACCGGCAGGTAAAGAGGTGAAGTCTTTTTATATAACAGAGGTAGAACGAAAAATTCTTAATTATCTTTCATCTTGTTTTACATTCCTGTATCTCTCTTTTCCCACTCCTGTAACTTCTTAACCTCTCTGTATGCCTCTCTGTCTCTATCTATCTGTCTGTCCGTCCGCGTTGATCAGAATTACAGTATTAATTTGTATCTACATATCTACCTTGTCTAAAGAAAAAAATGGAGAGGGAATTGAGTACTTTGGCAGGTAGGTTAATAGATTAAGTAATTAGGTAATTGATTGGGTAGGCAAGTCGATGGGCAAGCAGATAGATAGAAAGGCGAGTGCAAAAGTAGATTAATGAGTATGTGAGTAGTTAGGAAAGTAGATAGGCAATGTAGGTAGGTGAGTGAATAGGTAAGAAAAAAGGTGGATAGATAGTGTGTTAATACATGAATAATTATCCATGTATTAACACACCATGTATCCACCTTTTTTCTCACCTATTCACGCACCTACCTACATTGCCTATCTACTTTCCTAACTACACACATACTCATTAATCTACTTTTGCACCCGCCCTTTCTATCTATCTACTTGCCCATCGACTTGCCTACCCAATAAATTATTTAGTTACTTAACCTATTAACCCACCTGCCAAAGTACTCAATTCCCTCTCCATTTTTTTCCTTCTTGTCTACTTTCTTCTTTTGCAACCTTCCTTCCTCACCCTCTCTCTTTATATTTATCTCTCTCTCTCTCTCTCTCTCTACCACTCCCATCTCTTTCTCTCTCTCTTTACCCCTCCCTCCTTCTCTCCCTACCACTCTTCTCTCTCTCTACCCTTTCTTTCTCTCTCTTCCACCCCTCTCTCTCTATCTCTCTCTTTCTGTTTCTCTTTCCTTTCATTATCCCTTCATATATTTTGTCCTTCCATATGATCGCACAAATGGTGGACCAGCCAGTCTAGATTATGAAGACTTTACTACCCACCCCTTCAATGCAGTGACACTCTTTATGGATTTTATTCTGGTTTAGATAGCTAAGGGAGAGGACTGAAAAGGGTTCAATCGATCGAGACCTCGAGGTGTTTGTTCATAGACAGAATAAAAAAAATAAAGTACGTCACGGCGTTGGAGGGGTTAAAGGGATTGAAAGACGAAATACATTCTTATATAAGCATATGAATAAATAGCTCAATGAATAATTAGATAAATATGTACATGAATAAGTGAATAAACAAATTAACGTATTAATAAAAATACAAATAAATGAATAAGTGAATAAGTACGCAGATGAATGCATAAACACAAAGAGGAATGAATTAGATAAACAAATAAATAGACAAATAAGTAAAATTATATTTATACACAGATAGACATACAAATGAACAATTGGATGAATAAATTAATAAATAAATAAATGAATAAACTAATAATTTAACAATCAATAAATAAACAAATGAATAAACGAATAGAAAATAAGTAAATAGATGAATAAATGAATACTGTAAATAGGTGAATGAAGAGATATGTAGATAAATAAATGAATTCGCAGAAAAACAAATAAACGCATGAATGAATAAATAAGTATATCAATAAACAAAGAAATACACAAATGAATAAACTATGTACAAATAAATATACAGCTATGCAAATAGATATATGTAGCCCTCGTATCTTAATTCCGAGCTTTTCATTAAAACAAAGATCACCATCTGAAACATATCCTACAAAATTTTTTTTAGCCCTTTTCCTATCCCATTTATGAGCCTAAACAAATACAGAATATACATTATTCTATATAAGAGGAGCTCGGGGAAATATATAAATTTTCTACGCCCACGAATTGAGTCTCCGTAGTCGAAGAACAGATTTGAGTTCAACCACGACTTCAAGAATGAAGTTTAATGGATCTACCAGAACTTTTGGAAGACGCATGAGGTCCGGAAATGTGGGAGATGCCGGAGATCCCTCAGGCTTCTGCAGAACTCAAAATGTGTTCTTCCGAGTGTTCAAAGAATGAGGTCCATGGACCTGCTAGGATCTCCTAGGAGAGGTCGAAGATGCTTCAAGCTTCTGAAGAACTCAAAATGGGTTCTTCCGAGTGTCCAAAGAGTGAGGCCTATGGATATCCCAGAACCTTCTGAGAGAGTTCGAAGGCGCTTCAAGATTTTGCAGAACTCAAAATGGGTTCTTCCGAGTGTCCAAAGAGTGAGGTCTATGGACCTCCCAGAACCTCCTGAGAGAGGTCGAAGATGCTTCAATCTTCTGCAGAACTCTGTCAAAACGGGTTCTTCCGAGTGTCCAAAGCGTGAGGTCTATGGACCTCCCAAATCCTCCTGCTGGGAGAGGTCGAAGGCGATTCAAGTTTCTGCAAAACTCAAAATGGGTTCTTGCGAGTGCCCAAAAAGTGAGATCTATGGACCTCCCAGAATCTCCTGAGAGAGTTCGAAGGCGCTTAAAGCTTCTGCAGAGCTCAAGACGGGTTCAAAGTGTCCAAAGAATGAGGTCTATGTATCTCCCATAACCTTCTAAGAGAAGTCGAAGGTGCTTCAATCTTTTGAAAAACTCTTTGTCGAAACGGGTTCTTCCGAGTGTCCAAATAGTGATGTCTATGGACCTCCCAGAACCTTTTACTGGATGAGGTCGAAGACGCTTCAAGCTTCTGCAGAACTCAAAACGGGTTCTTCCGAGTGTCCAAATAGCGAGGTCTATGGACACCCCAGAACCCTCTGAGATACGTCGAAGGCGCTTCAAGCTTCTCCAGAACTCACAATAGGTTCTTCCGAGTGTCCAAAGAATGAGGTCTATGGACCTCCCAGAACCTTCTGAGAGAGGTCGAAGACACTTTGAATTTTTGCAGAACTCTGTCAAAATGGGTTCTTCCGAGTGTCCAAAGAGCGAGGTCTTTGAACCTCCAAGAACCTTCTGGTAGAGCTTGAAGCCGCTTCAAGCTTCTGCAGAACTCTTTGTCAAAATGGGTTCTTCCGGGGAACTAATGGCTGAGGTCTAACAGACTTTCCAGAACCTTATGGGTGATGTCGAAGACGCTTCTAGCTTCTACAACATTCAGCTTCAAGACGGGTTCTTCCAAATACATAAAGGATGAGGTCTATGGACCTCCCAGATCATTTCGGGAGATGTCAAAACCCCTCCAAGATTCTCCAGAACTCTGTTAAAACGGCTTCATCCGATGATCTAAAGGGTGAGGCCTTTGGACCTCCTAGAACTTTCCTGGATATGTCGAAGCCGCTTCAAGCTCCTGCAGAACTCTTTGTCAAAATGGGTTCTTCCGAAGGCCCAAAGGGTGAGGTCTAATAGACCTCCCAGAACCTTCTGGGAGAGGTCGAAGTCGTTTCAAGCTTCTGCAGAACTCTTTGTCAAAAATGAGTTCTTCCGAGGACCCAGAAGGTGAGACCTTTGAACCTCCGAGAACCTTCTAGAAGAAGTCGAAGCCGCTTCAAGCTTCTGCAGAACTCCTCGGCGAAACGGGTTCTTTGAGGACCCAAAATGTAAAGTCTGAAGGGCCTTTCAGAACCTTTTGGCAGATGTCGAAGCTGGTCCAAGCTCCTGCAGAATTCCTTATCTAAACAGTCTTTGCAAAATCCTTCGAGGGAAAGGAGGGCAAAGGACCTGAAGTGGCCTACTTGGAGAGGTCCCCAGGAATCTCCAGAAGGCAAGAGAAGACGGCCGAAGAAATCCTTCGCGGGCCTTCAAGTTTGGTTGTCCAAATATAAGCGAGGCTTTTCCTGTGCTTTCTTCAAGTCTATCTGATCATTTCGATGTGAGCCACAATGGAAATATGATGCACTGATATTGTATGTATTTGTTCGCATTGAAATATCCGGCTGCCTTTGTCAGGCTGGAATTCTTCGGGAATAATATAAACCAGCTGATCCAGCTGATCGTGAGCAACGTTTTATATTTATTCGTTTGTTTGTTTGTTTTTCTGACAAACGACAAGCAATATCACCCAGTGTTAAAAAAACATTTCAATACCGACCGCAGTGGCAGGTTATCTTTTCATTTTTTTCTTATTGTGTCTGTGTGCACGTGTACATGTGTATGTACATGTAAGACTGTACACGCGTACGTACATGTGTAAGTGTGTATACGTGTGCAGTATATATGTGCGTGTGTGCGTATGTGCTGATAAGTGTGCGTGTGGACCTATGTGCGTATCTGCGTATATGTGTCTGTGTGTACGTATGTGCATATATGCGTGCGTATGTGAGTGTGTGTGTATATTGCTCTACCTGTCTGGAGTCTTTCTTCCCTATTATCCTTTATTTAATCCTTCTTCTCCTACGTTCTCTTTTGTTCTACAATCTGTTTTCTTTGTTCCCTCTTTTAGTTCGTTCCCCTTGCTTGAAAAATGAACACAAAAAGCTTCGTTTGTCCTTAATCATGCAGCCATGAGTCTGAGAACTGTCCTAAGCTGCATGACTCTTTTTCAATTTCTTTCGTCTCCTCTCACCTGAATCCTAATGAATTTGCGTCGCGTTCTTTGTCTGTCCCAGTTTACACTGCGCGTAGCTTGTCCACATGGAGAGAAGGTGGTGAGGAGACTACGCCAGGAGGAGCTGAGTAGCTACTTCCAAAGCCGTCAACCTTTACCCTATAATGCGCTTAATGGACTGTTGGGGCAGATAACAAATATTCACTGTTGGGAATCGAGAGGAGCGCGGGATTCGAACCCACAACTAAGCAAATGCGAGAACCAGCACGCTTCCGGTTACACCACCAGCGCACGAAAATAGAAGCGCCGGTAAGCAGACCTGACCAGACCTAACCTGACCTGACGTAACCTAGAATGACATAACCTGAACTAGCCAAACCTAAATTAACCCAAGGCAATCCAAGCAAACCCAAACTAATCTAACCAAACCTAACCTAACCAAGTTAACTAGAATCATATGGTCATTTGTCCTGTGGTGGCTTCTCTCTCTCTCTCTCTCTCTCTCTCTCTCTCTCTCTCTCTCTCTCTCTCTCTCTCTCTCTCTCTCTCTCTCTCACTCACTCTCTTTTCAGTTTTCATATCACCCGTGTTAACATTGAATGACACACTGACAACTGTTTTTGCTTTACATAGTTCTTTGCTTCTGGGATAACATACCAGCTTTATGTTAGGCTTCAGTGTCTATGAAAATGTATGAAATATCAATTAGACAGTGATGTGTTCTGGGAGTTCATGTATCCACAATATATACACACACACACACACACACACGCACGCACGCACACATACACACACACACACATACACACACACACACACACACACGCACACATACATACAAAAAACACGCATATATAATGATAGATAATTATAACAATGACAATAAGTAGATAATGAATAAATAAACATAATATCAAATGATAATCACAATAATAATAATGCCAAAAATATTACCAACAGTAAAGGAATAGATAGATAAATAAATAATCGTCACACATCTGAGTGATTTTTGCTGCATAGATAAAAAAAATACATAAAAAACAAAACAGAAAACAAATAAAGACAGACAGCAAGATCGTTGCAGATATGAAGCTCGCCCCACGTCGACAACGGGCCAACTAATAGCTAAGTGCAATTAGGGCTTCTAGAGCCTGTGTAACGTCACAGTCATAATGTAAAAGAGCCTCGGAATGTCCAAAAGCATTTTGGGACGATTTGTGTCGGTTTTGTTTGAAGCGCTCGGCTGGACGACCCCCCCTCCCCCTCTCCCCCAAAGCCGAAATTCGAATTTGTACCGAAACGTTCTGGTAGAGTGACGACCATTCTCTCTCTCTCTCTCTCTCTCTCTCTCTCTCTCTCCCTCTGTGTATGTGTGTGCGTGCGTGGGCGTGTTCTCTTTTTCTCTCTCTTTCTCCTTCGATGTATTTATGTCTTTCTCTCTCCGATATGACGGAAACTATATAGGCGAAGAGAAAATTGAGGAAGTAACGGGTAGGAGGGAGGAGGGAAGAGGGACGAAAGAGGAAGGAGGATGAGGAAGGAAGAGGTACAAGGAAGTAGGGATAAAGGAGGAGAAAGAAGGGAGTAGGGAGAAGAGCGAAGGGAGGGAAGAGGGAGGTGTTAGTAGGAGTGGGAGAGGGGGAGGAGAAGTGTTAGAAGAATGAGAGGAGGAGGAGGAGGAGGGGAAAAGGGAAGGGTGAAGGGAGAAGGGGAGGGTGATTGAGAAGGTGGGAGAAGAAGAAGGAGGAAATGGGTGAGAGATGGAGGATGTAAGGGGTGGAGGGTGGGGGGGGATACGCCGAAGGATAGGGAAGGAAGGAGGAGGGGAAATGTGTATACCAGGGAAGGGGGATAAGAATACTTTTCGTGTTCCATACTACAGAATGGAATGGTGAACAAGTAACAGGGGGAGAGGGGGGTGGGAGAAGTAGGGGAATGGGGGGTAAGCGTGGGAGTGGGGGGGGAAGTCTGGGGGGGGGGGTTGGAACTGGGGAAGAAATATGCGCCATCAAAAAGAAGAATAGGTAATTTTGTAAGACAAATGAGCCGAAGAGAATAAGAAGAAAATGACGATGGGGGAGAGAAGCAAAGGAGATGAGAAGAGGCGAGTGATGAGGAAGTGGAGAAGTGGAGAGAGAGGAAAGAATGAGAGTTGGAACTCGAGATATGGAGATGAAACAGAAGGAGCAGAGGAGAAAAGGAAAAGAAGAAGAAAAACAGGAAGAATGAAAAAAGTGACTGGATAAAGGAGAGAGAGAGAGAGAGAGAGAGAGAGAGAGAGAGAGAGAGAGAGAGAGAGAGAGAGAGAGAGAGATAAAAAGAGATAGAGAAGGAAATAAAGAAGATAAAAACGCCCCCAGAGAGAACGAAATGAAGAAATGATTGGATAAACTAGAGACAGACAAAGACGGAGAGTAAGAGAGAGAGAGAGAGACAGAGAGAGAGAGAGAGAGAGAGAGAGAGAGAGAGAGAGAGAGAGAGAGAGAGAGAGAGAGAGAGAGAGAGAGAGAGAGAGAGAGAGAGAGAGAGAGAGAGAGAGAGAGAGAGAGAGAGAAAGGAAACAGCAATCTCGACTAATGAAGAAATGGATGAAGAAGGAAGGTTGACAACGCTTCGTAATCAAGAAAGAAACAAAGAAGAAACAAAAAGTAAGTGAATAAGAACAGGAGAGATAGAGGAGGCGAAGTAGGAAATGCTTGCATACTTTACTCCTCGATTAAACTAACTTCGATTCAAATAAATTCGGTTAAAGTAACCTCGATGAAACTAATCCCGGTTAGCTCTTCCCGTACGGATTTTTCTTTATTTATCTTATTTTATTTTTTTATTCTATTTTTTTTTTTTTTTTTTTTTTTTTTATCTATTTATTTTTTCTTAGCTGAGCCGCCGTTGGGCTATTTCATGCAACCGGGGCAAACATCTTGGGTTGCCATTTTTTTTTTTTTTTTTCTTGAAGAAATTTGGAATTTGGAATAAGGGATCCCCTTCACTTTGGCTTAAAAATATATATTAAAAATCAGTCAATAATAATAATAATAGTAATAATGATAATAATGATAATGATAATAATAATTATAATGATAACAATAATAATGATAATAATAATAATAATGATAATGATAAAATAATAATAATAATAATAATAATAATAATAATAATAACAATAATAAAAATAATAATAATAACAATAATAATAATAATAATAATAATAATAATAATGATGATAATGATAATATAATAAATAAAATAAAATGAAATAAAAAGAGAATAAATAGATAAATATATATATAAGATAAATAGATAATAATAGTAATAATGATAATAATGACAATAATGATAGTAATAATATTCTAAGCTAGAATTCGATTAAATAATAACAAAATGTATAAAAAAAAATTCTGGTTGTATCAGCGAAAAAAAGAAAGAAAAGAAGGAAAAAATAATAAGGGAAATGAATAAGAAAATGAACGATGTTGAAAAAAAGTTAATTAAAGAAAAAATCAGAAAGTCGATAACGAAAAACAAATTATTTGATGGGAACAAAATAATAATTACAAAGAAATACAAAAAAAAGGACATCAAAATCACTATCAGTATGATTATTTTCATAATGTCACCAAAGACCACATATTACTGTTATCATTGCGTATGATAAGAAAATTTCCGACGTACCTTTTCTGACGCACTTTTTCTGACGCAATTTTTCCGACGTATTTTACCAACTCGTTTCCGGGCATCTAACGGAATTCCGACTCACTCTCCGAATCCGACGCATTTTTTCCGACACGTTTATTGGACGCACATTTTTTTTTTCCAGACGTATTTTTTTGTCGCCAGAAATTAGTAAGATATTAATCAATGTAAGTCTGTCCCAGTTTGGTTCATCAGGAGTAATTTAAAGTTGCATATTTGGAGCTCCTTTTTCTTGTATTCTGGCTGCCGCAGGTGATTTATTCACCTCAATGACATCCGGACCCCCCTCCCCCTCCCCCTCATCACCATGTTAATCACAACGGAATGTTTACATCTCGTCAGAAACTACATCTTTTCGGTCATATTCCGTCCTACTCATTTCTTTCTCTACTCGTTCGAGTAGTGTTCCAGGGAGGTCAGCAAATATTTACTTTCCTTGCAAAGCACCAGTAGATTATGCGATATAGCAGATGTTCTACAAGGTCTCATTTCCACTTATTTTTATTTATTTTTTTATTCATTTACTTAAGTTTGGGGTCGCGCGATATCCCAGTGGATACCGTCTTGAACTCATGAGCAGGCGATCTTGAGTTCGAGTCCCAGGTCTCGCTGATGGCTTGTAGCGTTGGTTCCCGACAGCCCTGACCAGACGGGGAGGCGACCCAAGATCGGCCTAAAAGCCCAGTCGCTTACCACAACCGACAGGGCTTTGACCTATCAGGGATTTCTATCTAATCATTTATTTGCTTATGTTTTTATTCATTTATGTAGCAAAAGGGACTAATTGAGGATTAATCCTATCAAGTAAGATTCCCTAATTGTAACAAAATCGTGTGGTACTTAACCTTCACCACTTCACTTCCATGCAGTGGGAAGTGAAAAACCCATGGTGGAGCATAGCCCTGTCAGTTGCGGCGAGCCGCTGGGCATTTTAGGTCGAAATTGGGTCGCCTCCCCGCCTGGCCATGATTGTCGGGAACCAACGCGACATACCCTGCATCAGGTCCCGGGGCCGGGAATCAAACTCACGACCACCTGCTCATGAGTTCGACACGATATCCACTGGGTTACGATATCAACCAGAATAATATATATAGAGTCATCCATTATAGTGGAAAGGGGAGGTTGAGTAAAAGGTGCCGTACAATTAAATCTGGCAGTTAGTGGTATTGTTAATTTAATTATTCGGGGGGATCACGTGACTGAGATGAATAGCATCACATAAAGCCTTAACGACCGTGTTGTTATGTGCGTTGGAAGGGGGAGGGGGAGGGGGAGGTGGTGTTTAGGCTTTAGTCAGAAATGTTTGGGATTTTTTTTCTCTCTTTTAGAAATATGTAACCCATCTGATGACATATTTTTGACTACGGAATTCAACAGAAAAAAAAATCAAAGTTAGACATCCACTAACAAGCAAATATCACCTTTTTTTAACTGTAGTAGCTAATCACTATATCAACATCTACTTCACATTAAGATGAAAAAAAAGGGAGAAAGAGCTTTTTGATACAATTCAGGAAAACCAGAAAGTTTGAGCCAGCGCTGAAGTATTGGAAACTATTTGTATTCAGCATAAAGTGAGATCATCGTCAGTAAATTGAAACTGTCGCTTAATATGAAATGTGGAGACCACTAGAAACATAACCGCTTAATTTTAAGCATAACGACCTGAAAGGGAGGTAGGCTGAAGCTAACTAGCTACGTTTAAGCCTGGATTTTCTTTTTTAATCAAAGATTAACACGTAGGAGATACAGATTGCCTGTGTTAACATTGTGTGTGAAATATGTGATGTTCTGTAAAGGTATGTGGAAATGATAATGATGATAGTTATGGTGGTGGTGATGACAGTGGTGGTGGTAGGGATGATGGTGGTGGTGTTGGTGGTGATGGTAGTAGGGATGGTGGTGGTGATGGTGGTGACAGTGGTAGGGATGATGGTGGTAGAAATGGTGATGGTGATGGCAATAGTGACGTTAATGTGGTGGTAGTATTGATGATGGTGGTGATGGTGGTAGGGATGGTGATGGTGGTGACGGTGGTAGGGATGATGGTAGTAGAAATGGTGATGGTGCTGGCAATAGTGATCTTAATGTGGTGGTAGTATTGATGATGGTGGTGGTGATGGTGGTAGGGAAGGTGTTGGTGGTGTGGGTGGTAGGGATGGTGATGATGGTGGTAACAGTGGTAGGGATGATGGTGGTAGAAATGGTGGTGGTGCTGGCAATAGTGATGTTAATGTGGTGGTAGTATTGATGATGGTGGTGGTGGTTGTGGTAGGGATGGTGTTGGTGGTAGGGATGGTGGTGGTGACAGTGGTTGACAGTGGTAGGGATGATGGTGGTAGAAATGGTGATGGTGCTGGCAATAGTGATGTTAATGTGGTGGTAGTATTGATGATGATGGTGGTGATGGTGGTAGGGAAGGTGTTGGTGGTGTGGGTGGTAGGGATGGTGGTGGTGATGATGGTGGTAACAGTGGTAGGGATGATGGTGGTAGAAATGGTGGTGGTGCTGGCAATAGTGATGTTAATGTGGTGGTAGTATAGATGGTGGTGGTGGTGATGGTGGTAGGGGTGGTGTTGGTGGTGATGGTGGTAGGGATGGTGGTGGCAGTGGTAGGGATGATGGTGGTAGAAATGGTGCTGGCAATAGTGATCTTAATGTGGTGGTAGTATTGATGATGGTGGTGGTGATGGTGGTAGGGAAGGTGTTGGTGGTGTGGGTGGTAGGGATGGTGGTGGTGATGATGGTGGTAACAGTGGTAGGGATGATGGTGGTAGAAATGGTGATGGTGCTGGCAATAGTGATGTTAATGTGGTGGTAGTATCGATGATGATGGTGGTGATGGTGGTAGGGATGGTGTTGGTGGTGATGGTGGTGACAGTGGTAGGGATGATGGTGGTGATGATGGTGACAGTGGTAGAGATGATGGTGGTAGAGATGATGGTGGTAGAAATGGTGATGGTGCTGGCAATAGTGATGTTAATGTGGTGGTAGTATTGATGATGGTGGTGGTGATGGTGGTAACAGTGGTAGGGATGATGGTGGTAGAAATGGTGATGGTGCTGGCAATAGTGATGTTAACATGGTGGTAGTATTTATGGTGGTGATAGTGGATGTTGTTGCTACTGCAGTGGTAACGGTGGTGTTGGTGTTGGTAATGTATGCACACATTAAACGTATTTCATAAATTATTCTGAATTTTTAATCATTACCCTAGTTTGGTCTCTTGAGTGCTTGTGTCCACTTTCATTAAGATTCTTTGACCCATTTTCACTCATTCTTTTCTCAAAAAACCAAAGGTCTTAGCACACTGGGCTTCCACGGGCTTCACGAGCGTCGACCGTTGACTCGTTTGTTTGAGTAAAAAACGACTTCGGTTACAATATCTTATTTTTCAAATCTCCAAATATAAGATTATTTTCCCGTCATATATAAAGCTGAATGATGAACTAAGAGGTTGTAAACAATTACGAATGTTAGACATATCGAATAAATATTCTTAGAGAAGTCTGGATTTCTGTAAACAAAGTCACATTCCAGTTATTCAAATGGAGGTTGGAGA
>NC_134794.1:50772289-50774789 GCF_046742065.1 Oratosquilla oratoria | reverse complement strand
ATCACACACGACTCAATGGCGCAGTGGTAGCGTTCGCGGCCGCCACTACGGCGGTCTGGGTTCGTATCCCGCGCAGGGGTTGAAATAATTTCAGTATCGCTGCGCTATGAGTCGTTACTCCAACTCTCATGGGCAGGGATTTGGGTGTGCGTGTGTGCGTGTAAAGTCACACCATTACCCATAGATCGGTCAAATATGAATTCTGAGCTCTCCTCCGGGATGGAAATAGATGTCGATCACGAGTTCAACACGTGATCCGAGACAATGGTGAATCACACTCTCACAAATATAATGCGTACACATACACATATGCTGTGCATATACTGTACACATATATGCGCGTGAGTATATGCGTGTGAGTATATGCGTGTGTGTGTGTGTGTGTGTGTGTGTGTGTGTGTGTGTGTGTGTGTGTGTGTGTGTGTGTGTGTGTGTGTGTGTGTGAGTCTGTGCACATCTTATGCATTCTATGAACTCTTGTACCTTCATACTAACGTTCATGATATTTTTAATGTTACATCAAATATTTGTTATGTCAATAATAAAGGGAAGGATCAACGTTAGACACTTGGTGGCTGTGTACGACGATGAACAGTAAGATGAAAGGACAAAGGAATACACACACACACACACACACATACACACACACACACACACACACACACACACACACACACACAGATATATATATATATATATATATATATATATATATATATATATATATATATATATATGATAAACGCAAGCCTAAAGGTGGACTGAATATACAATTATAAAAAGTAGTTATGTGGCCCCTAGCAGCAGCAGCAGCAGCAGCAGCAACTGTGTTGGAAAACGTTGAAACGTTTCAGGCCCCTGAAGCTTCAGACGGCCTGAAAGCATCCTGAAATGCTGAAGTACGAGAGGAATGGGAGTAAGAGGAGAGGGAAAGTGGAAGAGGTGGTGGAAGACTGGGGAGAAGTTAAGAAGGAGGTGGAGAAGTGGGAGGGAGAAGGAAGAGAGGAAACAGTAGCAAGTGGATGGGGAAGTGGAGGAGGGGGAGGAAAGATGGAAGGGAAAAAAAGAGGAGGAAGTATATAATGAGGAGTAGGCTGAGAAGAAGGAGGATTAGGAGGAAGAAGAAGAGAAGAGAAGGAGGAAGAGGAGGAGGAAGAGAAGAGGAGGAGGAGGAGGAGGAGGAGGAGGAGGAGCTTCTGGAGGAGAAGGAAGAGTAGAGGGAAAAGTACCGGGAGGAGGAGGTGGAGGAGTGAGGAGAAGAAGGATAGGAGGAGAAAAATGGAAGAGAAAATGAAAGAGGAGTAGGACGAGGAGAAGAGATGGAGGAGCATAGGGGGAGGAGAAGAAAGAAGAAGAAGACGGGAAGAAGAGGAGGAGGATGAAGAGGAAAACGATAAGAAGGGGAGGAAGACAAAAAGAGGAGGAGGAGAAGGAGGACGAGGAGAAGAGATGGAGGAGCATAGGAGGAAGAAGAAGAGGACAAGAAAAGGGGAGGAGGAAGAGGAAGACCAGAAGAAGGGGAAGACAAGGATGAAGACGAAAAGAGGAGAAGGAGGAAGAGAACGAGGAGAAGAGATGGAGGAGCATGGGAGGAATAGGAGGAGGACGAGAAAAAGGGGAGGAGGAAGAGGAGGAGGAGGAGGACCAGATAGGATGACGATTAGGAAGACGAGAAGAAGAAGAAAAAAGGAGGAGGAGGAGGAGAAGGAGGAGGATGAGGATGAGGAGGATAAGGAGGAGGGTATTTTCATTGCTGTGTTTGAATTTGATGTACTTCCATTGTATCATATTTTTATTTCCTTCCTTTATTTATTTATTTATTTATTTATTTTTTATTCAATTTTACTGAACGTCCATTATGATCTATTGCGTTCTATTACGTCAACCTTTTCGGTGCTGTGACTCACTTCAGTGATTTTATTCTAGTGGAATGCAACTCTAAGTTCGGGCAGACTTGCAAACTACCTTCTTGTTAGGATGATGCTAAGCACTTCATTCTCCAAAGGCGTCCCGAGAATTATTGGCGGATAATGAAAATAGAAGAAACTCGGGCAATATGGTTATTGCTAGTAGATGGTGATCACGTGACCGCCTTTTAAGTATGGATAAGTTCATGACCTGTATTAGCCATCTTACGTATACCATTATAAAATGCCTAAAGTTCGTCACTTTTAACCCGCTTCCCGTTTTCTATGAGCTTCAGTGGATGCCCACTTTGGGAGGGATTTTTTTTTTAATCGATTAATGAAATAATGCTTGGGAGATTTCAGTGTCAACACTATACACAAGTATTATACCATCTTTGCATGATAATTACTTCAGAAAAATCTTACATAGTGTTACACATACCCTGTACACTTGATTATAGTTGTCCATCGCTTCCGACTAAGACGTCACTCCATGTAAAAGAAGTGAATGAAAACAGGATACTCCCAGACTCATTGGACCTGGTGAGTTCCAGGATGGCTATGGAGTCCGATTTTTGACTTGCAGACTCTCC
>NC_134794.1:50757289-50759789 GCF_046742065.1 Oratosquilla oratoria | reverse complement strand
TGAGTACGAAGGCCGACGGAAGTGTTGAGCGCTGAAGTCAAAGCGGCGGAAATAAACGGATGAATTAAAATACAACAAAATAAGATGGAATAGAATAAAATCAAACACAAGATAAAATGTATAAACAAACAAATGAATATGTGGATAAAAAATAAGAAAATAAATAAATACATAGACAAATAATGAAAGACATGAATAAGTAAATAAGTAAATAAGTATACAAATATATGAATAAATGAATAATTAAATGAATAAACGAATAACTCGATACGTAAGTCAATGAATAGATAGGTAAAAAAATAAACAAACAGATAAATAGACATAAATGAAATGAACGATGAAATAGATACATAAGTGAATAAATAAACTGATTCTTCAACTAATAGTTAAAAAAAAGTACAACATAAGTAAATAATAAGCTGGTTATTCAATTAATAGGTAAAAAGAGAGTACAACAAAAAATCAGAAGGACGAAAAGAGAATGAGGAGGATGCAGAGGAGGCAGAGGAAGAGGAAGAGGCAGAGGAAGAGGAAGAGGCAGAGGAATATGCGGATGTAAATGTGGACAATTTTTTGCCGACGCTTCTCTCCTTACAGACAATATCGCCCAAAGATTGAAGATCATAATGACGTTATAGAGGACGAGGAGGAAGAGGAGAATGAGGAGGAAGAGTAGGAGGGGAAGGAGGAGGAGGAGGAGGAGGAGAAGGAAGAGGAAGTGGAGGAAGAGGAGGAGGAAGTGGAGGAAGAGGAGGAGGAGGAGGAGGAAGAGGCGGAGGAAGAGGAAGAAGAGGAGGTGGAAGAGGAAGAGGCAGAGGAGGAGGAAGAGTAGGAGGGGAAGGAGGAAGAAGAGGAGAAGAAAGAGGAGGTGGAGTAAGAGGAGGAGGAGGAGGAAGAGGCGGAGGAGGAGGAAGAGGAAGAGGAGGAGGAGGGAGAGAAAGAAGCGGAGGAGGAGGAAGAGGAAGAGGCGGGAGTAGAGTAGTACGAAAAACAAGAGGAGGAGGAGGAAGAGGCAGAGGAGAAGGAGGAAGAGAAAGAGCAGGAAGCGGAACAAGAAGAGAAGGAGGAAAAGTAGGAAGAGGAACGGGGATAACTATTATGAAATAGGTCTTGATTATTATATTTGGGAAAGGCCAAAGGGAAATCTTTGTCGCCGAGGTTCAGAGTCGAGAGCCAAATGAACGAAGAGCAGAGGAGGAGGAGGAGGAGGAGGAGGAAAAGAGGGAGGAGGAGGAGGAGGAGGTAAAGGCTGAGGAGGCTGAGGAGGAGGTAGGAGAGATGAGGAAGAGAAGGAGGCTGAGGAGAAGGAGAGAGAAAAAGGTGGAGGAAGAGTTGGCTGAGGAGGAGGAGAAAGGAGAAGGAGAGAGGAGTATGAGGAAGAGGGAGGATGGGGAGGAGGAGGGAGTAGACGAACAGGAAGAGGAAAGAGGAAGAAGGAGACGGAGAAAATGACAAGGAGGAAGTGGAGGAAGAGTTGGCATAGGAAGAGGAGAACGGAGAAAGAGACGAACAGGATGAGAAAGAGGGAGAAAAAGACGAAGAGGAAGAGGAGGACGGTGATGAGGCGAAGGCGTAAGAATAAGGGGACGAGGAAGAGGACAAGGAGGGAGAAAAAGACGAAGAAGAAGAAAAAGGTGAAGATGAGCAGGAAGAAAAGGATGAAGAGGAAGAGGATGAAGGAGACAAACAGGAGTAGGAGGAGGAGGAGGAGGAGGAGGAGGAGGAGGAGGAGGAGGAGGAGGAGGAGGAGGAAGAGGAGCCAAAGGAACTCGGGCGAAAATAGAGATGGAAGTTGGAGTAGGAGAAGGAGGAGAAAGAGAAAGAGGAAGAGAAGATGATGAAGAGTGAATACAAGCAAGAGCAGACGAAGAAGCTGATGAGCAAACGCCAGAAGGCGCTAAGTAGCTCCGACCAAAGTCGTCACTCTTGCCCTATGGACTGTTTGGGGACAGATAACATACACTCCTGGGAATCGCAGAGGAGTGAGGGATTCGAACCCGCGACTAGGAAAGTTGCGAGGCCGGTACGGTTCCGAATGCGCAAATATATGAAAAAGTTTGAAATTAGAATAATTGGTAAAAGGCTCTTGCTCTCTTGCCTTTGACACGAACAATGTGACGGGAGTAAGGGTGAGGAATGGGCGTTAGATGGGCGTGGGTGTGGGTGAGGGTGTGGGTGTGGGTGAGGGATGGGTGGTTGTATGCTCTGACCCAGCCACTTCCTTATATGGGAGTAATAGGCCTATTTGTTTATGTATATATGTATTTGTGAAAGCAAGAGCAGGACTGGGAAGAGTGGGAGGAATGGGAGAAATAGGAAGAAGAGTAGGAGGAGTGGGAGAAGTAGGAGGAAGAATAGGAGGAGGAGTGGAAGGAGTAGGAGGATTGGGAAGAGTAGGAGGAGTGGGAGAAGTAGGAGTAAGAGTAGGAGGAGGAGTGGGAGGAGTAGGAGGAGTGGGAGGAGTAGGAGGAGTAGGAGGAGTGGGAGGAGTAGGAGGAAT
>NC_134794.1:50749789-50752289 GCF_046742065.1 Oratosquilla oratoria | reverse complement strand
ATTGGGAAATGTGGAGTTCCAGGAAAGAATCGTAGTGGAGAGTTGATGGTGGAAATGTGTCTAGAAAGAGAGTTGATGATAGCAAATACAGTGTTTCGGAAGAAAGTCAAGCATAAGTACACATGGGAGAGGGTGGTGGAGGGAAGGGTGGTAGATAGAGCGCTAATGGATTATGTAGTGGTAAATAGGATTATGATAGGAAGGGTTAAGGATGTACATGTGCTAAGGGGAGAGGGTGGGGGAATATCAGATCATTTTTTGGTGGAAGGTAAGCTGAGAGTGGAGGATAGATGGAGAAGGAGGAAAGGGACAAAAGGTAGGGAGGTTCTTAGAGTGAACTCCTTGAATGAAAAGGAAAAGGAGAAGGAGTACGAAAAGAAGCTGAAGGAGGAGTGGGAGGGAGTAAAGGATGGAGCAGAGATGGGTGTGGAGGAGGAATGGGGATGGTTCAAGGAGGGAGTCTTAAAGTGTGCAAGGATGGTGTGTGGAACAAGAAGGACAGGGGGAAATAGAAGAAAGGGTAGTGAATGGTGGGATGAGGAAACAAAGAAGGTTGTAGAAGAGAAGAAGCGAGCATTCACAGATTGGTTACAAAAGAGGACGGGGGAGTCATATGAGACGTACAAAGAAAAGAAAAGAGAAGTAAAGCAAAAGGTAAAGGAGGCAAAGAGGAGAGTAGATGTGAAATGGGGTAGGAGTATGACAGAAAATTTTGAAAGTAATAAAAAGATGTTTTGGAAAGAAATAATGAGAGGAAGAGGAGGCGAATCAAGTAGAGAAGAAAAGGTAAAAGGTACAGATGGAGAGATGATAATGGAAGAGATGGCAGTAAGGGGAAGATGGGCAGAATATTTTAGGGAGTTGCTAAATGTGAAGGAGGATAGGGAAGGAAAGATAGCTGCAGTGGGAAATGCGAAGAAAATGAGAGTGATGAGTGAGGAGAATGGAGGAGAAATAAGGAAGGATGAGGTGAAGGCAGTTGCAAAGATGATGAAAGCAGGTAAGGCACCTGGTCTGGATGGATGCCATGCAGAATGTCTGAAGAAGGGAGGTTCAGTGATGGTGGACTGGTTGGTGAGGTTATTTAATGTTTGCTGGAGAGAGGGTAGAGTACCGGAGGACTGGAGAAGTGCCTGTATAGTTCCTCTTTACAAGGGAAAAGGGGACAAGTGTGAATGTAGTAGTTTCAGAGGGATTAGCCTGTTAAGTGTAGTAGGGAAGGCTTATGGGAGGATCTTAATTGAGAGGGTTAGGAGAGGAACAGAAGGAGTAATTGGTGAGGAACAGTGTGGATTTAGGACAGGTAGAGGTTGTGTAGATCAGATCTTTGTGGTAAGACAGATATGTGAGAAAGCTATAGGAAAGGGGAAGGATGTTTTTTGGGCTTTTATGGATCTGGAAAAGGCTTATGATAGGGTAGACAGAAAGGCACTGTGGGAGGTTATGCAGATTTATGGGATAGGAGGAAAGCTTCTGGGAGCTGTCAAGAGTTTTTATGAGAGTAGTAGAGCTTGTGTCAGGATTAGAAATGGAGAGAGTGAGTGGTTTGAAGTAAAGGTGGGACTTCGTCAAGGATGCGTTATGTCGCCCTGGATGTTCAACTTATACATGGATGGGGTGGTGCGAGAGGTGAATGCTAGGGTAGTGGGTCAGGGATTGGAGATGGTTAAAGAAAATGGAGAAAAGTGGGAGGTGAGCCAGCTGTTGTTTGCGGACGACACTGCGCTTGTGGCAGGGTCAGAGGAGGGATTGAGGAAGCTGGTGGCAGAGTTTGGGAGAGTATGTGATAGAAGAAAGCTAAAGATAAAGGTGATGAGATGTACAAGGGGTGAAAGTGGCAGTAGACTGGAAGTGAACATTAAGGGAGCGACTGGAGGAAGTGGATAGTTTTAGATACTTGGGTGCAAGTGTAACAGGAAAAGGTGGAGTGAAGGTGGAGGTAGAATGTAGATTGAGAGAAGCGAGTAAATGCCTTGGTGGATTAAAGAGTGTAATGAGGAATAGACATTTGGGAATGGATGCGAAGAGGAGACTGTATGAAGGAGTGATTGTGCCAACAGCACTGTATGGGCAGAAACGTGGAACATAAGAGAAGAAGAGAGAAGGAGTTTGAATGTGTTTGAGATGAGGTGTCTGAGAAGTATGGTGGGGGTTACTAGGCTGGATAGAGTGAGAAATGAGGAGGTGAGGAGGGAAGACACATGGAAAGAACAGGAATGGGCAGGGGGGTGGGTTAGAATGTGTGAGTAAATATTGACGAAGCCAGAAGGGATTTTTCTCCCGTCCTCTCCTTATATGCAAGGGGGGACGGAGAGGGGGGGTGATTAAATGAAGCGCCTTGCTGTGGATGTGCTGTGTCTTGCGACACTGCTTCTGACCCAGGGCGGTGCAGGGTGCAGGGATGACCCGTCATCCAGGAGTGCTCAGATGAGAGGGAGGGTGGGAGGGGTGTGGAGTGTATGTAGGGATGAAATGGGTGGGAGTGTTTTTATGCCTTTCC
>NC_134794.1:50732289-50747289 GCF_046742065.1 Oratosquilla oratoria | reverse complement strand
TTTCCTCCATTTCCCTCTCCACCTTCTCTTCCTCCTTTTCTTCTTTCACTCTTTTCTTCGCCTCCACATCCTCCTCTTCCTCCTCCATCTCTACCTCCGCTTCCATTTCCTCCTCTCTCTACTCCTCCCCCTCTTCTTCCTCTTTTTCTGCCCCCTCCTCCTCTTCTTCCTCCTCCTACATCTTTCTTCGCTTCCACTTCCGCCTCTTCCTCCACCTCCACCTCTATGTCCTCCACTTCCTCCCGATTCTTCTTCTGTATCCTCCTTCATTTCCTCCTTCTTCTGCCCATCCTTCTTCTCCTTCTCCTCCTCCATTTTCCCACATTCCTCCGCCTTCTCCTCCACCTCCTCTACTACCTCCTTCTGCTCCACTTCTTTTTGCTCCTCGTCCTTCTCTTCTATTTTCTCCTCTTTCTCCTGCCCATCCTCCTCCTCCTCCTCCTACTCCTCCACCGCCTCCTCCTGCTCCACTTCTTTTTACTCCACCTCTTCCTCCTTCTTCTGCCTCTCCTCCTTCTCCTTTTATTTACCCCTTTCCCCTTATTCTTCCACTGCTTCCTCTTCTTTTCACTCCTCGTCCTGATCCTCCTCCTTCTTCTGCCCCTCCTCCTCCTCCTCCTCTCCTCCTCCTCCATTCCCTCCTATTCTTCCGCCTCCTCCTCCACTTCCTCTTCCTGCTCCACTTCTTTTTACTCCTCGTCTTTCTCCTCCATTTCCTTCCCCTTCTTCTGTACTTCCTCCTATTCCTCTTCTTCGTTTCTCCTCCTCCTCCCTCTCACCGTCTCCTCTTCTCTCATATTCCTCCTTCTTCTCCACTTCCTCCTTCCTCCTCGTCCTCCTCCTCCTCGTCCTTCTCCTCCTCCCTCTCACCTTCTCCTCTTCTCTCATATTCCTCCTTCTTCTCCACTTCCTCCTTCCTCCTCGTCCTTCTCCTTCCTCTACACTTCCTCCTACTCCTCTTCTTCGTTCCTCCTCCTCCTCCTCCTCCCTCTCCCCTCTTCTCCCTCGTGTCTTTCTTCTTTCTGTGTTGACTCCGGGAGGAGCAAATTCCCAAAAGTCATAATTTTCTTACTAATTATCGTCATCACCTTCTTGATGTACTTCCTCTCTTCCATCATTTCCTCCTCAGATTAATCTTTATTTTATTATTTTTTTCTTTCTTCTCTTTCTTTTGTAATCATTTAACCCTCGCCCTGTCTTCTACATTTGTTTTCGCCTTAGACTGTACTTAAAAATGTGTTTATCATGTACATATGTATACCTACCAAAATATGTACAAATGTATATGTACACATATAGATGTACACATGCATATGTGTACACATGTAAATATATATACATGTTTACATGCAAACAAGTGCATGAGCTATCTTATGTACATACATACGTACATGTTACAAGAACACACACACGCATACGCACATGCACACGAACGCACACACGCATACGCAGATGCACACGGGCACACACACGCATACGCACATGCACACGAACACACACACATACGCACATGAACACACACGCATACGCACATGCACACGAACAAACACACGTATATACAAATGCACACGAACACACACGTACTCACGCCCACGTACGCCCACGCCCGCGACAACACACAATATATGTTCTTGTATTCCTATGTAATAAGCATGTTCTTTCGTGTACATTAAGTATACGTCAATACTGATTACATTACCTACGTAAGTATAAAGGTGGGTGACGGCACACTAGGCTAGCATGCTACTTGCTTTTGCTACTTCGATTGAGTAGAAACGACTTCGGTGACAATATTCTAGACTTCCGTGAGAACATCTCAACAATGTGTCTAACATTCGTATTTTATGTTTAATTTCTCTTGGTTTGTCATTCAGCTTTTCACTATTTGACGCAAGAGTAATTTGGTATTTGGAAAATTGAAAGATAAAATATCGTAACTGAAGTCGTTCCCATCCAAACGAAGTAGCAAAAGCAAGTAGCATGCCAGCGAGAAGTACTTAGTATGCCGCCAACTTTAATTACGCGTCTTACTGATTACCTTACTTACGTATGTATTAAGTAAACGCTTGCATTAAAGCAAACGTTTGGCGCACTGACAAACGTATCAGAAGCTTTGTTCAGCCTACGACGCCCGAGTCCCGACGTGGCTCGGTGGTACCGCGCGCGTCTGATAACCGCGTGGGGATATCAGCGCCTGTTCGAATCCTAAGGTGACTTAGACATGAGTGTGTGTGGATCATCATCTTCCTTCAGCTATCGTCAATACAACAGAGGCCTCATACCGTGGATACACAGACTCTCCTGCCTTCTTGTAGGAACTGTTCCGGACCACGTGCAAGGTTGAGCTCCGAGCGGGTATGAGTCCCCCCCCAAAAAAAAAAAAAAAAAAAAAAAAAAAAAAAAAAAAAAAAAAACGTATTCAAGACCATCGTGCACACGACGCGACGGTGCGTGATTTCGGTGGCAGTTCAGTCAAAGACATACACGAAGTCATCGTGTGCCCTTTGGGTTGTTCTTGAATACGAATCGAAAACGGAAACAATGCCATAGGCTCTTTTCCTACGTAACGACTTTTTGCCGTGCGCCGTCCACGACACGACGCTTTCATACGTGGCCGTGGTAGTGACGTGTGAAAGCGTCCATAGGCACCCATGATTATTTGAAAGGACAACGTCGTGTCGTGGACGGCGCACGGCGAAAAGTCAATATGTGTAAAACGATTACTTAAGTATGTTATAGTGTTGGGTTGTACTATGGCGTAGGGTGACCTATGAGGTTCGTGAATATCGTGTACGACATGTACGTGAGCACGCACGGTACTCCTTATAAGCAAGTCTAAGAAAAAGAAGAATAAAACAAATAAAAAAGGCCAACAAAGAAATAAATAGACAAATAAGTAAATAAATAAATGAATAAATAAAAATTAATAGATAAATGAATAAATAAAACATGAATAGAGAAATGAATAGATATATACAGTAGATAAATAAATATAATTAAATACATACAAATAAATTACTAATCAAATAAGAGAATAGATAAGTGAATTGATATACAGATAGATATTGACTGAATCAAAATAGAAAATAGAGAAATGAATTAATAGACAAATAAATATAGTTAAATATATATAAATAAATTAATAAACCAATAAGAGAATAGATAAATGAATTGATATATTGATAGATAGATAAATGAATCAAAATAGCACAATATACTTAAGAAAGTAAACTGACAATAAGACTTCCCATGAAGGCGAGCAAGACACAATCCAGGCCACCTCCTGAGGAGGAACGAAAATTAGATTCAAATCCGTCGATCTTGGTTCGGACACCAAAAACTGGCCCAGAACATGCCATAGATATCCAAATATATATTCTGACAAGTTGAAGTAAGCGGAGTAGAAAACACAGGAGTCTTGGTCTTGAGTTTATTCCTGACTAGTTTCGCAGGTATGCATACCTGCGAAACTAGTCAGGAATAAACTCAAGACCAAGACTCCTGAGTCTCCTACTCCGCTTACACACACACACCCACACACACACACACACACACACACACACACACACACACACACACACACACACACACACACACACACATATATATATATATATATATATATATATATAAATGTATATATATGTATATATATATAAATACATGTATATATATATATATATGTGTATGTATGTATGTATGTATGTATGTATGTATGTATGTATGTATGTATGTACATATATATATATTTTTGTGTAGCCAGGTAGGATATTTTCTTGCAGGCAGACGAGGTTAAAAGCTATTGAAGATTCATTTTTGATTATCTTCTTGCGTATAGTCTCTATACGACGAATATTTGACTTATCATTTTCTGTAAGTCTGTTTAGGAGATCTCTTATATTGGCCGACGTTTCGGAACTCTCTTGTTCCATCTTCCAGGGCGATTTGTTGTGTCAAGTGTTGCTACTCCTTGAAGCACTCTACATTCAAGCAAAGCAGCCATCAATCAACATCCAGGTGGAAGACCTACGGGTCTTGCCATCTAGCAAAAGACTAAGTGCTAAGCGACCAACGAACCCCATCGCTTCGCCCACTGGGAGAGACCACCCCCCCGCGAGTGAAAACAACGCACGCTCATTGGCTACCATCCACCAATGAGCATCCAACTTTTCCTCGACACAGTGTCCATGATCCGTACATCCCATATATAACCTACACAGAAAACTTGACACATCATATCGCCCTGGAAGATGGAACAAGAGAGTTCCGAAACGTCGGCCAATATAAGAGAGCTCTTAAACAGACTTACAGAAAATGATAAGTCAACTATTCGTCGTATAGAGACTATACGCAAGAAGATAATCAAAAATGAATCTTCAATAGCTTTTAACCTCGTCTGCCTCCAAGAAAAATATATATATATATATATATATGTGTGTATGTATATACATATATATTTATATACAAAAATATATATATGTACACCTATGTATATATATATTTATATATATATATATATATATATATATGTGTGTGTGTGTGTGTGTGTGTGTGTGTGTGTGTGTGTGTGTGTGTGTGTGTGTGTGTGTGTGTGTTTGTGTCAAACACAAACACTTGTCGGAAGACTAGCCTGCATAAAGGATTTGATGAAATACATTAAGTATCACGTTCCACCCGGGTGTCCTCGGCTGAACGACTGGGCCGTGAACTAAGTCGTTTCGTTTTGTAGGATCAGGATGGCGTGATTGGTAAGATCTTCGTCTTATAAGACGCAAGCCGCCTAGGCAAGGGTTCGAGTCCCAGCAGACGATTTTAATTCCATTTATATTTATATCTATACTTATATTTATATATATTTTTATATATATATTTATATTTATATATATATATATTATACTCGTAGTTTAACGTTACAAACTCTTCATATCAGGAGGATAGGACGGTGCCCCTTACAGAGGACTTTGTAGCGTGAATTTTAATAAACCATGCCCTTGTTTCAACTTCACCGGTGGTAGAGTTCGAACCACCATCCCCTCGACCTTCGCCGCAAGTAACGATACCCTAACCCGCTCAGCCAGAGAGTTTATTAAAACCGGGAATTTCTGCACATAGAAATATATCAAACTTTTAACAGCAAAAATGATATTTGTATTGGCGTGGGGCAGATAAAAATGTTTCTAATAGTAAAAATATATCTGTAAAACTTCTACTGAAATAACAAGCTTAACTGAGCAATTAATGGTTATTTATATTAGCCATAGGTTTTGCCTGTATTGTAACAATGTTAGACCAACAACCGATTAATTCTAAGCTTGTAATCTATGGACTTATCGAAACGGCCCCAATTATCTCTTGCCGATCTGTCATTGGGTGATTTGTGTCTTGGGCAAGGTCGTTGGGCAGCGCGCGCGCGCGCACTCACAACCACACACACATACACACATACACAAAGGAAAAGTCTGATCAATGGGGACAGAGGCTACAAGCAAGTAAAACACATTTAATTAACATGCACACACACACACACACGTGTACGATTTTCTAATTTTGCTAGCTGTCGTCAAACGATTTTATTCAATTAAATGGAGCCCCATCCGCAATTAGCTTTAAACAAATACACTTACAACTTGTACTAGAAGAATATCCATGTTCGATCCTGTTCTAACCAAAAAAATAAACGAAACCTTGAAATACACCACTATTAGAAATATTCAAATATTCTCCTAAATACATATTCCTGAGCCATATGAATACTTTTCTGGGCAAAATATTATGTCACTGGCTCCTTTAGAAGCTTTAGCGTTCTTGAAGAAAATTTGATAATTACTTCTCAGCCTTACATTCTTTAAGAAATTTTGATAATTACCTCTCAACCTTGCATTCTTGAAGAAATTTTGACAGTTGCCTCTCAGCATTGCGTTCTTGAAGAAATGATGTCAAGTGTCTTTCAGTCTTTCGTTCTTGGAGAAATTTTGACAATTGCCTTGTGTTTTTTATTTATTTATTTATTTATTGTAAAAATAGTAAAGGCATCACATTGCAATCAATGCAAACACTCCCTCTGTACTCCAAAGGGAATCAAACGAAAAGAATGTCAATTTTAAGTCCATGAATGTGTATTTCTGGTTGATCCAGTTTTATGGTGAAGAAAAATATATACATCAGGCCTGAGGCTGGGCGGGAGGAATGCTCGGCACCTACTAGGACTATGTGGAAACATGAATCATTTATTAATAAGATCTTGTAATGAACTTTTAAACTCGTCCAGGGTGTCACTCACCGGAGTGTGACCTTCGTGGACATCTGGAACCCTTCATGTGTATGTGTGTGTGTGTGTGTGTGTGTGTGTGTGTGTGTGTGTGTGTGTGTGTGTGTGTGTGTGTGTGTGTGTGCGTGTGTGTGTGTGTGTGTGTGTGTGAGAGAGAGAGAGAGAGAGAGAGAGAGAGAGAGAGAGAGAGAGAGAGAGAGAGAGAGAGAGAGAGAGAGAGAGAGAGAGAGAGAGAGAGAGAGAAGGAGAGAGAGAGAGGACACATAATTACGGAATGATAAGGAAATCTGATACCTAAGATACAAGAAGAAAAATCATCATCCTTGGTTATTCTGTTATATGTTTGCCCAAGCATAGTGGGTTATTTGTGATTGCATGTGTGTGTGTGTGTGTGTTTGTGTGTGTGTGTGTGTGTGTGTGTGTGTGTGTATGTATATGTATATATATTTACATATATATATATATATATATATATATATATATATATATATATATATACATATGTATATATGCATCACCGTGATACAAAAATGCAAAATAACCACAGGAGAAAGGAAACTTGTAGACAGTAAGTACTTTCGTATATTACATCTTCAGACTAAGATGTAATATACGAAAGTACTTACTGTCTCCAAGTTTCCCTTCTCCTGTGGTTATTTTGCATATATATATTTATATATATATATATATATATATATATATATATATATATGTGTGTGTGTGTGTGTGTGTGTGTGTGTGTGTGTGTGTGTGTGTGTGTGTGTGTGTGTGTGTGTGTGTGTGTGTGTGTGTGTGTGTGTGTGTGTGTGTGTGTGTGTGTGTGTGTGTGTGTGTGTGTGCTTCACCATGTTCTTGGATCACGTGTTGGACTCGTGGTCGACAGCTATTTTAAAAAAGAAAATAAGCCTTGCAAAGGTTAAGGATAATAAGAATGAATTTCAGTTAGAAATTAAAAATAGATTCAAAGCTCTAAGAACTAACGAGAACACCGTCGAAGATATGAATTTGAATTTAGTGAATATCATTAGGGAATCGGCAGAGAAAGTAGGAAGTACAAAAAGTATTACAGAAAACAAATATTCCTAAGCTACAAATTACCTAATTAAAAGAAGGAGGACCATGCTGATTAAAAGTAGGAGAGACGAAATAGAAAGAGTAGAACTAAACAAGCTTATCAACAAAAGGCAGAGATCAGAGAAAAGAAACAAAAAACACGGATGAAATAGAGGAAACTATTCGGAAAAGTAAAAGTATTAAGGGGATTGAGTGCAAACATGCTTTAGGAAGACAACAAATTATGCTTGAAAGATAGAAATGGAGAAATCATTAACTGCAGAGACAGAATGGTAAAAAGAGTAGAAGAATTTTATCACGAGCTTTAATCATCGAAGACCGTAGTTGAGTCAGTAAATTCATCTGTAGACGTTAGTAGTGTACCAGAGATTACAAAGGAAGAAGTAGAATTTGTTCGAAAAAATATGAAACCAGGAAAAGCACCTGGGGAAGATGGTATATCAATAGATCTGTCGAAAGACGCAGGGAAAGAAGTTCGTATTAAGTTAGCTCAGTTGTACACCCAGTGCTTACGTCAGGAAAGCGTTCCTGAATCGGGGTGTAATGCTATAGTAATTTTGCTTCATAAAAAAACAGACCATAAGGAGCTTAGTGACTATCGACCGATTAGCATATTAGCAAATGTATATAAAGTATTCTCCAAGATCCATACAAATAGACTAAGTCAAGTTATAGATGGAAAGCAACCGAGAGGACAAGCAGGCTTTAGGAGCGGATACTCGACTCTCGACTATTAGCAGGCAATTAACCAACTAATCGAGAAAATGACAGAACACAATATACCTCTCTGTTTAGCTTTTGTAGATTACGAGAAGGCCTTCGACTCGGTAGAGCAAATAGCAATATTAAACTCGCTACGCAATCAGAGTACAAACGAACAGATCGTAAGGGTTTTAGAAATGATTTATGCGAAAGGTACCGCTATAATTCGACTACATAAAAATACAGAAAAGATCAAGATCGAGAAAGGAGTACGGCAAAGCGATACCATTTCACCCAAATTATTTACAGCTTGTTTGGAAGAGATTTTTAGAAGGTTGAGTTGGGAAGAGAAAGGTTTGAAGATTAATGGCGAATATTTGAACCACCTAAAAGGATGACATTATTCTTAATTCAGAAAGAGCAGAAGATTTAAAAGATATGCTGAGTGATCTGAACAACGAAAGTCTCAAAGTAGGTTAGAAAAAGAATAAGACCAAAACCAAAGTAATGTTCAACACGGAAGTTCAAAGTAGAGATCATAACTGATGGTGAGAGTCTTGAAGATGTTGAAGAGTATAATTATTTAGGCCAGATGGTGAAAGTGACCAAAGATCATGATAATGAAATAAAAAGACGTATTACAATTGGGTTAGAAAGTGTTTGGTAGGTATAATAAAATCCTACCTTTATGTTTGAAACGTCAAGTTCACAATCAATGCATTCTGCCAGCAATAATCTACGGGTGTGAGACTTTGAAACTGACGAAGGCAATGGAAACAAAGCTAAGGACTGCACAGAGGAGAATGGAGAGATCACTGATGGGAATAACGCTGAGAGACCAGAAGAGAGCAAGTTGGGTGAGAGAGCAGACTAGAGTGAAAGATATTGTGGAGGCGGTGAAAGAGAGGAAGTGGAATTGGGCAGGTAAGTTAGTGTGAACGACTGATGAGCGATGGAACAAGTGTGTTACTGAGTGGACGCCGCGAGATAGGAAGCGTGGAAGAGGGAGACCAGACAGGAGGTGGAGAGACGAGATTGAGAAGTTTGCAGGAGTGACGTGGCAGAGGATGGCGCGGTCATATGAATCATGGAATGCTATGAAGGAGGCCTTTGTTCAGCAGTGGACTCAGGATGGCTGATTTGATTGATTGATATATATATATATATATATATATATATATATATATATATATATATGTGTATATATATATAATATATATATATATATGTATATATATATATATATATAATGTATAAATATATATATACACGCCAATATAGAAAGCCTGATATGAAACTACTCTAACGTTCTTACTTATACTATTAGAACATAATGTTCTAAGAACGAAAGAAAAAGCTTTTGTTATATTGTTTCTTTGTGTGCTCTAAGAATACAATACGAACAACAACGTATAAATCTATTTGCAATATTTCACGTGCGCATGATCGAATGATATGTCATTAAGTGGAAATAGGTATGTTATAACACATATGTAAAAGTTCACTATAAACCCACTATCGGAGAAAAAATGTCATTAAGTGTATAATTATATTATAGTATCACTATTTCACGTGTGTATTTTGGAATACAATAGGATGATTTTTTATTTTATTATTATTATTATTATTATTTTGCGACAGTTCCCTCCCCTCCCAAAAAAATAATAAATTAGTCAATTTGTATCATAAAGTGTATACATCTATTGTAGTATCCCTCTTCTCACGTTTGCTTGTTATAACACTGCAACAGAAATCCCTCCCCCCCAAAAAAAAGAGAGAAAAGTAGATTAAGATCCGAGTGATTCTTTCCACACAGTCACAAAAACAGGAATTTGCTGACAAAGTTTCCTGTTTTTTTTTCCCCAAGAATTCTTTAAAGCCGCAGGTTATTTTGACACTTGGGAAATTGAAAAGCAACGCACAGGAAACAAAACTTGAATGATCTGAAGTCTTTTAGTAAATAACTTTCTGATTCCTTTTTTTGTTTTACCTTCATTTTGATTGAGTGCAGAGGTTGCATGAGGGATTGTATTCCTAGTATACATTCAATCATAAAATTTCATTCTTTTTTGCATTTAACTGAGATAAAAAGTAATAGAATTAAATTAATGTTGTTTAAAGATAACTTGATATCTATTTGTAAGTAAATCAACAAGAACCAGAAATAAGATATATTAAAATTCTTAGCTGTTAAAGCAAAATAGTGAAAAAATACACAACCACACTACCAACAACATGCAATTGTTTATTTGTTTTGTTATCATTTGTCCGTTTGTTTATTATTATATGCTTGATTCTCATTTGTTATTAGTTATATGTCAATTTATTATTATTTACTATTTACCTGTTTGTTTATTACTTAACTATACCTATGCATTTATTTATGTATTTTATCTATTATTTACATTATTACAGTTTTTATTTATTCATTTATTTATTTATCATTATTACGATTTTTCGCATCCGACCTAGATATGGATCAAAAGGTCTCCTGTCGGCATGCTCCGCCTTTGTAATCCTTTGTAACCTATCTACTTTCTTGGTTTCCTATCTATTTTTCCACCTATCTAACTACCTATCATTCTTTATATTACTTGGTCTCTCTCTCTCTCTCCCTCCCCCCCTCTCTCTCTCTTTCTCTCTACTTCTCTGTTACTTTCTCTGTCCACCTAACTCCTTTCCTCCCTTTCTCTCTTTCTCCCTCCCTCTCTCTCTCTCTCTCTCTCTCTCTCTCTCTCTCTCTCTCTCTCTCTCTCTCTGTCTATCTGTCTGTCTCTGTCTATTTACTTCTGTATTATTTTCTTTCTCTGTCCGCCTCTCTCTCTCCCTCTCTCTCAAAGCTCCTAAAACTGTAGTCAGATATAAACCCATTGAGTTCTATGCAGATGCTTTCAGGCTTTCTAGGCTTCCAGACCAAATAAATTCCAAAATAAAACCAAACCTACTCTCTACTTTGAAGTGACTACTCCACCCTAGGCCCGTGTGAGGGTTAACCTTGCGAAGTCAAAGACATTTCCTCGAAGTCCGTTCTTCTGGAGTTCGAAGGAGGGAGCGTCTGCCGACGAACATCGGAAGCGTTCTTTGTCCAAGAACAAGTAACCCTGGAGAAGGGCCAAAGGAGTCGGCGCACAGGACACGCCATAACCCGGACCAAATCATGTAGAAACGATCGCAGATATAACCGTGAAGGGAGGAGAATGGCACTTGCAAAAGGAAGAGAGGAAAGAAGAGAGAGAACGAGGGAAACTGCGACGGGCAGAATTGAAGACGTGATAAAGGCAAAGGAAAAAAAGGAAGAGATGTATGTTTTGTAAGGAATACGGTTACATATCGTCCTGGACATATTTCTTGGGTAGAATTATGTCCACGTGTGTTCACATATACACAAACACACACGCACACACATGACTCGCATGGCGTAGTGGTAGCGTTCGCGGCCGCCACTACGGCGGTCCGGGTTCGAATCCCACCCAGGGCTGAAATAATGTTAGTATCGCTGCGCTGCGAGTCGTTACTTTAGGTCTTGTGGCCGAGGACTTGTGTGTGTGTGTGCGTGTAAGGTCGCAGCATTACCCATAGATCGGTCATATATGAGCTTTGAGCTCTCTTCCGGGAGGGAAATAGCTGCCGATCACGAGTCCAACACGTGATCTAAGACCATGGTGAATCACATAAACGCACACATACACACGTACCCATGTTGAGGAACACTTTAAAAGGGTTAATAAAGCTAATGAAAGTTCGATGTACAATACTCGTATCTTATACATTTGCACCACAAGAACCATGAGGCATTTTTCACACGTATCGACTTTTCGCCGTGAGCAGTCTAAGACACGACGTTGTGCTCTCAATAACCATGGATGTCTATGGAGACTTTCACACGTGGTCGTAGTCGTGACGTGTGAGAACACGACGTCATGTCGTGGACGGCACACGGCGAAAACTTGACACGTGTGAAATGAGCCACGAGATCTTGGCACAGCGGTGTACACACCTCAACCCCACAAAAGGTGTTTCATTGTTTATAATATACAGATAGGAGCGCTCAACCCTATCGATCCTCGACACTAAGCACTGCTTCAATCTATGCGATTTGTCTTCCTCGATGCGATTATTAGCCTGCCACAGCCACAAGAACAACAAAACAAGATAAGACAAATTACTGAGGGATCTATGGAAGAGACAGAGGATCGTTTCCAGCCTCTGTGGGGTTGCGGGTTTCCAGTCAATAAACCTGAAGGCATCAGTTATTGTCATTTAGAAGCAGAAGACAGCCAGAATAAAACAAATGGAGGTACAGGTACGTTTTGCTCGGTTATTGCCCTCCTACTACCACAGCCAATGGCGGCTGACGCGCATCCTACTACCTGGCATCCTTTTTGGGTAAGCGCGTTGCAAGTTCGGCTAAAATGATCAGCCTCGTACTTTACAGCTCGAAGTAAAACAGCACAATTCAAAACCAGAGAATGAGTGCTCAAAAAATCGTTTGACGATCATCATTGAGCCATGGACGATCATCGTTGAGTGATAATCGCACTTAGCAAAACGTAACCTTTAGCAAGCACTTTGTCAGGTGATGTTCAGGCAATGAGAATCTTTGAGTGAGGAAATGCTGAATGATGTAGATATGAGTCCTATGGCATGGATAATATTCAAAATATAAAGAACATATACACAAACATACACGTGTGGTGATGCATGTCGAGCTCATCAGCAGGTGGTCCTGAGTTCGATTCGCGTGACCCGTCGTGTGTTTCTTGCGTTGATTCCCGACAGGCATGGCCAGGCGGGGAGGCGACCCAAACATAGAAAGCAAAAAAAAAAAAAAAAAAAACGCGTCTTGCCGCAATGGACAGGGCTTGCTTGCTCTTCCTGGGGTTTTTCACTTCCCACTTCGTGGGTATAAGATTGTGAGTTTGGTAAATTAGTAAATAGTAAGTCATTCAAAGGTAAGGAGTTTGTAAGTAGATTTATGGACGAATATTTACATATAGGATCATATAAAAGTCTTTTGGTTATCATTGTGCCCAAATATGTTTGTTGTTGAATTTTCTTGTGTCCTATGTATGAATTAAAGTCTGTATATGAAACATATAACAATTAATTATTAGTAACACGGGTTAGTTTTCAACTTTTAAACAGAAATGTACCCCGCACAGTGTAATAGAAAATAAATAAATGGATAAATAATAATAACAATAATAATAATAATAATAATAATAATATTAATAATAATAATAATAATAATGATAATAATAATAATGATAATAATAATGATAATAATAATAATAATAATAATAATTATAATAATAATAATAATAATAATGATAATAATAATAATAATAATATTAATGATAATAATGATAATGATAATAATAATAATAATAATAATAATAATAATAATGATGATAATAATGAGATGTGGCCCATTGAAACTGATTCCCTATCAGTTTTTACCTTAAACTGTCAATTAATTATCAGGCCCTGAACTCAAGAGTGTGACCAAAAACTAAGATACTTCGTTCTAGTTTAGTAGCCGCTGTAACCATTACTAACCATCACCTACCACGCACGTGATCCACATGCTTGCAACATAGCGAGACTCCCCTTTTGCTTACCTTGCATTTCCCAGAACATACATCTAACGCAGCACATTTCAAGACAAACAAGATATAGATACCCAATGTCACCAGACTAACCTATTAAAAATCCTTTATTATAACTGCCCTATTATATTACCCATAAACTAACATATATATAATATACCTAACAACACCCACCAACTATAGGACTAACCCTCATATATAAAACTGACCCCAATGTATAGAATAGCGAGACTAACGCCTTAACTACAACAACCCACTAACCCCCTATATTAAGTACGACATCTATGTCACAAATGCCAGACGCCAGAGCTAGGTAGGTCAAGAGCCTACCGGCCAGAGCTAATTAGGTCAAGAACCTACTGGCCAAAGCTAGGCAGGCCGAGAGGCTACCAGCCAGTTGTGCCCTAGGTCAAGGCCTGGCACATATTGTAATCCGCCCACAGGGCCCATTTGTACCTTGTAATATTTGTTAACCAGATTGCTCTCATTGTTAATAAATAGAAGAAAACTCCCGTTTTGGAGTTTATCTCGCCCGCATTAAGTCCTCCTTATGTAACCACAACCATTATCGGTTACACTGGCGGCAGCGGTGCTCCCACGCCCTGAATAGAAGCGCCGTCCTTCGCTACACAACCATTATCGGTTACACTGGTGGCAGCGGTCACACATTCAAGATTCTTTTCAAATGTTGTGAATTTGAAAAGCCGAAGGACGACTTCGCTTGCAATATTCTAGACTTCCCTAGGTCTACAATTCAACAATGTATCTAATATTCGTATAGATTTGACTCCTTATAGTTCGTCATTCAGCTTCTCAATATATAACGCAAAGGTGATTTGACATTTGGAGATTCGAAAAATAAAATATTGTAATCTGAGTCGTTTCTACTCAAACGAACTCGCTTGAGTCGTGTAGGTGTGACGACAAGGGCTTCACTCAACCAGTAAGTGTTGACACTGGGATAGTCTGGAGGCAATTTGACTAACTTTCCGTTCACATTGGGCATGTAGAAGGTTAGTTTGCAAGTCGCTTTTAGCACTAGAGGCTACTAAACTAGCCCCGTGCCAGAGAGGCTTTAGGCTAAAATCCAACTTCATTGGTGATTCCAAGATAGCCTATGGAGTGACATCGGAACCCACGTTAAAAAAACAAAAAGAGTAAAGGAATATAATGGCGACAGGTAAATGTAGTATATCCGTACCTAGAAATCTAATACTAATTCTGTAATACGCTAGAGCGGTTACCCAAATCTGGAATGAAATTCTGGAGTGTATACCTCTTACATCCAAATTAATTTGATTTAGAATCTTGATATCATTGTTTATATTGATTTATTTATGTATACAT
>NC_134794.1:50724789-50729789 GCF_046742065.1 Oratosquilla oratoria | reverse complement strand
TATATTTATTAAAAAAGGATTACAAAGGAGGAGCATTCCGACAGGAGACCTTTTGGTTTATAACTAGGTCGGATGCGAAAAAATTATAATAATGATAAATAAATAAACAAATTCATAAAAAATAATTATAATATAAATAACAATAAATAAAATAAATAGATAGGTAAATTTAGATAATAAAGAAACAGTTAAATAATAAATGATAATAAATGGATAAATAATAATCAAGTAAATAATAAAAAATAGACAAATAATAACAAACTAACAAACAAATAATATAGGATAAATGGCAGGCATTACATCATCTTGCTTAGGTGTTTATGTAAATTAATCTTAGGATTCAAACTGAACTACGTAGCACTGCCTCTGCAGGAAGTTTATTCCATTAATTAAACACACGGCTGGCGAAGTTGTTTCTACCCACTTCCAAATTAAATCTATTTCCTGACAGTTTGAACCATTATTTCTTGTTGGATTCTCATTCGGTGTGAAAAATTTGTCACTTTTGATGTTGTCAACTCCCTTTAGAATCTTAAAGACATGTCACCTCTGAGTCTATGCATTTTTAAGGAAAGCAGATTCATATGTTTTAGTCGATTTTAGTATGATTTATTTTTTATATTTGGAATCAGTTTTGTGGCTCGCCGTTGTACTTTTTCCAATCTGTCAATGTCTTTAATGAGATTCGGTGACCATACGGAAACAGTATATTCCAAATGTGGACGTCTTAACGAAAGATGGGCTTTTGAAGTCAAAAGATCGCGCAATCAGTCCTAGAATCTTATTTGCTTTCTCAGAGGCTGAAATACACTGTTTAGATGATTTGAGATCGTTACTGATAATTACGCCGAAATCCTTTTCATTATCCACTTTTGTTAATGAATTTTCAAATAACTTGTAATCGTACTTACTGTCATTTTTACTTATGCGCATAACCTTGCATTTACTTGTGTTAAATTTCATATGCCACTTTTCAGACCATTGCTGTAGTTTATTTAAAAAAAAATTGAATATCTAATTGGTTTAAGTGCTCATTTGCCATTCCGCACATTTTTGTGTCATCAGCAAATTTGGAGACATTAAATTTTAGTCCGTGGTCTATATTATTTATATATACTATGAATAGAAGTGGCCCAAACACGGAACCCTGAGGAACTCCACTCGTAATATTTTCCATCTAGAACTTTTGCTCTTTAAAACAACTCTCTGTTTTTGATCGTTTATCCAATTACTAGGCCAACTTAATAGGCTACCACTTATTTCGTGTGAAGTTAATTTAGTAAGTAGTCTTTCGTGGGGAACGGTTATCAAAAGCTTTTGCAAAGTCTAGACATATTAAATCTATATTGTTTCTTTTGTCATAATTCGAGATGGTTGTGTCGTAGAATTCGAGTAAGTTAGTCACGCAAGAACGTTTTCGTCTGAATCCATGCTGGCTATCATTTATCAGTTACTTTCTAAATGATGTTCGATAACATCTCTGATGATAGTTTCCATCATTTTTGCTACGATTGAAGTCAAGCTTATAGGCCTGTAGTTATCTGGTTTCTTTTTGTTACCTTTTTTGAATATGATAGTAATGTTAGCTAGTTTCCATTCTCTTGGGACATCTCCGGATATGGTGGATTTCTTGAAAATAATTTCTAACAGAGCAACAATCTCATTTTTTACTTCTTCTAAGATTCTTGGATGCCAACCGCCAGGCCCTGATGTTTTATCTACTTTGAGGTTTTCTATCAAACTTTTCTTTTTTTTTCTTTTGTTATATTTACTGTAATAAGTTTACGCTAGACTTTTCACAGGTTTCAGTTTGGAGTTCACTTTGAGGTGTTTCGTTTACGAATACTGAGCTAAAGTAGTAGTTTGAAATATTAATCATTCCTTCATATGAGTATTCAAGTTGACCGTCAGCAGATAATATTGGGCCAAAGTGATTCCTAATACCCTTTTTTGTCCTTAATATAACTATAGAATTCTTTGGGATTCTCTTTGGATTTATCAGAAATATTAATTTCGTATTGTCGTTTTCGTTTTTTCCTGTCTTTTTAATTTTTTCTAATTATCATATAATTTTGATAGTCATTAGGTGCGCCCGAGCACCTGTATTTCCTATAAGCCTGTCTCTTTTTAGCAATAATTTTTTTTAGTTTCCTTGTCAAGCCATTTTGGGTGAGCCTGATTTGGGGAGCGTCTGTCCTTAAACGGGATGTAAGTATGAACCATCTTAGTAAGCGTATTTCGAAATATTTCTCACATCTGATCTACAGGTCTTTCGCGTAATTTTACCTCCCAATCTGTAAGCTGAAGCTCCTGACATAGTCCTATGAACTGAGCTTTACTGAAATCGGATATTTTACATACACAAGTATCTGTTCTATTTTTTTTAAACAGTTTGAATCTAATTTGTGATCACTACTTGCAATGGTTTCACCAAATTCTACATCGGTTATCATGTTTTCGCGGCTTGTGATCAATAGATCGAGTAAGTTTTCATGTCTTGTGTAAATCTATCAAGCGACCACTTACAGTATATGGCCATGTTCAAGGGTCATCCAATCAGTGTCAGTAAAATTGAAACCACCCATGTATCAATAAGTCCCTGTTGTAGAAACTAGACAATTCTTGAAACAAAAGTTTGTCGTGTGCTAATTATATATTTTTTGTTATATTACATCAACATTCATCTTTTGTCCATTTGTTTGGATTAATTCTACACACAAACTATAATATGCATCCTGTTTCACTTTCTCTATGAGAAAGGCATAGACATTGCTTTTAACGGACAACAGATCACCCCCACCTTTCTTGTGGTTTCTATCCTGGTGTTTAAATCCCGAAATATTAAATTTAACTTCAAACTCTTTACCATTTAACCATGTCTCGGTTATTTCTATCATATCGAGATTTTCGCTTTTGACATAGGCCTGGATTTCTTGGAATTTGTTCCTAATACAACGAGCATTAAAGCACACAGTTTTAAGAAACTGGTAATTATTTCTTTTTGACTCGTTTTGGTTTTCAACATCATGTCTTACATTATAATTTTGTTTTTTTTATTGACACCTTGCTTTATGTTGACATTTGGTCCTTCAATGACATTCAGTGTCTCATGAACATTTGCCCCATCACGGACATCTGGTCCCGCACGGTCATTCGGTGTTTTAAATATCTTGCTCCCCTCTGTCACCGCGTCCCATACTGGCCACCCGTTTGTTGACATTCTGTCCGGCATCACTTCCTAAAATGATATTCTGTTCTCCAAGGACATTATATCTTACTGTGATATATTGTCCTCCACCATTATTATATCATATCGCGATATTTTGTCCTTCAGCGACATTACATCCTAATGTAATATTTTGTCCTCTACCGATATTATAACCTAAAATGATATTTTGTCCTACACTGACATATTGCTCTACATTATTGCTTCGCCCTACTCTGTTATCTCCATTACACTCTATTTCCCCTTCCCTTTGAGTTTCTACCCCAAAAAAGGAACTAGTTCATTACAAACTCCCACAATGAGGTTTGTAAGAACACCTTTGCCTATGCGAGTAAGTTTGATCCCATCAGAAGAATAAAGGTCATGACACCTAGAAAAGAGATACCAATGATCAAGAAAGTGGTATCCCGGTTGCGTGCACAACTGTGGTAGCCTCACATTGATTCCTATGGCTCTACTGTTCCAACACGAGCCAGCGTAGATCCTCGGAAGGATCCCACAGGCTACGTGGGGGCTCCCACGCTCCTTGATCTCCTGAAGGAGGACCTTGTAATTCCAAACAAGTTCCTCTGATCTCATCCTACCCACATTACTTCCCGTATGAACAATCGTAACCCTGCTCGACCGCCTTTGCTCCCTGGTGGTCTGAGTACAATGACCGATCCAACAGCCCGGCTGACATACAAGCTTGCAACGTCGTTTAGTCTTCCACTGCTGGATGTCATCATAGCCTCGCACCATGGAGTCCCTCACCACCGAGAACTCCTGATTTTCAGCCACGTCATCTTCCAGCAGAGGAAAACGATTGGCTAGAGCTAACGATTGCTCACGGCAGTAGCAGAAGTGAAAGAGGTGGAACGCTCTTTGAATTGTGGGGAGGATTCACTCCTGAGAAGACGAATTTCCTCCTGACACATCCTGAGACGATCCTCCAGGTTCACACAACCTTCACAACCTTCACAAGCCATTTCGTTCCTCCTTCGGGAATACAAACGGCAAAGAAAAATAAATATATATGAAATATATGTATGTATATATATATATATATATTATATATATATATATAATATATATATATATATATATATATATATATATATATATATATATATATATATATACCTGGTACAGCATAGTGTCCTTCGACCTATTGCAATCAAAGTCTCTAAACCTTTAAAATCTCCTTAACTCGCCGCAGGGAAAGTTAATGGCCGGACCGAGTTCCTAATCCCATTTGCAGACGCTCATTCCCTTCCAAAAGCTTCCGCAGTTGTTCCTGAAGCCATTCTTCGCCGCCCAAGAGGTCCGTCGTCCGCGAAGACGTACATCTTGAAGAATGCAGAGGACGACGCCCTCGAACAACCTCAATGACCCTCGGACGATGGATTGAGACGCACGATTGACGCTAAGGAGGGGGTCGCCTCCTCTTACCGACAACTATCGTTGTTGATCGTTCTTCGGGAGATTTTTTTTTAAGTTTTCGTGATCATAAACCCAAAAGGGACCTCCTTCTCTACAGACTTTATCCTGACTAACGTAATTTTTTTTTTATTCTATTGAAAACAAATCACCGTAACAAAGGGATCAATGATGTATCAATATGTATATGTATCCTTGTGATTAATTGTTGCGTGTACAAATTTATGTTTTTTTTGTATATGTGTTTACTTAATTGCAACATATAGATAGAAATTTACATTCGTGGGACCACGACTCTGTCTCTATTGGTGAAAAAATTATCTTTATTCGTTTAAGTTTTTTGTATCATGTTTGT
>NC_134794.1:50689789-50704789 GCF_046742065.1 Oratosquilla oratoria | reverse complement strand
ATGGTGCATGTATGTGTATCCTGTTATTTACATTCTCATCCTAAAAGGAGAAACAAATTGTTTAAAACAGTTTATTGCTTGAGTAGGGTGTGAGTGGGGAGTGGGGTGTGGGTGTCGATGTATGAGTTCATACGAATGTGTGTAGATATATATGGAAGTGTATATATATATATGAACATATGTGAATGTGTAAATGACTGTATGTAATTGTAAGTGTATAGGAGTGAGAATGTACAAGAGTGTATTTTACTGTATGAGTTTGCGAGTCCTTTTGTGTGTGTGCACCCGCGTTTATGTATGTGTGTGTGTATGTGTGTGTGTGTGTGTGTGTGTGTGTGTGTGTGTGTGTGTGTGTGTGTGTGTGTGTGTGTGTGTGTGTGTGTGTGTGTGTGTGTGTGTGTGTGTGTGTGTGTGTGTGTGTGTGTGTGTGTGCGTGTGTGTGTGTGTGTGTGTGTGTGTACATGCGCGCTCGCGCACGTGTGTGTAATATATATGCGTATGTATACGTAGGTGCCCAAGTGTGTGCATGCGTGTGTACATATGTGGGTAGGTACACATAGGTGTGTGTGAAAGGATGTTTTTGCGTTAGGTCTCATTTTAATTTTATACTTTTTTTCTTAATAGCTCCATATTAGTTGGCTACACTTCAATTTCCATCTCTCTCCCCACCCTTCTCTTTCTCTCTCTCTCTCTCTCTCTCTCTCTCTCTCTCTCTCTCTCTCTCTCTCTCTCTCTCTCTTTCTGATCACATTCTCATAACTTTTTATTCATCCCTTCTACCTACATACCATTTTCTTTAAACTCCTTTTCTGCATTTTTAAAATTAAATTTTCATATTTATTCTGGCTGCCTCCAAGTGATTGCAATCAGATCAGGAAAAAGTCAATAAAAATCTGCGGATAACTTACTCAAGCTCATATTAAATAAACAAAAAATATACATTATTTCTTACCATAATTTTTACATAAGCTTCATGAAGAGCTTTAAAGTCTTAATTCGTTTCATCTTCAATTGGTAAAAAAAATCAACTGAATTATTAATTTTTCTTTTCAAACTTGAATTTCCATTCGACTTTAAGCTATTAATGTTCTCAAATTAACGTGACACAAAAAAATATAAGAAAAAACGAAAAGATGGTAAATATACGTTCCGTTCATAATTGCAATGTAAATATGAAATATTTATTATATATTACTTATTACATCGCTCAACTTTTATTTCATTCTAATCAACTTGGCTTACAGGCCCTCAAAATATATATATATATATATATATATATATATATATATATATATATATATACATGCACACACACACGTATATTATATATATATAAATATATATATATAAATATATATATATACATATATATATATATATATATATATATATATATGTATATATATATATATTTCATTGGACTCGACAAATACCGAATTCCTTGATTATAATGTGGGTTGAGATGTAGGAATTAATATATTTGTTTGCATATGAAGTACATTATGAAATAAGTCTGTTTACAAATCATTAAGCAATACAATGTTTAAGACATTATAGAAGGTTATGTGAGCATGCACATGCACCCACTGAATACACCCACACACACACACACACACACACGACTCAATGGCGCATTGGTAGCGTTCGCGGCCGCCAATACAACGGTGCTGGTTTGAATCCCGCCCAGGGCTAAAATAATTTTAGTATAGTTGTGCTGTGAGTCGTTACTCCAACTCTCGTGGGCGGGGAATTGGGTGTGTGTGCGCGTGTAAGGTCACAGCATTACCCAGATAACGGTCATATATAAGCTCTGAGCTCTCTTCCGGGAAGATAATAACTGCCGATCACGAGTCCAACAAGTGATCCAAGACCATGGTAAATCACGCACACACACTCACACACACACACACACACACACACACACACACACACACACACACACACACACACACACATATATATATATATATATATATATATATATATATGTATATATATGTATATATATGTATATATATATTTATATATATATATATATATATATATATATAGACACACACAGATAGCATTATAGGTTTATGGAATAGTTTGGAACAGTAAAGGCAAATAATATTAGGTCAGTCTAAAATCTGAATTGACACTTGGGAATGCAGAGACGAGCCCTAGAGCATAGAGATTATCAAGTATACTGCATGTATATATATATATATATATATATGTATATATATATATGTATATATATATATGTATATATATACACACACACATATGTGTATACCGTATGTATCCTACAAATTAAGAACACAATGATCAGCGTTATTATTGTGAACATTAGTAACACAATACAAATAAATAAAACAAAACAAAAACAAAAACAGATAAACTAGTGAATGACAACTCCAATGACACAGCTATACACAGAGAAAATAGGGAAGAAACTGTTTGAAAAAAAATCAGTCAAGAAAAAGAGAGAAAGACAAACAGAAAGAAGAAAGTAGGGAACGCGACAATAAGGCGTGTGAACAAAACCTCCCAGAGTAAACGGAAATCAAAAAGCATCGAGCTCATCGTCTTTGTCAAAGACTCAAAAGCCAAAGACGAGACGGGGGTCTTCTTCCCCAAGCAAAGCAGCACAGGCAGTGTACAGGGGGAGCCTTGGGCTAAGGAATACAAAGACTACTTACCATAATGAGGAATGAGTTGTGTAAGACCCAGAGAGAAGCTGGAGCCCCCTCCCCCCTAAAAAAATCCAGCTCTCTCTATAAAAAAAAAAAAAAAAAAAAAAAAAAAATCTCACTATGACCAGAACAAAAACACTTGACTTCATCCTGCAAAAGAATACTTTTCGAACAAAAGCAAGACGGGGAAGAAATCCTTTTTTTGCGGGTGTAATGCTTCTAAGCTATTTCTCTCAATCTGGTGGTCTCTGAGGATCCCATAGACTTACAAATGTGGAAGCACGAACCAAAAGACTAGTATTAGTTAGGAGATAACTAGCGAGTCTATTCAGTGCTGGAGTTTCTTAAAAGGAAATAAAGAAACAGCAAGACATATATATAATATACGTGACGAAAGGCCGGTCAACAACCTCTGGTCTAATTGAAAAAACTATTAACAAATAACTAATGAAATAACTAAGAAATAACTATTATGTCATTGGGAGACATTTTTACTGTATAAAACATACAACGTATACTAAGAGTCTAGTTTTGACGTCCTTTTTCTCTAATTTCATAGAATTTATATATAATCTCTTATAAACATACACAGACAAGCCGTCGTCTCGTATGCAGATCTTATTGAAGGTGACATTACTCTGCGTTGTGTCCGTGTTGAGGGTATTTTTATTCTGGCTTACGCCAAGAGATTCTATTAAATATCCGTGTGTGTGCTAGTGACCCGATCGAAAACGCTCTAGTCTCCCATTCCCTTAGTTGTGGGTTCGAATCCCGCACTCCTCTCCGATTCCCAGCAGTGACTGTTCGTTACTTGGCCCAGCAGTCCCCAAAGTGCATCATGGGGCACAGGTGGCGGCTCCGGCCGCAGGTACTCAGCGCTTCCTGGTGTAGGCTCCTCCTAAACTTCACCACGAAGGAAGGGAAGCACGTCTTCCTTCAACAACTCCCCTCCTTCCGTGCAGCGTGGCACTTTTTCCTAAGCTCTCGTTCCCGCCAGACTATCTAATTCTTTATTACTAAGTGTCACGGAGAAAGAGAGAGGGAGAGAGACAGAGAGAGAGAGAAAGAGATAGATAGATAGATAGATAGAGAGAGAGAGGGAGGGAGAGAGAGAGAGAGAGAAAGAGAGGGGGAGAGGAGAGAGAGAGAGAGAGAGAGAGAGAGAGAGAGAGAGAGAGAGAAAGAGAGAGGGAGAGAGAGAGAGACAGATAGAGAGGGAGAGAGATAGAGCGAGGGAAAGAACAAAGAGAGAGAGAGATAGAGAGAGAACTTAACCCACAGGCCTACAGTTACTGTATACTTAGCCATGCGATATTTCTTGAAAAAAAAAAATCTTTCACGGGTGTATACATCAGAGCGGCCACTAAAGGTGTTAGATTAGAATTTACAATGAGGATGGGGGGTGCGGGGGGAGGGGGTTGATAACGAGCTGGGAGGAAATTGGATCAAGCCTTGTAATCACCACTAAGAGATTCCCAAGTCCAGCACAAAATAGATAAATAAATGTATACATATAGATATATATATATATATATATATATATATATATATATATATGTATATATATATATATTATATATATATATACACATATATATATATATATATATATATATATATGTATACATATATGAATAAATGAATAGATAAGATAAATGAATAAATAAATAAATAAATGAATAAATGAGATGAATAAACAACTAAATTGATAAAAGTAAATGAATAAAAGTAAATGAATAAAATCATAAACACAATAAGATAAAATAGAATGAATAAAGTGAAATTGATTAAAATAACATTAAACAAAATAAAATATGATGACAAAACAAAATTAGATAAACATATAAAGTATGCATGATATAAAATGCAATTATAACTAAATAAAATGAAAATTAGATCAACAGAGAATTAAGAATTAAACAAAACACAATGAGATAAACTACAGAAAACTTAACTAAAAGAGAATAAGACAAAACAAAGTAGAGACGAAAAAATAAAAAAGGATACAAAATATATATAAGATAAAAAAAATAACAGGAATTGAAAAATAAGTAAAATCAAATAACGTTAAAATACGACCTTCTGTTTAACAATACAAGCATGGCTGGATTTGTTTGTGCTTGAATGCTTTCACGTAGGTATGGATGTAATTTATGCGTGTATGGTGCATGCATGCACGTATGTATGAATACCCGTGTAAATGCGTGCCTGTATACGAGTACATGCATTTACATATGTGTTGGGACTATATCCCTTCTGTACCTGGTTGTACTTTCCCTTTCATACTCTCTGCCGTTAGTTGATTTAATTTATCAGTGGTGATTCCTTTCGGGAGCACGGTCTTACGGTTGTTGTTGTTGTTGTTGCTGTCGTCGTCATTATCATTATTATCATTATCATCATCATTATTATCATCATCATCATTATCATTGTTATTATTATTACTATTATTATTATTTTTGTTAACATTATTATAATCACTATTATTATCATTACTACTATTATCATTATCATCAAGATTTGTTTTGTGGGAGGGAACAGGGTGGTTGTAGTGGAGTATGTAGGGGATGGAATGGGTGGAAGTGTTTTCTATACCTTTTTCTTTTGGGCTACATCCCGTGTATGGGGGAAAAAGCCTTTGGTATATGTATGTAATACTATTATCATGAATATTATCATTACTAATGTTATTATCAATATCATCATTACTATCATTACTATTATCAGAATATTATTACTATTAATACTAATTATTACTGTTATCATTATTGCAATTATCATTATTATTAATATTATCATCATCCTTATTATTACTAATATTACTATCATTATCATCATTATTGTCGTTATTACTACTGTTGCTATTACTATTATTATCACCAATCCCTTCTTTACAGCGTGGTCTTGTTTTCTGAATATTCTTGTCACCAGGCGATTTTATTCACCCTTGTGGGGATCACAAACAATCTGCATGAACTCCTTAAGCCCCTGTCGTCACACATTCACGATTCTCGTCAAATGTTGTGAATTTGAAAAGCTGGAAGACGACTTCGCTTAATTGGGGTTCACACGGTCTAACGGTTCGTCGAACGCGGTTCGACAGACACGTATTCACCTTGGTCTTTGGATCACGTGTTGGACTCGTGACCGACAGCTATTTCCCTCCCGGAAGAGAGCTCAGAGCTCGTATGACCGATCTGTGGGTAATGCTACGACCTTTCACACACACACACACACCCAACTCCCCGCCCACGAGAGTCAGAGTAACGACCCGAAGCACAGCGATACCGAAATAATTTCGGCCCTGGGCAGGATTCGAACTGGGTACTGCGAGCACCACCATACTTCCCAGTCCAGCACTCTACCACCGCGCCACGTGTTTAAAGTGATGTGTGAACGGAGTATTTGGTTGTCGAACACGTTGTTCGACAACCAAATACCCCGTTCACACGTTCACACATCACTTTAAACACGTGTCTGTCGAACCGCGTTCGACGAACCGTTAGACCCCCCTCTTACTGTATGCTAGACTTCCCTAAGTCTAGAATTCAACAGTGTCTCATAGTCGTCTAGGTTTGACATCTCTTAGTTCGTCCTTCAGCTTTTCAGTATATGACGCAAAGGTGATTTGACATTTGGAGATTCGAAAAATAAAAGATCGTAACCGAAGTCGTTTCTACCGTGAGGAAACCACGGCTGTACCGCATAGTCAAGGAAAAACTGCGCGGTTGTGTGTGAATGCCTCCATTGACTTACATTGTAATTGAACCGCCGCGGTTGAAACCGCTAGTGTGAACAGGGCCTTTCTGCCGTCTGGCGAATTTTATCGATTCATTTCTGTGTTACCTCCCCTTGAGGGGATTAGAAGGCGAGGAGCCTACGCCAGGAGGCGCTGAGCTGAGTAGCTGCGGCCGAAGCCGTCATTTTTGCCCTATGATGCGCATTAGGGACTTTTTGGGCAGGTAACTAACAATCACTACTGGGAATCGGAGGGGAGTGCGGGATTAGAACCCACAACTAAAGGAATGCGAAATCGGCAAGTTTTCGGATTAGGCTGAAGTGCAAAGTGAGGAGACGCAAACTGAAGCATTTGGGATTTTTTAAAACAAAGTTTTGATTACTTGGGAGATTTTTCTTCTTCGTCTCAGGAAAGTAGCACATATCAATATTGAAAGAAAAAAATCTAGGAATGTGGAGTATATATTTAGTATATATTCCACGTTCCTAAACTTTTTACTTACATTTTTTTCTAAAAAAAAAAAAAAAAAAAAAAAAAAAACTTCAACCCTATGACTTTAGGACTATAAAATGAAATAAAGCAAACTGAATAAAACGAAATAAGAAAAAAAATGAAATGGAATAGATAAAATGAAACAAAATGGTGTAAAAAAAAAAAAAACGAAAAAAAACGAAGAATACAGAGAACCAAACGAAAAGTAATGGGAACAGTTAAAACGGGACACCTGAAAGGTGAACGTGATGATAAGGGAAACGGCGAAAGATAAGGGTGAAACATTCTCTGCCAGCGATCTTGTTTTCACAATACTGTAGGGAAGGCACGTGTATGTGTATGTGTGTGTTTGTGTGTGTGTGTGTGTGTGTGTGTGTGTGTGTGTGTGTGTGTGTGTGTGTGTGTGTGTGTGTGTGTGTGTGTGTGTGTGTGTGTGTGTGTGTGTGTGTGTGTGTGTGTGTGTGTGTGTGTGTGTGTGTGTGTGTGTGTGTGTGTGTGTGTGTGTGTGTGTGTGTGTGTGTGTGTGCGTTCGTGTGTTGTATTTCCGAGCGGAGATGGGGGTGTTCTTAGAATATGAAATTGAACGGTGGGTAGAAGTTACTCTCCGACGTTGCCTATTGGCCTAACCAACACTTAGAAAAGAGCTACAGTTGTGTTATTTTTAATTAACCTATATGCACACACACACACACACACACACACACACACACACACACACACACACACACACACACACACATATATATATATATATATATATATATATATATATATATATATATATATATATATCAACAACCGATTACGTTTGATAGCGTAATCGGTAAGTCACCACAGCACTTGTCATGCGCTAGCCGGGTTCGAGTCCTTGGTAGTACCGCATTTCAATTTCTGCATGTTAGCCTCCATCGAGTCTCCCGATGTTGATGGCTTAGAATTAAAGTGCACTGTGGTTGTTAAAATGTATCTCTAATCACTGGTACCCATTCAGTGTTGTATATATATATATATATATATATATATATATATATATATATATATATATATATAAGTATGTATATATATATATATATATATATATATATATATATATATATATATATACATATATATATATATATATATACTTTTTTCAATGGTCCGAGTAAGGAGAGTGTTTTAGAACCTCGCAATAGATGTGGTTTACATTGTTCGAGGTGCTAACACCAAGTATATCACACATAACACGTACGCGACAATGATACGTCATGCTTCTCGTGACACGTGCATATGTCATAATAAACGCCAAATGCCACGTGTGAAGGAATGAAAATTAACTTAATTTTTTTTTTTTTTATAACACGCTTTGATCTACAACCTTAGTCTCTTATTCAAGCTTCCGCCAAGCGACTTTATTCATCTGAAGGGATACAATTTTTCAGATGACTTCATACTTTCATGTCCAACCAAACGTCATGATTGGCTGATCTCCTTCGCAGACGGCCAATCACGATGATTCGTTCTGTAGTCACAAGTCACGATTGGCTGCGCTCGTGTGCCGTCGACCAATCATAGGTTTTCCTTGCCGAGTCACAAGTCATGATTGGCTGCACTTGGGTGCCCTGGGCCAATCAGAAGCTTTCTTTGTTCTACTAGGGAGGTTCGCTTTGAGGACTTCGGGGTAAGTTGGTCTGACCTACATCTACGTAAGTCAATAATGTTTCCACTCCCCACGTCCCATGCCCATCCCTCACCTGAAAAAAAAATGAATAAAAAATAAAAATAAGATAAATAAATAAAACTTTCTTTGATAACTGACGGGTCCCTGAATCGAATAAACACAAAAATAATTCCATCAAAGGCTAACGATCTGTTTTCTTCTGCCTCTTGTAAAACCTGTAAACAGTCCAGTATGTTATGATTCTACTATAGAGATATATTCAAGAGCTTGAGTTTATATGTATATGCATAAACATTATAAGAGCCAAACCTTAGGTTTTCTGGTTGGAAAAAACTCCCAGACCCTCTTATGCCTTGACTTCTCACAGGAATATACCCATAGTTACAAGGAGCAGGATACCTAGTCCCACACTCCGTCCCGTTTTAGCCGCCTTGACGGCCCGAGTGGGGAGACTCGGTGGCAGTACTCTTCTTCCCTCTACCACTGGGGAAAAGCGAAAATGTAAATATATACTCAAAGAAGTGGTACAAGATAGTATTAAAGGAGAGTGTGACAACATAACGGAGGGACAATAGCAGTACAATAAAGTATCAGGCTCTGGTCCATAGGGGCGCCCAAAATAGTCCCTAAAGTATCGATTGCATGCTACTGCAGTTTGTACTGCAGAATAACATACAGCCAATACCCGAGACGGGGAGTGGAATGGGTTGGAGTAGGTACGTGCCTTTGACTTGCTACCTCCCTTATAAGGGGGAAAAAGCTCTTGTTATATAGATAGATAGAAACTCACACACACACACACACACACACGAATATGTAGAATATGTATATATATATATATATATATATATATATATGTGTGTGTGTGTGTGTGTGTGTGTGTGTGTGTGTGTGTGTGTGTGTGTGTGTGTGTGTGTGTGTGTGTGTGTGTGTGTGTGTGTGTATTCACACGTGTGTGTTTGTATTCACCTTGGTCTTTCATCTTAGTCTTTGGATCACGTGTTGGACTCGTGATCGACAGCTATTTCCCTCCTGGAAGAGAGCTCAGAGCTCGTATGACCGATCTATGGGTAATGCTATGACCTTACACACACACACACACCCAACTCCCCGCCCACGAGAGTCGGAGTAACGACCCGAAGCGCAGCGATACCGAAATTATTTCGACCCTGGGCAGGATTCAAACTAGGTACTACTGCACCCCCGTACTAGCTGTCCAGTACTCTATCAACCGCGCCAACGAGTCGTGTGTGTGTGTGTGTGTGTGTGTGTGTGTGTGTGTGTGTGTGTGTGTGTGTGTGTGTGTGTGTGTGTGTGCGTGTGTATGTGTGTGTGCGTGTGTATGTATGATCTTTCTACTTAGGTCAAATTAATTTTGCGATGGAATCATATCCCTTTCATAGCATAATTCTTTTTGATTAGTAATAAATCTTTTTTGTACAATCACAATTCATATACGGACACTCTGAACTGAAATACAGGTATTTGATAAAGACTCAGATGTCATCAGTTTTGTTCATCCATTTTCAATTGAAATGATTCTCAAAGAGATTACATACATGAAACAGGACAAAAAAAAAAAAAAAAAAGGAAAATCGAAATAATGAGTGTGTCAGTATATTTATCATTTTGTCAAATTCTCCGTCAAAAGTATGTCACATTTGATTATTATTCTCACTAGTTCAGGTGTTAAGTATGAGTATTTTGGAGGATATAATTAGGTTTTCTGTCCCCAGAGCATTTTTTTTAAGGGGACCAGTATCTAATCACAATAAAATCATATATCATGGCTAATAGCACCTGATTTATTTCAGCTCAGAGAGTCAATATAGTGTAGGTATAAAGACTTTGTTTCTAACCTAACGAACAACGGACTACGCCCGACCCGCTACGCGGGGTTTGGACCTTCGGGCAAGCTCGCTTCCCTCGCAGCCAATCAGTCGTCTCCGTTAAAGCCACATCACCACTTGCGGCCAATCCGTCGTCTCCGTTGCCGTCACGTCACCACTCTCTCAGCCAATCAGGGGCCAGAGGAGACGGGTCCAACTGATCACAAAAGTTCTGGGGCAAAGTCATTGCTATTATGCAATTAAACCACTGACTCATGTTAGAATGATAACGCTCCATTTACAAGATGAAAGCAATCACTGTTATCTATCTTATGTGTAACTGTACATGTGCATACGTACACACACACACACACACACACACACACACACACACACACACACACACACACACACACACATATATATATATATATATATATATATATATGTGTGTGTGTGTGTGTGTGTGTGTGTGTGTGTGTGTGTTGTGTGTGTGTGTGTATACATATACATACATATGTACAGTATATATATATATATATATATATATATATATATATATTTATATATATATATACATATATATATATATATATATATATATATATACATATATGACGTAAGTGAAGTAGGAAACACAAGAGTCTTAGTCTTGAGTTTATTCCTGACTAGTTTCGCAGGTATGCTTCTTCCTTTGAAAAAGTATACCTGCGAAACTAGTCAGAAATAAACTTAAGACTAAGACTTCTGTGTTTCCTACTACAGTTACGTCAACCTGTCAGAATGTCTCAATATATATATATATATATATATATATATATATACACATTATATATACACGCATATATATATGTATATATATATATATATATATATATATATATATATATATATATATATATATATACTCATGTGTTTGCGGGTGTCTATATATATATATATATATATATATATATATATATATATATATATTGTAACGTAATATTAGATATTACGTCATATGTGTAATTATGTTATAGAATTGTGTTCCTTTGTATTACATAACTATGTTCATATTTCTTGTCTATGTATGTATTGTAACAATGTTAAGCAGTAACGCCCGTCCACTATATGTAATCTTGCCTACGTGCGGAGAGAGGTGCGCACTCTTGTAGAACAAACAGACAAGCGAAATCCTGAATAGTTCGGAGCGCACAGATTTGACAGTTACTAAATAAGTAGATTGTTCAAGCGAGTCGAGGGTCCTAAAACTACCCATGTTGACGTGTGTTAACTTACCCTCCTCCTCACCCGCACCCTTAACCGGAAGTATCCCGCTTCCGGTCCAATGGTATATAAGCGGTTGAAATCGCTGACTCCTTGTCATTTCTCGCATATCTTATCTCTTGATAAAAACTGGAAGTTTAGACTCATGAGACGATTGGTGTGAAGTGATCACCCTTTTTGCCTACATTACGTGTCTGATATACATTGCATTACTTATACTTATATTTGTACTTATTACTTATTCTGATGCATGTTCCTGATCTCTTTGTACTTAGATAGTACCATATTGTATACGTATCTTGTTTCTTATTTGAACGATAATTTCAATATTCTTATAATCATGTAACGGTCCCATTGACCCTACTGCCCATTCTCTTTTGTATTGATTGCCTGTAAATATTTTCCATTAATAATTTCGTTTACTAGTTTTATCGCTAGTTTAATATTCCTTTCCTGGAATCTTCTTTGTTACCTTTACTTCTAGTCTTACGAATTATCTAGGCCCTGACCAGATAGTTCAGTCCTACAGTGGCTTCTAGAAGTGAGCTGGTTCTTAAGCACTTATCCGTTATACGTAACGTATCTTCACATACCAGCCAGCCCGTAACAAAGTGGCGACCTTGCCAGGATATTGGATCAGGTATTTAACACATTCTTATAGAGATGGATGATATAATTCAAGAATTCGTTCAAAATCCCAAGGTAAGTTTCTTAAAGAAACAAACTAAAGACACTTTGATAGAAATAGGCAAGCACTTTGGAGTAGACATTGATACAAGTTTGCGAAAGAAAAAAATACTTCAGGAACTCGTTGAAAATCTGATCGAAGATGAGATCTTATCTCCAGAAGAGATTACAGCTATACAAATTCCTTCAAATAGGTTAGAAATAGAGGCACGACTAACCGAACTTAAGATTAAGGAGATTGAATTAAAGGTCAGGAGAGTAGAAATTGAGGAGGAAGCTAAACTGAAACAAATGCAAATTGAGGCAGAATTTAGAGCTAGAGAAGAGGAAGCTAAAGCGAAACAAGTAGCTAAAGAGGAGGAAACTAAACTGAAACAAATGCAAATTGAGGCAGAATTTAGAGCTAGAGAAGAGGAAGCTAAAGCGAAACAAGTAGCTAAAGAGGAGGAAACTAAACTGAAACAAATGCAAATTGAGGCAGAATTTAGAGCTAGAGAAGGAGAAACTAAAGTCAAATTGGCAGAGTTAGAATTAAAGAAGGCGGAAGTAGAAGCTAGGATTGTTGATAGACAACCCGTAGTTCAGGAAGGTCATATAGATATTTCCAAGTATGTAAAACTTCTACCCCAATTTTCAGAGGGAGAGCCAGAAATTTTCTTTCTTCAGTGGGAAAAATTGGCGCAACAGTTACAAATCCCTAAAGAAAATTGGCCATTAATCATTCAAACACAATTTAAGGGTAAGGCTCAGCAAATTTATACTTCTCTTTCAGAAGCAGAAAGCGAGTATGATAATATGAAAGCTTGTATTTTAAAAGCTTATGAACTAATACCAGAGGCCTATAGACAGAAATTCCGTAATTATAGGAAGACACCTCAGTTAACATACGTAGAATATGCGGCTCAACAAGAGAGGTTATTCAATAGGTGGTGTTTGGCTAGTGAAACGGACACCTTAGATAGACTTAAACAGTTGATTTTGTTGGAGCAGTTTAAGAATACCTTAGAGACAGATCTTAGGATTTTTATAGATGATCATGTTCCCGAAACTTTAACTAAAGCTGCTGTATTGGCTGATGAGTTCACACTAAATCATAAACCTAAGTCAAGACAAATGGAATCCCAAAAGTCAAAGTCATATATTCCAGATTCAACAAAATACTCTGATCCTTGGTCCCCAAAGAAACACTTTGAAAATCAGTCTAGCCCATCACATTTCAGTTACAGGTCTGATTTCAATCAATATCCTCCAAACCAACCTTGGCAAAGAATGGAAAGGTTTAAGACTAATCCCCCTGTAACTTGTTCATATTGTAAACAGGTTGGCCATCACATTTCTAATTGCAGAAAGAGACTGACACCCTCATTCTCCAATAAGACACCAACTCTTGTAAGTAATATAAAATCAGATGATTCAAAATCCTCTATTCAGGATAAACTACCAAAGAAGCCGGTATTGTCAAGTAATGTAGAACCCCCCTCATCAGATCATGATCCTTGTTTCAAACCATTTGTATCTTCAGGAACTATATCTCATAGTAGTAGTTCACAACAATATCCTATTTCCATACTCCGAGACACAGGAGCAAAGCAAAGTCTGATTTTAAATTCTGTCTTGCAGAATCTGGGTGAGTCATATACAGGTTATGATATATTGATAGAAGGAGTTGGAGGAATTGTAAAATGTCCATTACATAATGTTTTCTTGCGGTCTGATTTAACAACCGGAATGGTTAAAGTAGCAGTAGTAGACTCTCTTCCCATAGTAGGAATATCCTTATTGTTGGCCAATGACATCGCTGGAAGCAAAGTCATTTCTCCCTTAATAACAAATAACCCTAAGACCTCAGTAGAACCTTCAGATAACTTACAGTTGTTTCCCGCTTGTGCTGTAACCAGATCTCAGTACAAGAAATCTGAAGAGGAGACCTATAATTTAGAATCCCTATTCTCCCAAACTGACCCATCTTCTTCTTCACCAGTTGCTCTATCTAGAGCAGAATTAATCAAAGAACAGAAGTCAGATCATTCTCTTAAAAATTTGTACGAGATTGTTTCATCTCCAGAAGAAGTTGAAAAAATGTCACGAGGTTTCTATATAGAAAACGGAGTCCTAATGCGAAAATGGAGAGCATCCACCGCAACCGCTGACCAGCCATGGCAAGTAAGGAATCAAATAGTCCTCCCTCTTGGTTTCAGGAATAATGTTCTAAGATTGGCTCATGATACTCCCTTAGCAGGTCACTTAGGGGTAAGAAAGACCTTGTTCAACAGAACCCAACATTTCCATTGGCCCACGGTTGTCAAAGATGTTGCCCAATATTGTAAAACATGTCATACATGTCAACTTGTAGGTAAGCCCAACCAGAAAATTGTAGAAGCTCCACTCCATCCCATTCCTGTAATGGAAGAGCCATTTAAAAAAGTTCTTATTGACTGTGTAGGACCTTTACCTCCTTCAAGTAAAGGAAATCAGTACATTCTCACAATCATGTGTATGAGCACTCGTTTTCCAGAAGCCATTCCTTTGAAAAATATTAAAGCTCAAAACATAATCAGAGAAATGTTGAAATATTTCACTATGGTAGGATTTCCTAAGAACATTCAAAGTGATCAAGGAAGTAATTTTCTTTCCAACAAGTTTAGAGAA
>NC_134794.1:50667289-50669789 GCF_046742065.1 Oratosquilla oratoria | reverse complement strand
CAACAACCATCACTATAAAGGAAAAAATGCAAAAAATAATCCCTTTCATACTCAGGAAGATGAAATTGTTCTCCGGTTCGACGTCACACGATTATATCGAGATTAAGGTAAAGTCTCTCTGAAGCAAAGAGGGTTAAGCCTGTTTTTAACTTAACTCTCTTCATACTAAAACCTGCTCGTCGTTCTAAGGGTCTTATCACACTGGGGTTCCATGGGCTTCAGCAGCGCCGACAGTAAGGAATTCGTTTGGGTAAAAACGACTTCGGTTACCAAAAAATTCTATTTTCAAAATTTCCAAATATCAAATCATATTTCCCTCATATATAACAAAACTGAATGATAAACTAAGATAATTTAAACCTATACGAAGGTTAGACATCCTGTTGAAATGTATTTTTAGAGTCGTCTAGATTTCTGTAAGCGAATTTATATTCTTGTTATTCAGACGGAAGTTGGAGGTAAGATGTGGGAGAAAATATAGCCCAGTGTGATACCCCCTTTACTCTGGCTAAAACTAAGCCGTTTATTTCAGCTACATGCTCAGTGCACACCATGAAAAAGAGGAGTAAGAAGAGGAGGAGATGCAGGGGAGAGAAGAGAAACAGGAGGAGGAGCAACAGTAGCAGCAGGAAGAAGAGATGGAAGAGGAGGAGGAGTAGGAGGACGAAGAGAGGAGGCGGAGGAGGGGGGAGAATAGGAGCAGTAACAGGAAGAAAAGGAGGTGGAGGAAGAGGAGGTCGAAGAGAGGAGGTGGAAGAGGAGAAGGAGCTGCAGTAGCAGCAGGAAGAATAGGAGATGGAGGAGTAGGAGTAGGAGGACGAAGAGAGGAGGTGAAGGAGGAGTAGGAGGACGAAGAGAGTAAGTGGAGGAGGAGGAACAGAAGGAAGAGGAAGGGAGGCAGCAACAGAAAGAAGAGGAGGTGGAGGAAGAGGAAGTCGAAGAGAGGAGGCGGAACAGGAGGAGAAGCACGAAGAGAAAGAGAAGGTGAAGGAGGAGTAGGGTGTTAAGAGAGGAAAGAGGAGGAGGAGGAGGAGCAGGAGGAAGAGGAGGAGGAGTAAGAGGAGAAGGAGGAGGTAAAGGGTGAGAAGGAGGAGGAAGAGGAGAGAAAGGTGAAGGAGGGGGAGGAGAAGGAGGAGGTAAAGGATGAGAAGGAGGAGGAACAGGAGAGGGAGGTGAAGGAGGGGGAGGAGGAGGAGGAGGAGGAGGAGGAGGAGGAGGAGGAGGAGGAGGAGGAGGAGGAGGAGGAGGAGGAGGAGGAGGAGGAGGAGGAGGGAGGCTCCAAAGAGATCAGAAAGGGCGAGACGAGATTAGCGAGGGCCAGAGTTGGCCAGAGAGAAAAGTGGCCTGGATTAGGAGGCTCTTCTTCAGAGTACAGGGAATTGAACAAACGGGAACGGGGGTGTCTGCCTGGGAGCTCACCTGAGAGTATACCCTCCTTCCCCCTCAAACCCTCAAAAAAAAAAAAAAGGAGGAAACTGCAAGAGACCATTAAGCCTACACTAAACAGTTCATCATCCATACGATCACCTAATCTTCTCTCAGAAATACCAATTGTTTCAGCGCTTCTCATATGGTTACTGAGTCTATTCTTTTCATTAACCATTCTATTGGTAAACCAATTCTTGTCTATTTCCTTCTTAAGCCTAAATTTGTCCATAAAGAGGTTTGCCAGAGATTAATCCCCTTCATAATAAATAGATGAATATATGAAGCTTCTAAGCTCTATCAGGAATAACACCTTTGCCCTAAGTGCTTGGATATCCAGGGATAGAAATATTTCTCCTCCAGTGAAGAATAATATTTTAACTGACGGTACACTAATTTTAACTAACATTACAATAATTTGTTCAGCTCAGTGGAATTTATCTCTTAAAGAACACTGTGTGTATCACGGTGTAGTCGCTTTATTCTGGCTAGACCATAGGCGGTTTTATTACAAGACGTCGTGCCCTGTTGGTAGCGGTTGTGTGAGAGTTTTGCGTTAAGGCGGTATCACACTGGGGTTTTTTCCTCCGACTTTTGCAGGAGATTTTCAGCCTGCAGCTTTCGGGAAGGAACCTGATCTGCTGGAGGGAAAGTGATTTTCCTCCACCATATCAAATAACATTAAATATATTTTTGTTGAGAAAATAAAATAGTTTGCAAAAGTGAATTTACGGCGGAAAAATTTATGGAAGTGCCGTTGAACAGGTTTGAGGAAAAAATGGCTCAGTGTGATAACGCCTGTGCTACCTGATAGAACCCAAAAACAGATTAATAAAATCACCTGTAGACGTATTGAGATACAGGATAAGTACCACCTGGTACGTAAGGGTCTACGAACCGATTAATGTTTACCAGACTATTCTATTCAACTCATGGTTAAGGGACATCGATTGTGGGATTTTACTATATGTTCATGATACAACAAGAGTTAATATTTGTAGGGTTTTATGTTAGCACCGTGCCCAAAATTGTCATCTACAAAGCTCTGGCGCCAAGTTAATTAGTTTTGGTGCCG
>NC_134794.1:50662289-50664789 GCF_046742065.1 Oratosquilla oratoria | reverse complement strand
TGAAGGAATTTTCTTCTCAAGATTTAGAGATGTTTGCTTGTTATTTTTGTTTTGTTACTGAATAAAAAAAATCTCGTAATATTCAGAGCTTTCTGTCATTGACTTTCTATTAAGACATATATCACGTTACCTTTGCTTGGCTGAAACCGTCTGTATGCTGATAGATTAAACGACTAAGGTCTTACAACCTTTATACTATTTTCCCAAACAAGTCCCCCCACTTTTTTTTTTTTTTTTTGCTATCATCGAATAATTTTCCTTTTGCTGTAAAAAAAAATGTTACACATTGCAGATTTCTTTTGTCTCCATCGCTAAAAGATCCAGTGATTGGAATTTCTCATCATGTTTTTCTATCGGATGTGTTCGGCCGATATAATACATATCATCTTCTCTAAACTAAAGTATCAAATTACAGCTTCTTTTACAATCAGGACGTGGTTTGCTGACAGTCCCCCGGGGGAGAGGGGGAGGTGGAGTGGGTGGGAGGAGTCGCAGGGTGGGAGAAGAAGATTTTTTTTTTTTTTTTTTCTTACTGTGATTTCATCTCCTACACCTTCGCTTCCCCACAAATATCTAAGGAAACTTTTCTATATGTACTGACATCTGAATTAGATTTTGATGAATTAACCTCAATAACCACACAAGAACATATTTTAAGCAAAAATGAACAATACAGAAGACTTTGTCGAAATATATTTTCCATCTTATTCCATTGTCCATATATTTTCCTCTCATATTTCTTAACATTTATATATTTTACCCATTCATCTAAGTATTTATTTTGCCATTCGTGTATTCTAAACAATAATTATTTATAGTTTAATTTGAGTACCACAGGGGAAGATAGACAATCCAGCTATTTACACAAACATCAATGATACATCAATGATAAGTCAGTAACACGTCAATGATACGTCAATGACATGCCAATACTACGTCAATGAAACGTTTCTATGACGAACTTTAGCCAACGTTTAAGTCAACGTAATCCTTAAACATTCTTGACATAACAAATAGTTAAAGGAAGTACCTACAGGCATTGTAACATACATTTTAATCCATCACTTTAACTGCGGCACGTATGGGAACCAAGTTATGTGTTAAATCTTAGTTGACACTGTTTATGATGAGAGTTAGCTGAGGGGTTCATGAATATAGGGAATCTGCTCAAGGAACGTGAGTTTTCTATATATGGTACGACTATAAGTAACTGGGTACATGGGGATGTTTGTATATAAGAATGTTGATATAAACTTCAAAAACAATGAACAGTATTCAGAAATCTTAATAACTTTTTTATAACATTAGAAATAAGAACATGAGAATGGGGAAGACTGCAAGAGGCCATAAGGCCTACATTAGGCAGTTCCATGTACCTCACTACCTGTCATCCCTATTCATAAAATTTTCTAATCTTCTCTTTTTTTTTTTTTTTTTTTCTTTTTTTTTAAATCACTACATGGTTACTAAGTCCATTCTAGTCGTTAACACCTCTGTTGGTAAACCAGTTCTTTCGTATTTCCTTCTTAAACCTAAATTTTGGTACATGGTTATGTTTTACGTTCGTAAAGAGGAGTCCAGGGCCTTGTTGTCGGAAAATTTCAGAGTAACAGAATTCTGTTACTCTGAGTCCAGTGTTTGAAATCTTCCGACAACATGGTTATGTTTATACACAAGAATATTTACATATACTTTGAAACCATAAACTGTATTCTAAACTTTTAATAACTTTGATATAATCTTAGAAACACGTCAATCTTAATCAGCATACCTTTTATAAGCCTTTTCAAACAATGAACAGGAATGTCCTTAATGAACTTTTAATTTTGTTCCAGTTATCACTTGGTGATTTTATTCAGCTCAGAGGAAAATTAGATGTCTCAGTGAATTAGCTAACTAGATCGAACAACCTAGTTAGTATAATCTTGATACTCTTGAATAGTTCATCAATCTTTTGTTATTTCCTTCTGGCTAATTTCAGATTATTGTATTCAGCTTACGTGAAACACAGACACACACACATACATACACTTACACACACATACACACACAGACACATATACACACACACTCATACACACACACACACACACACACACACATTCACAAACGCACACACATATACACACACACACATACGCGCACACAAATACATGCATACACACACACATTCACACACAAACACACACACACACATACACACGCACACACACACACACGCACACATACATGCATACACACACACGCACACACACACACACACACACACACACACACAAACACACACACACCTCCCCCTAATTGTTACTTGCAGCTTCAAAAGGCAACGAATTTATTTTTGTGTTTCGATAATCTAATCTAATTGGAGTTATAGAAACTAGATTATCACAGATATATCTTTTGTGGTGGATTAATATTCATATTAATGCCTAGTTACATGTAAACCAATTCATTCTGTTTGGTGCAGAGCTTAGAACAGAAGAGGCTACTCATGCCACTG
>NC_134794.1:50647289-50649789 GCF_046742065.1 Oratosquilla oratoria | reverse complement strand
AGAGAGAGAGAGAGAGAGAGAGAGAGAGAGAGAGAGAGAGAGAGAGAGAGAGAGAGAGAGAGAGAGAGAGAGAGAGAGAGAGAGAGAGAGAGAGAGAGAGAGAGAGAGAGGTAGCATGGGAGGAGGTAGGGCCAAGGGAACGTTGACCCCCCCCATACACACACACTTACACACACACACACACACACACACACACACACACACACACACACACACACACACGCATACACACACACACACACATATACACAAACACACACGCATACACACACACACACACACACACACACACACACTCATACACACACACATGCAGTTAACAGTATAACACGTTTTTTCCAAAACTGTTCTTTAATTAAATTTTCCAGTTATGAATTATTCGTTGCATGTTCTATTCGATCTTTATACGTCTCAATCTTCGAATATGTAATGACTCCCTTGTCCAACTTAATTAAAGGCATTTCTCTGCCTCTGTTCTCTCTCGTGCTTCCCTACCTTGTTTTTTTCCCAAACTTAAAAGAAAAAAGAAAAAACATCATGAAGTCAATTCCCAACTTGACAATTCCTCTCCTTATTTCTTGTTCGTGGTCTCAATTTTTCGTTCATTGTCCTTGGTATAGTAGGACATTTCTACTCATGATACTCCCCTACTCCTCCTTCCCTGTCGTCCTTTCTGTGTGTGTGTGTGTGTGTGTGTGTGTGTGTGTGTGTGTGTGTGTGTGTGTGTGTGTGTGTGTGTGTGTGTGTGTGTGTGTGTGTGTGTGTGTGTGTGTGTGTGTGTGTGTGTGTGTGTGTGTGTGTGTGTGTGTGTGTGTGCGTGTGTGTGTGTGTGCGTGCCTGTGTGTGTGTTTATGTGTATGTTCTGTCTACCAACACCATCAACATCATCATCATTATCGTTATCATCGTCGTCATGCTCATGATCATTATCAGTCATCATGATCATCATCAACGTCATCATCATTATCATCATCATCGTCACCATTACAGTAATGACTATTATTGGCTTAACTCATCATCCACGTCATCATTTTTGTCACCACGACTATCACCACTTACTATCGTCATTATTCTTATGTCGGCAGGGGATTATTGTTTAAAATGTAACCATAGTCACTGCTGAAACCAAAATTTCATTCCCTCCAGGCCCCCGCCTTCTTTTACTTTGTGTTTTGAACTACTGTGGTTACCTACACCCTATACCTCTAATCATCCTTCTCCCTAATTTTTTCCTCCTCTTCCTCTCAGCTGCAACTCGTCTTGTAGTCCCACGTTCCCTCCTCTTATCTATTCTTTGCAAACTTTCCTTCGTGGAGACAAACCATGCCAACAATAGTTCGGGTCCTCCTTTACCTCTTCCTCCTCCTCCTCTTCCTCTTGCTTTTCCTGTTGTTGTTTTTTTCTTTTTCCTCTCCCTCATCCTCCTCCTCCGCCTCCTCCACCTTTCCCCGCTCTTTATCTATCTTTCACCTCTCCCTCCTTTCTTCCTCCTTCTCTCGTTCTTCTTCTTTATCTTCCTCTTCTTCCTCCTCCTCCTCCTCCTTTTATCGTTCTTTTTTATCTTTCTCCTCTTCTTCCTTCTCTAATTCTTCTTCTTTGTCTTCCTCCTCTTCCTCGAGCAGACTGTAGCTTTCTTCACTTTGGTCTCAAACTTAAGCGTCTGCATGGGCGATCCTGGGTGCATCAGAAAGTCTTCTTGTTCTTACGGTCGTCTGTCTCTCTTTTTTTTTTTTCAAAATTTTGATCGCGAATGACTTGTGTGGGTGTGCTTTTTCGTGCATATTTTTCGTCCAACTTTGAGCTGACCTATTTTCAATAAACAAATATTTCTTTCTTTATCTGTGTGTGCGTGTAGGTGTGTGTATGTGTGCGTGAGCGTGTGTGTGAGCGTGTGTGTGTGTGTGTGTGTGTGTGTGTGTGTGTGTGTGTGTGTGTGTGTGTGTGTGTGTGTGTGTGTGTGTGTGTGTGTGTGTATAATTCAACATGATCTTGGATCACGTGTTGGACTCGTGATCAACAGCTACTACCCTCCCGGAAGAGAGCTCAGAGCTCATATATGACTGATCTATGGGTAATGCTGACCTCACACGCACATACACACCCAACTCCCCGCCCACGAGAGTTGGAGAAACGACTCGCAGCGCAGTAATACTAAAATTATTTCAGTCCTGGGCGGGATACGGACTCGGACCGCCGTGTTGGCGGCCGCGATCGCTACCACTGCGCCATCGAGTCGCGTGTGTGTGTGTGTGTGTGTGTGTGTGTGTGTGTGTGTGTGTGTGTGTGTGTGTGTGTGTGTGTGTGTGTGTGTGTGTGTGTGTGTGTGTGTGTGTGTGTGTGTGTGCGTGTTTGCGAATAGGCTTCTCCCCTATCTCTATCATCAGTATGATGATATTTCTCCCTCTTACCTCCTCCTCCCCCAAGATAAGGTCAAAACCATCATATATTCTTATCACAAAATAGTCCTTAGTAGCTTTACTTAATCTCCCCCCCTTCTCTA
>NC_134794.1:50624789-50627289 GCF_046742065.1 Oratosquilla oratoria | reverse complement strand
CACATTGGGCCGATTCTCGTCAATTGCTTTAGGTTCGTTTGAGTAGAAACGACTTCGGTTACAATCTTTCGTTTTTCGAATCTCCAAATATCAAATTACTTTTGCGTCATATATTGAGAAACTGAATGACGAGTTAAGAGAAGTCAAACCTTTATGAATATTAGACATATTGTTGAAATGGTCTTGAGGAACTTCATAATACCGTAACCAAAGCTTTCTTCTAACCATTGAAACTCGGTGTGAAGTGGGTGTAGAACTGCTGAGGGAACCATGATATATTAAGTGCCTCCATGTTTGAGAATCTTCAAATTACTTTTTTTTCTGAGGGGGAGGGAGTTATCAAACATTAGAAATATCGTCATCGGCAAAAACGGAGGAATTCTGAGAAAGCAGTGACATAAGCAAATCTATATTTTAGAATAACTTAATCTCCTATAAACCGCAGTCTGAAACGACCAGTCCAGCTTTTCTTCAGCATATGGAATTGATTGCATGTATATTATGGTAGTCAGTACTTTAGGAATCATAGAGACGCTCCTACTGACCAGTCACGTAGTATTCATTCATGACTTATGATTAATCAGTTAAAATTCTTTCTGACTTCGGTGATGGCTCCCTCAACTGAATGAAATAATGTGGGATTGACCAGTATAAAGCATGTGAACGGAGCAAAAAAAAAAAAAAGAGAAGTTACGGTTTTTGTTGCCTTTTTTTTTTTTTTTTTTTTTTTTTTTTTTTTACTTTCAGTATTACTAAATTAACTAAAAATATTTAGGACCTCCTCCTCCTCCTCTTCTTGTTCCTTATCCTTCTCCTCCTCCTCTTCCTCCCCCTCCCCATCGTCCTCCATCGTCAACTTTTGTTCATTCTTAATTCTTCAGAAAGCCTCCACATAACTTTATCAAACTCCTAAAGGTCAAATTCTCCCTTTACGTCAGTTGAATTTCGCCCTTATAAACAGGTCTTCTCCAGAGGGAATCTTTCGTAACTTTAAGCCTTTCTTTCCCTCTTTAGAATTAATATTTTTTATTTATTCTAATTAAAGTTCACTGTACATATTTTTGAACCAGAAGCCTGGAGATGCTCTTTAACTTTTGAGATTAAATATTTTTTTTCCCCATAGTTCTAAAGTGATACACTTTGTATGGTGCCCTTACTGTAATATTCAGTTTATTTTCGGACCTTGGTGTAAAAGTTTGGTTGAGAAAACTTTATTTTCTTCTGCTTTTCTAAAATAAAAATTTACTTGATTTGGGGGAGTCAGTTTCCGTGATTCACTTAACATATTCATGTGATTATTTTTTCATTTATGAAATGAATATATATATACATATCTATTTATTCATTTATTTACTTTATCTATTTTTCTATCTTATTTATCTATTATTTATCTATTGTTTCTATTATCTATTTTATCTATTATCTCTTATTTACCTACTGAGTCATTTAACATTTTAATGTGATTGTTTGCTTATCTGTGAATTGAATATATATCTATTCATTTATTCATTATCTATTTTTTATTTCATTTATTTTCTGTTTGCATATATACTCATAAATTTATTTACAAATATTTTCATATCTATTAATTTACATATTCATTATTACTGTTTGTTTTTTATATTTAATTTCCTATTTTTTCATTTGTTTCTACCTATATATAGGGTTAGGTAGTGGTTATGTATGAATGATATTTTGACGCAGCCCGAAGGGATTTCTCCCCGTTTTCAATGTTTCTGCATGAGGGGACGGATGTAGGGGAGGGTTGCCTATTAAATGAAGCGGTCTTGCTGAGGATGTGCTGTGTCTTGCTGCATTGCTTATGACTCAGGGCGATGGGCGAGATACAGGGATGGCCCGTCATCCATGGGGAGCAAAGATGAGAGGGAGGAAGGGGGGGTGGACGGGAGTGGAATTATCCCTTTTGATTTTGGCTACCCCCCTTGTAAGGGGTAAAGAGCCCTTGATATATGTATTATGTGTATTTATTTATCTATTTTTTCATTTATTCATTCATGTGTTAACATCTATTTACATTTTGCTGTTGCTAAATAGCTATATTCCTATCTTCAACCAAGCCAACCCGTTTCATTCATCTCCGTGGCCTGTCCGGAGAGGGTGTCAATACCTTCCGTGCCGGATGGTACTTTGTCTTCTAACTCAGTTGCCGACAGGCGATTTAATTCAATTCTGTGGTCCCCTGGAGGTAGCGATGGTGTTATAGATCATCATCATCATCATCATTATTATTATTTATTATCATAATTATCATTATCATCATTATTATTATTATTATTAATTTTGTTGTTGTTATTATCATTATTATCATTACTGTTATTAATGTAATAATATATATATATATATATATATATATATATATATATACATACATGTGTGTGTGTGTGTGTGTGTGTGTGTGTGTGTGTGTGTGTGTGTATGTGTGTGTGTGTGTGTGCATAAATAGTTTTTTCTGACAGCAACAAATCTGTATTGCTTACAT
>NC_134794.1:50607289-50609789 GCF_046742065.1 Oratosquilla oratoria | reverse complement strand
AAAGGTCTCCTGTCGGCATGCTCCGCCTTTGTAATCCTTTGTAATCCTACAGCCTTCCCCCTAGGAGACTGCAAGTGACCATAAGGCCTACACTAGGCAGTTCCATGTCCATGGCCACTTATCCCTATTCATCTTATGCCAACATCATAGGTAAAGCGATCTAATTTTCCATAAATGTATATCTGCGTGTCTTAAATTGATAAGGAGATAATATATATATATATATATATATATATATATATATATATATATATATATATATATATATATATCCTTTGGAGACACTAAACTGTTAAATACAGAGCACCTGTCGCCGTGTGTGTGTGTGTGTGTGTGTGTGTGTGTGTGTGTGTGTGTGTGTGTGTGTGTGTGTGTGTGTGTGTGTGTGTGTGTGTGTGTGTGTGTGTGTGTGTGTGTGTGCGTGTGTATGCCCTCTACAGAAACATAGGAATACCAGTAGGTCTAGACACAGGTGAGAAATTGAATACACCTTCACGAGTTGAAACAAATTGCTGTCTTTGACACTAAATGTTACTCCGGTAGTCATTGTTCTCTCTGTAGTTCTAGAGACCTCAGATGTCTGCTTTGGTAGTAGCGACGCTATCATCTGTAGGGCCAGTGGCTTTGATCGCACTGTAGACTTGAACGCTTTGATCATTCCTTCGGGGTATGTTGGTTTCTGTCCTGATGTATAATTTTTTTTTTATTATTATCTTTTGTCATGCATTTATTATTTATTTACCTAGTTACTATTTATTTCACACTATTTATTATATCTATTTGTCATTTATCATTTATTGTTTTTGTATCGTTTTTTTTTTCTAATTTTGCTGACACCACTATTCTTTTTTCTTTTAAATTATAAAAGTATAAAAAAGGGAATTACTTATTTTTTGTCTGTATATTTACTTTCATCTAATAATAAAAGCATAAAGAGATATAAAGTACATAAAATCGTGTCTGTTTATACTTTTCTCACTTGATAACAAAAACATAAATGAATTAAATACTTAATCTCGTGTCTTCCAATCGAAAAGGTTTTTATGAATCTCTAACACTGAATAAAAATCGTCTAACGCTATACTAAAACAAGTCAAAAAAGTAGTCCAACATAAGAACAAAAAAAATCATAAAATGGCCGTGAGCCATCTTGAGAACGGGGCCCGCGCAGGACGAATCGAATCCCGCGCACTACGCGGTCTTCGAAGTTGGCTCATGGCCCTTTCATGAATTGAATTACGTCGCTGTCACGAGTGATTTATTCCATGTAAAAATATAAGAATACATAAATGGAGGAGACTGTAAAAGACCATAAGGCCTACACCAGGCAGTTCCATGTACCCTACCACCTGTCATTCCCATACATAATGTTATCGAATCCTCTCTTGAAATAGTCATTAATGTAAGCGCTCACTACATGGTTACTAAGTCCATCTCATTCGTTGACCATTCTTGGTAAATCAATTCTTGCCTATTTCCAACTTAAACCATAGTGCCCTCCCCTAAATAAGAGGAAAGGGAAGAGGATGAGGACGGGAGGGGGAGGGGGGATGTGGTAGAAGGTGAGGGGAGAAAGGCAAGAGTAGGAGGAAGAGGGGAGAGGAGGTGGAAGAGTAGGAAGGGGAAGAGGAGGGGGCGAAAGGGAGAGGAGGAAGTCGACAGGGAAGGGTGAGGTGGGGGATGGGGAGAGAGGGGGGAGGAAAAGGGGGACGGGTGCGTGGAGACTTCGTTCTTTAGTGTTCTTCTGCTTCCGGAACATTGTTCTGGTTTCGGCATTATAGTGCCGGTTTGTGGCTGAGCCAGGGATCCTCCCAGGGTGGTCACATTGCCCCGTTATTGCCGGGTCATTGGTACATAAGAACGGGCATACATGCTCACGCCTGTAAAAGGCGAATATAAAATGTAATATCTTTCTATGCTATGCGTGTGTATACTTGGCCTGTGTGTGTGCGTGCATGTGTATGTGTATATGTGTGTGTGTATGTGTGTGTGTGTGTGTGTGTGTGTGTGTGTGTGTGTGTGTGTGTGTGTGTGTGTGTGTGTGTGTGTGTGTGTGTGTGTGTGTGTGTGTGTGTGTGCATGCATGGACGATGGCTAATATACATATGTATATATATATATATATATATATATATATATATATATATATATATATATATATATATATATATATACATACATACATATATACATATATATATATATATATATATATATATATATATATATGTATACCGTATATATCTGGCGTTTGCCTATTTCAATATATGTTGATTTCTGATGCTCTTGAAAAACTCAAGTTCCCAGTCATTTTTTCCCGAAAAAGAAGAAACAGGTGAAAAAAACGAAGAGGAGGTAGAAGAAGAAGGATAAGAAGAAGAAGAAGAAAAGAAGAAGTAGAGTAAGAAGAAGAACAATAATAAAAAGATGAAGAAGAAGAGTAAGAAGAAGAGTAAGAAGAAGAAGAAGTAAAAGATGAAAAAACAGAAGATGAAGAAGA
>NC_134794.1:50589789-50599789 GCF_046742065.1 Oratosquilla oratoria | reverse complement strand
ATGACAAACAAGATTATCAGAAATTTATAAGTATATATATATATGTATATATATATATATTATATATATATATGTATATATGTGTATATATATGTATATATATATATAGATACATATATACATATATATGTGTATACATATACACTGAATGGTTCCCAGTGATCAATTGATATTTTTTTTTTTTCAACCACAAATTACTTTTAATTCCATGCCATCGCAGTCGAGACTGAAGAATCGCTCGATGGAGGCATCCGTTGGAAATTGAAATGTGGACGAGCCGAGGATTCGAATCCAGCTAACCCGTAACAAAGTTACAATGATTTACACCAATACGTACTGCTTTAAGTCACTGTAACTTTGTTACGGGTTAGCTGGGTTCGAATCCTCGGCTCGTCCACGTTTCAATATATATGTATATATATATATATATATATATGTATATATATATATATATATATATATATATATACATATGTATACCATATATATATATATAAATATATATATATATATATATATATATAAAATACATCTACACTGTATATATATATGCATGTGTGTGTGTGTGTGTGTGTGTGTGTGTGTGTGTGTGTGTGTATCAACAAAACAGATAGAAATTTAAAGTGAAATTAAAATGAAAAATAAAATAATATAAGATAAAGGGTTCTATTATAATAACTTCTTATGTGCTATAATTTATCTCTATTTATAATTTATTTATTCATTTATTTATTTATATGTAATTATATAGGAAGAGAATTTTTTTTTAAATATCCTAGGAGTTTGAACGAGGGGTATTTCGATGTGAACTCGGATTGTACTCGGCGAACAAAGAGTTCAATAGTGAACAGCACATAAGGTGACCTAATTACTCGGCCGGGTGGTTCCACACACAAAGCCCTTTTTTCTGTTTAATTTTTCGTTATTTTTTATATTTCAATTTCTACCTACTATAGTATTATTCAATTATTCATCTATTACCTTACTAATTATCATTAGTATCTATAGTATTTATTAACTATTATATATTTAAATTTCAATCTATTATGACCTAATTACTCGGCCGAGTGGTTCCACACACAAAACCCTTTTTCCTGTTTAATTATTCGTTATCTTTTATATTTCAATTTCTATTAAAATATTATTCAATTATTCATCTATTACCTTATTATTCATCATTAGTATCTATAATATTTTTTATTTATTGTCTATTTAAATTTCAATCTATTGTGTTACTATTTATTGAAGTTATTTATTCATTTCATTACTTATCCATTATCGTATTAGATAATTATTTTACTATTCAATACTTATTTATTACTTATTTGATTATCTATTTAAGTACATTGAGAAGAAGAGAACGAAGGGAGAAAAAAATAAAGAGAAAAAGAGAAAATAGAAGATGAAAGAGAAAAAGAGCAAAATAGAGCAAGAGGAAGATAAAGAACAATCAGAAAAATAAACAAATAAATACAGACGAGAAAAAACATAAAAAAAGGAAAGAGAGAATAGAAAAAAGAGAAATGAAAAATAGAAAAAGAAAAAGGAAAAACAAAGAAAAGATAAACACAGACAAACAGAAAAATAAAAATAAAACAAAAACAAAATTGCAACGAGTGTTACCAGCTTCTTGAGTTGCCAAATCGTCGAGTGATTTGCGCTGACATCTCTGCGTTCTTAGTGTCGATATTCCAATGTTTTCTAAGCAGGTCTTGTGCCTTACGTCTCTCCTTCCTTCATCGCCCCAGCTGACAACCCTCATACATTTCTGAGTAGCTTATCCATTCCCCAACCCGTACCAATGACATAACACTTTCAACAGCCGTGCAGCATTGTATACCTTATACATGTGAGCGTCAGTCGATTTTAGTCATAGACCATCCCTAGTGAGTCATGGACCATCCCTAGTGAGGTCACTATTGGAACTCTAGATTGGGTTAGTGGATGTGAGAGGATACAATTTAGTGAAGTAGTTTCCGCTAGGGTAAGGTAGAACAGTAACACATAAGGTTGAACTACGTGACGGAAACCAGGTTGTAAGGTTCTTGTCTAATGGGATTATTACATTGAATTTCCACGGGCTTCACTAGCACCAACCGTTGAGAGTTCGTTTGTGTATTTGTGTATTTTTCAAATCTCCAAATGTCAAATTACCTTTCTGTCATATATAACAAAGCTCATTGCTGAACTTAGAGATTATAAAATTATACATACTGTTGATATGTACTCAGAGAACTCTAGATTTCTGTAAGCGAAACCATATTCTAGTTATTGAAATGGAGGTTGGGGGTAGAACATGGGGGGAAAATAGCACAGTATGATAGCGCCTTAAGGGAGCGGCCCCCAACGTTGAAAAGATCATCAAATGGTCGCGACCCTTTTCATATCGAGATCCTAAACCAGCCGAAGAGAATCGACTAGCCCTTGCTTGCAGGACCTATAGGGTCTATGATCCTTTCTTTAAAGAGATTAAATCCTCTATATCCTTGGATTTCTTTCCATATAGATGTTTCGATCTTGTATAAGAAAATATCTCTTAAGCTGGCGGCACACCAGGCTAGCATGCTACTTGCTTTCGCCATTTCGTTTGAGTTGAAATGACTTCGGTTATAATATTCTAAGAACATCTCAACAATGTGTCAGATATTTGTATAGGTTTAAATTCTATTAGTTCGTCATTCAGCTTCTCAATACATGACGCAAGAGCAATTTGACATTTGGAAATATGAAAAACAAAAGATCGTAACCGAAGTAGCAAAAGAAAATAGCATGCTAGCGAGAAATGCCTAGTGTGACGCCACTTTTAGACGCGTTGGGATTCAATCTCACTCCTCAGTACTAAAGATTCGAGTTCGATTCCATTTGCCTCATCTTAACACTTCTCTTCCTCCTCCTCCTCCTACTTCCTCCCCGAAACTCGTAATTGTTTCTTTCAAATCACTTATCTTGCTACTTTGATCTTATTTATTATCAAAATATTGGTTACCCTATTTCATTTCTAATTATTACCTCATTTAATCGTGTCCATTCTCATTTCTCTTGTATCATCATCTCCCTTTTCATTCTATGTTAACTCTTCTACTGCTATTCCTCTTCCCCATTCTCATTCTCCTCCTCGTTCTTCACCTTTTCTCCTTCCTCATCTTTTCTTCTTCCTCATCTTTCTCGATGTTTATATAGTTTAAACCCTATTTACCGTGTGGTACTTTATCTTTTATTCAAGCTGCCACCAGACGATTCTACTCATCTTTGTAAAGAAGACACCCTTCTTTGCCGTGTGATACTTTATATGTTGTCCTGCGTGGCACCAGGCTATTTCTTTCGTTTGCGTAGCGCCAGGGTATTTCCTTCGTACCTGTAGTAGATACAAACGCCACGCTCCAGAGCGTTTGGCACCAATAGTATCATTATTACTAATAATATTATCATTCCCTCACTCAGTGAGGGTTTCTGATTGGGTTCACTGGGTTTCGCGTGAAGCGATATGCGGGTTGAAATTTGGTGTCTTTCCTTCTTCGTTCTTCGTTGGACCAAAACTCCGAGAGCATTCGGAGCGCGCTCGGAACATTAACGGTCACACATGAACTATTTCTGAAATAGCATCGTAAGAGAATCACGACACGGCGCGAAGCGCCAACGTTCAGTGGAAATCGCTGAACGCCGTGAGGGTTTCTGATTGGGTATTTTGGGGTTCGCGCAAAGCGCGAGAGAACGAACACAGTGATGTGAGCGCCATGCAGGTTGAAATTTGGTGTCTTACTTTTCTTTTTCTTTTTCTTCTTTGTTCTTCCTTGGACAAAAAAAATAAATAAATAAATAAAATCGGAGAGCATTCGGAACGTGCTCGGAACATTAACAGTCACGCATAAACTATGTCAACGGTCGTTAGGGTCCTGTATTTGATGTATTTCTAGTATAACAATTATTGTTATCATTATTATCATTATGGAAGATAGGGAAGGATTGGTGGTAGCGGTGGGAGGCGCTACGAAAGTGACGGTGATGGGAGAGAGAAATGGAAGAGAAACAAGAAAAAATGAGGTGCAAGTAGCTCTGAAAGTTATGAGAGCAGGTATGGTACCTGGGTTAGATGGGTGTCATGCGGAGTGTCTGAAGAAGGGAGGTACATTAATAGTAGACTGGCTGGTAAGGTTTAATATGTGTCTACGGGAGGGTAGAGTGCCGGATGACTGGAGGAGTGTTTGTATAGTTCCGCCTTACAAGGGGAAATGGGACAAATATGAGTGTAGTAGTTTCAGAAGACTGGAGGAATACCTATACATAGCTCCGCTTTAGAAGGGAAAAGGGGGAAAATATTAGTGTACTAGTTTCAGGGTGATCTGTTTGTTGAGTGTAGTTGGGAAGGCTTATGGGAGGGTTTTAAATGAGAGGATTAGGAGAGGAACAGAGGGAGTAATTGATGAGGAACAGTGTGGATTTAGGAAAAGTAGGGGTTGTGTCGATCAGATTTTTGTGATAAGGCAGATATGTGAGAAAGCTTTAGCAAAAGTTACGGATATTTTTTGGGCATTTATGGATTTGGAGAAAACATATGATAGGGTAGACAGGAAGTCACTGTGGGAGATTTCACAGATGCACCGTATATGGAATTAGGGGAAGGCTGTTTAGGGCAATCAAGACTTTTTTAGGAGAGTAGTAGAGCTTATGTAAGAATTGGAAATGGAGAGAGCGAGTGGTTTGAGGTAAAGATGGGAGTGCGTCAGGGATGTGTCATCTCGCCGTGGCTGTTCACTGTGTACATGGATGGGGTGGTGCAGAAGGTAAAGGCAAGGGTAATGGGCAGGACACTGGATATGGTTAAAGGAAATGGAGAAAAGTAGGTGGTGAGCCAGTTGTTGTTTACTGACGACAGCGCTTGTGGCAGGATCAGAGGGATTATAGGTATTAATGACAGAATTTGGGAAGATTTGCAATAGGAGAAAGTTGAAGGCAAATGTGGGTAAAAATAAGGTGATAAGATACACAAGGGGAGAAGATGGCAGTGACTTGGAAATATGATCTAAAGGAGAGAGGCAGAAGGAATTGGATGGCTTTAGATATTTGAGGTCGTATGTGGCGGGAAAGGGAAGAGTGAGGGTAGAGATAAATTGTAGATTGAGAGAAGTAAATACCTTGGGGGATTAAAAAGTATCATGAAAAATAGAAACCTGGGAATGGATGTAAATGCGAGATTTTATGAAGAGGTGATTGTGCCAACGGCACTGTATGGGGCAGAGACTTGGAATTTAAGAGAGACAGAGGAAAAGTGTGAATGTATTTGAAATGAAACGTCTCAGAAATATGATAGGGGTTACTAGGTTGGATAGAGTGAAAAACGAGGAGGTGAGGAGGAGAGTGGAGTGAAAAAGGTGATGGCAGATAGGCCTGAGGAAAGATTATTGGAATGATTTAGACACATGGAAACAATGAAAGAAGAAAGATTAGTAAAAGAGATGTGGAAGGCAGATGTTCGGGGAGTGAATTTGAGGGGACGACCGAGGATGAGGTGGATGGATGGGGTGAAGGGGGCGTTGGCCAAGAGGAGAATGTCTGTCGAGCAAGAGAGTGAGACGGAAAGAGAGAGGGATGAGTGGAGAATAGTTATGTTTAGATGATACTGTTATGCAAGAAAGGAGGGTCAGGAGATGGGGGGTAGGGGGCTTATGTGTGAATGATATTTTGACGCAGCCCGAAGGGATTGCCCCTCCCCCGTCCTCTTTTTTCTGCATGAAGGGACGGAGAGGGGAGGGGGTTTGCCGATTAAGTAAAGCGGCCTTGCTGTGAATGTACTGCGTTTTGCTATATTGCTTCTGACCCAGGGCAGTGGGCGGGATACAGGGATGACCCGTCATCCATGAGGAGCTAAGAGGAAAGGGAGGAAAGGGTGGTGTATAGGCGTGGGATGGGTGGGAGTAGGTACGTGCCTTTGACTTGGGTACCTACTTTATATGGGAGAAAAAGCATAAATATCGTCTCATTTATATGTAGGCCAGAATTGGTTCTCCAATACCTTTTAGACGTTCTTCAGCGCACATAATTCCTCCCTAGCAGCCCAACCTGATTTATTTTCTTTTCATTTATCGTTCACAAACTTAGCCCAAAACAGACCAAAACAGCCCAAAACAGACCAAACCATCACCAAGAGACCCAAACAAGATGTCATAGCCATTAAACGAAAGATAGACCACACTGAGTCCAAAATCTTTGTTCTGTAAAAACAAACATAATGAAAAATTAGATGAGCTGAATTAAATAAATATATAAGTTAATGATTAATAGATGTAATAATTAAATGAATAAACAAATAAATAAATGGAAATAACAAAAATAGGACATGTGGTAAAGGTAACTAAATAACTGCCTAACTAGATTAATAGAATAAATGAAAAAACAAATCTACAGATAGATAACTACCTAACTAGCCAACTAAGTAATTGACTAACCATTTAACTTGACAAATGAAAAGAGAAATAAATGAGTGAATAAAGATATATAAAATAACGCTCATTATGTCCATAATCTTAGAAAAAATAGATATAGTAATAATAATGATGATAATGATAATGATAATAATAATAATGATAATAATAATGACAATAATAATGATAATAATAATGATAATAATGATAATAATAATGATAATAATAATGATAATAATAATAATGATAATAATAATGATAATAATAATGATGATGATAATAATGATGATAATAATGATGATAATATATACTAAAATCACCTTAAACCACATCACTCCCCTAAAAGTCCAAAATAAACCTCACCAAGTCCATTTCCCCATTTTCTATGGCTTTCCTTATCTTTTCTTTATTTCGCCTCCCTACACGGTCTATCTTTGTCCGACACATCATGGTGCCCCTCGGCTCCAAGATAATCATTGGTCTGGTTTGTATTTTGGAAGAAAACACCTTGATTGAACGAAGGCCAGGCCTTGTTATTCGACAGAATAGGTTCTAAGAACTGCATGTCATTAAATCATTATATTCACTGCTCATTTGCAGCTTCTAATGAGTTTGCCATTTCCCAAGAAAATGGCAAATTGGTGTGTGGAGTTCACTGTGGAAGTAGATTTTTTTTTTTATTACTGAATAGATAAGGGGCAGAAATGTTGCTTGAAAATGTGAAGGAATGACGAATATAGAATCATATTTTTTTTATCTATTTATTTTTTGTCACGATATATAGATAGATTATAAATTTCTTTTTTGCCTTCCTTTTTTCAATTATGCTTAGGCTAAAGCTCAAATAAAATAAACACACACATGCACATAAATATTCATACAGACATACACATAAGCAAGCACACACACACACACACATAAGCAAGCATACACACACACACAAGCACACACATGCACATAACTACCCATACATACATATAAGCAAACACACCAACACACAAATAAACACAAACACCCACACACCCACATAAACTCTCTCTCTCTCTCTCCCTCTCTCTCTCTCTCTCACACACACACACACACACACACAAACACGCACACACACACACTTACACGCACACACACAAACAAACAAACAAATCCACACGCATATACAATGTTTCAGTATCAGACTCCCCCTTATTGGAGGGGTAGCCTCCATAATTCTCAACATCTGTGATCGGAGTAGCCCCAGCTCCCATGGACACGGGAATAGGGAAGCAATCTATAAACCGTATCGGTAATCCATACTAACGCAGACTAAGATCCTAGATGGGTTTCTAGAGGTATACGACAATCGTATCGTGTTTCCATTTTTCTTTGTAGTGTTACTTCCACGTAAACGTATCAGTTATTCGATTTTATATTTTATGTTCTAACCGAATTTGGAAATGTGTTTATGTTGGGATCCATTTGAATATAATTCTATTTCAAGACACTGTTCACACTAGCAATTTGAACCGTATGGAAACCGCGTCGGAACCGCAAAGTCAAGGAAAAAATGTTGTGTTGTGTGTGAACGCCTCCATTGATTTAGAATGTAATTGAACCGCTAGTGTGAACAGGGTTTAAGGGTGGGCAGATTTGTGTCCGCGATTTTGCTATGGTTGTGTTTCCTACATGATAATCTGAGAATTTTATTCCATACTATTTTTTTTTTTTTTTTTTACTTTATTTTGTTCTATTTTCTTCTACTTGATCTTATTTAATCTTGCCTTATTTTCTCTTTATCTAACTGCTTGCACTCCGTTTCCAAGTAATTCTATTTATCTTATATATATATATAAATATATATATGTATATATATATATATATATATATATATATTGTCTATTTAGTTACTTTGTCTGGGTCTAACAGTCATCTTTTTCAGTATGCCTTATTCTATATATATATATATATATATATATATATATATATATATATATATATATATATATATATATACATATATACATATGTACGAGTATATATACATTAATTTACTTACGACTATCCAAAGCATTTAAGACGAATCCATTATGCTTTCCTTTGGAAATAATTATTTCCAATGTCCTCTATACATTATCATCACGAAGTCCAGAAATGACCATTTCTTTCTTAGATTTTTATTCCGTGTAAATTTATGCATAACGTATACTTTGTTTATGTAGGGTTTATACATGATTTATGTATACTTTGCGTGTGTATGATTAATACATAAATTATGTATACTTTATGCAAGACTTGTGCATAATTTATATATACTTTATTTATGTAGGATTTGTGCATAATTTATGTATACTTTATTTATGTAGGATTTATGCATTATATATGTATATTTTGTTTATGTAGGTGTTAGGTATAATTTATGTATACTTTATGTAGGATTTATGCATAATCTATATACACTTTATTTATGTAGGGTTTATGTATAATCTATGTATAAGTAGGATTTATACACAATACATACATACATATATATATATGTATATATATATACATATATATATATACATATATATATATATATATTCTTTATTTACGTAGAATTTATGCATAATTTATGTATATTCATGTAGGATTTATTCATAATTTAAGTACACTTTATTTATATTGAGTTTATGTATAATTTAGGCATAAGTAGGATTATGCACAATTTATGTATACTTTACCTAGAATTTATAGATAATTTATGTATATTCTATATAGGATTTATGCACAATTTATGTATACTCTATTTATGTAACATTCATGCACTAAATATATATAATTTATGTAGGTTTTATACATTATATATGTATACTTTATCTATGTAGGATTTATACATAATTTATGTATACTTTATGTAGGATTTATGCATAACTTAAGTATACTTTATGCACGATTTTTTTTTGTAATTAATGTATACTTTATTTATGTATACTTTATTCATGAAGAATTTATGCATAATTTATGTATACTTTATTTAGTAGGATTTATGTATAATTCGTGTATATTGTATTTATGTAGGATTTATGCATAATTCAAGTGTATTTTATGTAAGATCTATGCATAATTTATGTATATTTTATTTATGTAGGAGTTATACATAATTTATGTCTGCTTTATTTATGTAGGATTTATGCATACTTTATCTATACTTTATTCATGTAGGATTTATGCATAATTTATCTATACTTTATTCATTTTAGGATTTATACATAATTTATGTATACTGTATCTATGCACTATTTATGCATAATTTATGAATAAGTTTCTCAAGCATGGAATCATAGTTTCTCTTTGAATTTCCGCATTATTTTTCCTCCCCTCATTTTTTTTATTCTATTTCATTGTGAAACTTTGAATAAAACTTGTACTCGTACGTCTACGCATTCTTTTTAGCAAGGCTCGTCTATTCTATGTCTTCTGGTTAGGCCTAACGCGATCCCAATTCCCTAATCTGGCATTCATGTCTTCGGCCGCAACCACTTCCGTTCTTTTTGCAAAAGTAGTTTTTGCATTCATTTCATTTTTCGTTTTTTCTTTTATTTCCTTTCCCAGACAAGATGCTGCTGACA
>NC_134794.1:50559789-50584789 GCF_046742065.1 Oratosquilla oratoria | reverse complement strand
TGTGTGTGTGTGTGTGTGTGTGTGTGTGTGTGTGTGTGTGTGTGTGTGTGTGTGTGTGTGTGTGTGTGTGTGTGTGTGCGTGTGTGTGTGTGTGAAAATAAACTCTCCTACTGGGATTCGAACCCTCACCAGAGCGGCTTGCTTCTTACAAGGCGAAGACCGTACTCGTCCCTCCACCATGACCCTTCAAAATAGAACGAATTAGTTCACGGACTAAGCATTCTGCCGAGGGCATTCGGGTGGAACGTGGTATGTACTGTATTTCATCAAATCCTTTATGCAGGCTAGTCTTCCGACAAGTGTGGCGAATGTGACCAGTGTCCTCCCAAGGATAATAATGGGATCTGCTCGATCTACGAGTATTTGGGGTTTTGCTACTAGTGGGGTCCCCAAGGGCTCGGTTTTGGGTCCCTTGTTGTTCATTATGTACATAAACGACTCAGACGATGGGATAGATAGTGACGTTAGTAAGTTTGCGGACGACACTAAAATAGGACACCTAATTAGGTCAGGAGACGACGCAGAGGTTCTGCAGAATGATCTTAACAAATTGTTCACATGGTCGGTGAAATGGTAAATGAACTTCAATATCTCTAAGTGTAGCGTGTTAAACGTAGGGCTACACAACCCCGAAAATAGATACAGCTTAGAAAACACGCTTTTAGAGAGAACTGAGTGCAAGAGAGACTTGGGAGTTCTGGTGAGTTCCGGACCTTAAAACCAGGACACAGTGCATTAGCGCCAGAAATAAAGCTAATAGAGCATTAGGTTTCATTGCTAGGACGGTAACGAATAGAAGTGTAGAGGTAATTATCAAACTCCATCTAGCGATAGTTAGACCCATCTTTGACTATGCGGTACAGTTTTGGTCTCCGTCCTACAGAGTGGACATCAATTCACTAGAATCAGTACAGAGGAGAATGACCAAAATGATACATGGATTCAGAAATTTGCCTTACGAAGAGAGGCTTAGGTATATTAACTTACACTCTCTGGAAAGACGCAGAGTGCGGGGTGATCTAATAGAGGTGTTCAAGTGGATCAAAGGCTTTAACAAGGGTAATGCAAACAAGGTCATCATATTAAAACAACAGGGAAGGACTCGCAGTAACGGATTTAAACTGAACAAATTTAGATTTAAGAAGAAAATAGACAAGAATTGGTTAACTAATAGGGTGGTCGACGAATCGAATAGTTTTAGTAACCATGTAGTAAGCGCTGAAACTATCAGTTGTTTTAAGAAACGATTAGACAACTTTATGGATGGGGATGACAGGTGGTGATGGATACGGAGCTGCCTAGTGTAGGCCTTATGGTCTCCTGCAGTCCTTCTATGATTATTTAATTCAGGTAATGGGTTAAGAAAAAAACAAGTACACTTTGGTAATAGATGACTTTAATGCTAAAATGGGGAAGAAGATGGGAGATGAGTCGTGTATTGGGAAGTTTGGAGTAGGTGAAAGAAATGACAGAGGCGAGATGTTAGTCAACTTTGCGGAGAACTACAACTTGAGGATAATGATTCTCCCAAAAGCGTGTAGGCCGTAAATGGAAGTGGAGAAGTCCAAATGGAACAACCAAGAATGAAGTAGACTTCATATCAGGAGATGAGAGCAAGAGAGTTAGCATTGTTACGGTCATAAATAAAGTCAACATGGGTAGTGCCCATAGAATGGTAGGTTCCACGGCTAAATTCAATTTCAGAGCCGAAAGAAATAAACTAGTTTTAAGAAAGAACATCGGCCTTCCAAAGGTTTAGGATAATAAGAAGGAAATTCATTTAGAAATTAAAAACAGATTCGACGTTCTAAGATCCATCAAAAACACCGTCGAAGATATGAATTTAAATTTAGTGAATATAATTAGGGAATCGGCAGAGAAAGTAGGAAGTACAAAAAGTATTAAAGAAAACAAATACACTAAAGGTACAAATGACCGAACTAAAAAAAGAAGGACCATGCAAATTCAAAGTAGGAAAGACAAAATAGAAAGATTAGAACTAAACAAACTTATCAAAAAAGGCAAAGATCAGAGAAAAGAAAGAGAAACATGAATAAAATAGAGAAAACTATTCGGAAAGGTAAAAGTATTAACGGTACCGAGCGCAGACATGCTTTAGGAAGACAGCAAATGATGTCTGAAAGATAGAAATGTAGAAATCATTAAATACAGAGACAGAATGGTAAAAAGAGTTGAAGAATTTTATCAAGAGTCAGTAAATTCAAGTAATGTAGACGTTAGTGGTGTACAGGAGATCACAAAGGAAGAAGTAGAATTTGCTCTAAAAATATGAAACGAGATAAAGCACCTAGGGTAGATGTTATATCGATAGATCTCTTGAAAGACGCAGGGAAAGAAGTTCTTATAAAGTTAGCTCTGTTGTACACCCAGTGCCTACGTCAAAAAAGCGTTGCTGATACGTGGTGCAATGGTATAGCGACCTTGCTTCATAAAAAAGGAGACCAGAAGGACCTTAGTAACTTTCGACCGATTAACTTGCTATCAAATGTATATAGTATTCTCCAAAATCCTTACAAATAGATTAAGTCAAGTTTTAGATGGAAACTAACCGAGAGAACAGGCATGCTTTAGGGGCGGATATTCGACTCTAGACCATTTGCAGGCGATGAACCAACTAATCGGGAAAATGACAGAATACACAATTTCTCTCTGTTTAGCTTGTGTAGATTACGAGAAGGCTTTTGACTCTGTAGAATAAATAGCAGTACTAAACTCGTTACGCAAGCAGAGTACAAACGAACAGATCGTACGGTTTTTAGAAAAGATTTATGCGAAAGATACCGATATAATTCATCTACATAAAGATACAGAAAAGATCACGATCGAAAAAAGGAGTACGACAAGGCGGTACCATTTCACCCAAATTATTTACAGCTTTATTGGAAGAGATTTCCAGGAGGTTGAGTTGGGAAGAGAAAGGTTTGAAGATTAATGGCGAATATTTGAACCACCTAAGGTTTCCAGATGACATTATTCTTGTTCCAGAAAGACCAGAAGAATTGCAAGATATGCTGAGTGATCTAAACAAAGAAAGTCTCAAAGTCGGTTTAAAAATGAGGAGTAAAATCAAAATCATGTTCAACACGAAAATTCAAAGTAAAGAGATTATAGTCGATGATGAGATTCTTGAAGAAGTTGAGAAGTATAATCATTTAAGCCAGATGATGAAAGTACCGAAAAATAATGACAATGAAATAAAAAGACGTATTACGTAGACTAAGGGGTGATTTGATTCTAAAGGGAATTGACAACATGACGAAGTTTTCTCACTGAATGCGAATCAGTCGAGAAATAAGTCTCAAACTATCACGAAGTAGATTTAATTTGAAAGTGGGTAGAAACAACCACGCAAACCATGTAGTAAATGAATGGAATAAATTTCCTGCAGAGACAGTGTAATGTAGTACAGTTAGAGGTTTTAAGATTTATTTTGATAAGCACCTAAGCAATGTTGTAATCCCTGCCATTTATCATATTTTATTTATTTATTCATTATATTTATTAATCTATTATTTATCTTTTTATCTTATTTACTGTTTACTAATTATTTATTATAAATCATTATTTGTCTGTTTGTTTATTATTCATCGATATTTATTTGTTTGTTCATTTTTTATTCACTTATTTCTTCAATTATTTTTTCCGCAACCAACCTAGTTATGGACCAAAAGGTCTCCCGTCGGCATGTTCTTTCTTCATATTTCTTTGTAACTGTCATCCACGAGAACCAAGGCTATTTATTTGTTTATTTATTTTAGATTCGTCTCCAATCACAGAATAATGGTAGATAACTAGTCCGTAGGTTGTTACCAAACCCCCCCCCAAATTTTTTTTTTTATTGCATAAACCTTAAGCGGTGAATGCCTCTTATAGGACAAGTGGTAGTCACTTTGACCAGTTGGGGATCGAGCCTGAGGCCTTTGTATAAACGAGTCGAGTTCAGATTCGAAGGGGAAACGAGGTCACAGCAAGATGACCTATTGCAGGAAAATGTGCAGAAAAGGACCTCTGACCCAAGATGGCACTGGGATCAAATTCTCCTTGCAAACCAGAATCCTTTGTAAAGGTTCACATCAATAGCGTGGATGTCTCTCGGGGTTTAGAATTGAAATCCTTTTTATTTTCCAAAATTATGGAGTTAAAAGATAGAAATAAATCCTGTTAGAACAACTCTAGCCTTTTCCGAAAATAGAAATAGCCCCCCAACCCCCCAAAATATTTATTTTGTGTTCGCCCCCATAACGTTATAGCCAGTCCTCCGGAGAAAAAAAAAAAAAAAAAAATCGAATATTTTTTCTTCATTATTCCATTCTTTCTTTTTCCTTTTCTTCATCCTTCTATCATCTCCTAATCTCCCCACATCATCAACCATTCATAGACTTTATCATTTTCCTACTTGACCATTCAAGATTGCCCCAATCATGTCATACATGTTCCATAATAGATCTATCACACCCAGTCCTCCCTCAATACCTAACCTTGTGCAAAATAAGAAAATGACTAAGTAATATATAGATGATTAAATAAATGAGTAAATAGGTAAATAGATAAATAAATGAATGAATGAATAAATATATAAATAAACAAATAGATAAATAGATAAACAAACAAGTACATCAATCAAACAAAATAGAATAAAACGAAATTAAATAAGATAAACAAGTAAAAAACAATCAAAGAAAAATTAGATTAGATATTATAAATTGTGTTATATTTTTCAGACTGAGTTGTATCATTCACAAAAAGTAAAAAAAATCCTTAACTACTGACTTAACTTTTTCAAACGAAAGTCCAATAATCTGGAAAAAACATAAAATAAAATGCAAATATAACATTCGGGTTATATTTTTTACTGAAGTAGTTATTCATATGACAACTTCAACCAATATGGAAAAAAACATAATACAAATCAAACAATTAGGTCATGCTCCTTTTTTTTTTTTTAACAAACTAACCCGTAGGTAAACATAACACAAGGGGTGATACAATTGCTCCAGGAGATTTAGTAAGTCTTAAGCTACTAACCTTTGCCCTACGTACGTGAACAGCCATTGGGAATCAAGCCGCGGTCCTTTGTGTCACGAGGTGAGTTCGAGGCTCAACGCACCAGGACTTCACTTTCGAAGAAGAATCTAACTAGTTCCATAATGACTGTAGCCGATGGCCGGCCACAAGCCCTTGGAAGAACCGTCAGGAGTTGAAGCATGAACTTCCTCGGTGAGCCCTACGATGGAAGACTCCCAAACGGGCCCATCGCTATGGTTGGGCAATGCAACCAGTGTTCGAGGGATGGTAAGGGGATCTGTTCGATTTATTTCCCTTACAGCGACGCGTGGGTTCACTTCGATAACTGCCGGCATGAAGACACCCTGAGACCTCTCAAAGAGAAGATACGCGACCTGAAGAAGAGGTTCAGTAGAAAGGTGAAGAGCATTTCACAGAAAGCAAAGGGATGCATGGCTGGAGTTAAGAAGCGTTTTTCAAAAAAAGACATGTATTTTGAAACAACTACCTTTGAGACCGAGATTAGGAAAGAGATTAAAGAAAGTGCTGGTTCAGGAGATTATTATGAAGAAAGTATTGAAAGTAGTAATAACTCTTCTTCTAGCTTTGATATAGGGAAAGGTTTGTCATCAACAAACATGAGGGTTTGCGAGTCTCAAGACCATAGTGTCTTTAGGAAAATTTAGAAAGAAGTCATCCCGGCTGAGATCACAGTTAATGGCAGTTTTAACTCCAGTAAATGCAACAAATCGTCCTTTTTGAAAAATCATAGGTTTGATGTAGAAAGTATATATGACAGAGAATCCATGTCACTTATTTAGGGCAATTGTAAATCGGTTTGTGAAAAATCTAGTCTGGTTAAACCTTCTATATAGTGTTTATATGAAAAGAGGATTTTTCAACATAATGTTGACTTTACGGGTGAGAAAGCAAGTAGCATTCTACAAGAACAGGCAAGCCAGACTGCCTTAGTTCCATATATTCCACCCACAGCCTTTACGAGTTCAAAAGCAAATGGCACAAATGAGGCGACCTTTTAGGCTAAACCAAAAATTATAACACCAGAGAGCCTAGTCGACCGTCAGCTTGTCCTCGACGAAGTCGTCTTCAAGGACCTATCTCATCAAAATTTCCTCGATTACGCGAACTTGCCATCGAACTCGGAGATCTTCTTGCCAAGTAGAGACACCCAGACTGTGGTACGCAGAAAGTCTTCACCACATCAAGAAATCCAAAAGAACGAGATTTCGGAAGAAGAAAACGGGACGCTTACCCCCGTCTCGAGCTATCCTTGCCATATGGAATTCCAAGACACTCTCTCTTGTATCACCAGCTACATAAAACGATCAATCAAAATTGATCACATATTCAAAAGCCCCTCATACAAAAAGATCAGGACAATGTCTTTAAACAAGACGTTAGGCATTGCAAATCGCACCAATCTCATGTCTGCCGCGTATGCCCTAGCAGCGTCCATGCACGGGCAACACCTATTTCCTATTCTGGTCATGCTTCGACTTCCTGTAGGAGTGCCTTTTGGACAGATCCACAAGCCTCCTGAAGAGGCCATCAAGGTAGCAAAACCTCATCCCTCCGCCAACATCGAAGGCAACTCTTCACCTCACCGAAGAAGATCACCGCTATTTCTCGCCAGATTAACTGGGTGTCTGATTCTGGGAGTCAGTCTATTGTTAGGAGTCTTTGGAGTCATGCGTGAGTTGTTGGCCAGGCAATAATCAAAAGTGATATTCTCTGCGTGGCCTTAGTGGCCCTGTTCACCCCGATGTCATAAAAAAGAACAAAAAGTGATCACAACGATGAAAGTTGTTCCAGTTTTGATTTTGTGACTTGTGCGTCGCTGGATAATCAGTTTCATCGATGAGATTCTAATGAAACATTGCGTAAACGAGGAAAGTTGAAATACAATGAAATGGCAAAAGGTAATGGTAAAAAGGAATGGTATTAAGAAAGTGATAGTAATGATGAAAAAGTAATAAGATGATGGTAACGGTTAAAAATAATGGTAACAGCAAAAGTAATGGTAATGGTAATTATGATGGTAATAAGTACCGGTAATTGCGATTTCAATGATGATGATGATGATGATGATGATGATGATGATGATGATGATGATGATGATGATGATGATGATGATGATGATGATGATGATGATGATGATGATGATGATGATGATGATGATGATGATATTTTGGTTTTGTTTGCCAAGCTGCCTTGAACACTTATTTAAACTTTGTTAGAGATAATATGTAAATGCTCTTTATTCATCTTGATAATTCTTTAAGTTTTCTCTGAGCATTTTCAAAAGTCTTTTCTAAACATGCATATTTCATTGGCTCCCCAATAGCCCAGTGGATACCGTGTCGAACTCATGAGAAGTGGTTGTGAGTTCGATTTCCGGGACTCGATATGGGTTGTCGTGTTGGGTCTTGGCAGCCCTGGCCAGGTGAGGAAGCGACCCAACAGCGGCCATTAAATAAAATGCTATCAGAACAACACTAGCCGTTTCCAAAAATGAAAATGGACTCCCCGCTAATATATATATATATATATATATATATATATATATATGTATATATATATATATATATAAAGATGTGTGTGTGTGTGTGTGTGTGTGTGGTGTGTGTGTGTGTGTGTGTGTGTGTGTGTGTGTGTGTGTGTGTGTGTGTGTGTGTGTGTGTGTGTGTGTGTGTGTGTGTGTGTGTGTGTGTGTGTGTGTGTACGCACTCTCTATCTCAATCATGTCACAAATGCTCCATAATCTATCAAACCCAATCCTCCCTCAACACCTTACCTTGTACAAATAAGTAAATGAATAAGCAATATATAGATGATTAGATTAATTGAACGATAGATAGATAAACAAATGAATACATAATAGATGACTAGATAAATAACTAAATAGATAAATAAATAATTATTAGATATACAAAATAATAAATTGAAATTGATTAATTGATATATAAAAATATTATTAAATGAATAAATGATCTAAAAGAAACATCAAAGTTAATCAATAAAAAAATAAATGAATACTTTTAAAACTCAAACATCCTCTTAGGTCTTCTACTGCGCTCTATTTCTAAAATGAATAAAAAGATAAATAAACAGAAATTTATGAAAAGATGGAGGTATTGATTTAAAGAAATAGGAGCCTGCTTTCCCTTCTTCCTTTCATTACACACTCCTGTCTCCTTTTATTTTATTTTATTCTTTAATACCAACATAGTCCTTAGCAAAATCCTTCGTCCGTTTACAAATTGAGAATTCAATGAACATTTTTTTTCAAATATTGTTCAATTTCTATATTTACGTTTTTAGTTGATTAACATATGATCTGAAACTGTGAAGCTGATAAAAATCAATTATTTTTCTATTCATAAAACTACAATATATATATATACATATATATATATATGTATATATATATATATATATATATATATATATATATATATATATATATATATACACACACACATTCAAGTCTTGTGTTTTCAATGTAGGAACTTGATCTCAGTGCAGAAAGGTCTTAAGTCAACGTAATCTACTTAGGATTTTCGTCCTTATTGTCATGCTTGTTTAGAGACATTTTTCTATCGTAGATACGCCAAAACTTTATCAGGTATACCTGAAAAAATGATTTTTTTTTTTTTTTAAGAACAGGAATTTATCATTTTGTTCTAAAAAAAATCACACAAGTCAAAATGCATGCATACCACACACATGGTAATTACTACCACATATATCAAACTCCAGCGCCTGTATGTGGATTACAAAGGAAAAGCTTATCGACAGAAGACCTTTTAGTCTATAACTAGATCAGAAGTGGAAAAAATAATTAAAGTATATAAAACAATAATGATATTATAAATGAAAAATGAAGCAATACAATAGGTAAATAGATAAGATAAATAATAAACAAATATATAATGATACAAAATGATAAAAAAAAGAATAATAATAATTATATGTGTGATTAATCATTCGTATATAGAGTCCCAAACAATCTGAACAAAATAACATGATGTAACTATAACAACAACAAAATAAAAAAGTAAAGTAGAATTAAATAAAGTGAACTATATTAAAAAGAAAAATTAAATAAAGATAAAAAAATAAAATTAAACAGAAGATAATAAAATAGAAAATTAAATACAATATAATAAGATCAATGAAATAAAATAAGGGTGAAAAAGTAAAACAAAATAAAGTAAGATAAAATACAATGAAATAAATATTGAACAGAACAAAAAATGAATAAGATAAGATAAATGAAACCAAATAAAAAAATTATTAAGATAATGTGAAATGAAACAAAACTGAAATTAGATAAATTAAATTAAATAAAATGAGCCAAAAACATAAAAAATCATCGTTTTCATTATATATATATATATATATATATATATATATATATATATAGAGAGAGAGAGAGAGAGAGAGAGAGAGAGAGAGAGAGAGAGAGAGAGAGAGAGAGAGAGAGAGAGAGAGAGAGAGAGAGAGAGGGAGAGAGAGAGAGAAACTATCCCGGGGAGAGCGTCTTATCAGTTGGCAATACTGCACAACGTTCTTCTCACAGTTGGCAACCCTGTTTTCATCTCTACGCAACATACAGAACCGCACATAATTTCATTATTAATTTTTGGTCATAGGAGAGGCTTCGAGTCGCCTTGCAGAACCTTCGACCCAAAGGAAAGACTGAAAAAAGGGAAAATAATCCCGATAATAAAATGTAATTCTGGAAAAAAAGAGAACAGATCAAGAGAGAGAGAGAGAAAGGGAGAGAGAGAGAAGGAGAGAAAAAGAGTGACAGAGTGAGAGAGAAAGAGAGAGAACGAGAGAGAAAGAGCTCGGTATTCGTAAACGAAACACCTCAAAGTGAACTCCAAACTGAAACCTGTGAAAGGTCTAGGGTAAACTTACTCACTACGGTAAATATAACAAAAGAAAAAAAAATTAAAGGTGTATAGATAAACTCAAAGTTAATAAAACACCATGGCTGGACGGTTGACAACCAAGAATTTTTAAGGAAATGAAAAATGAGATTGTTGTTCCATTAGAAATTATTTTCAAGAAATCCATCATATCCGAAGATGTCCCAAGAGAATGGAAGCTAGCTAACGTTACTCTCATATTCAAAAAAGGAGACAAAAAGAAGCCAAATAACTATAGGCCTATAAGTTTGACTTCAATCGTAGAAAAAATAATAGAAACTATCATCAGAGATACTATCGAACATCATTTAGAAAGTAACCGTTTGATAAATGATAGCCAGCATGGTTTCAGACGGAAACCTTCTTGCGTGACTAACTTACTCGAATTCTACAACATAGTTATTTCGAATTATGCCGAAAGAAACAATATATATTTAATATATCTAGACTTTGCAAAAGCTTTTGATACCGTCCCACACGAAAGACTAATTACTAAATTAGCTTCACACGGAATATGTGGTAGCCTATTAAATTGGACTAGTAATTGGTTGAATGGTCGAAAACAGAGTTGTTTTAAATGGAAAAACTTCTAGATGGAAAAATATTACAAGTGGAGTTCCTCAGGGTTCCGTTCTTGGGCACTTCTATTCATAGTATATATAAATGATATAGACAATGGACTAAAACCTACTGTTTCCAAATTTGCTGATGATACAAAACTGTGCGGAATGGCAAATGATCACTTAAGCCAATTAGATATTCAAGAAGATTTAGATAAATTACAGCAATGGTCTGAAAAGTGGTTAATGAAATTTAACACAGGTAAATGCAAGGTAATGCACATAGGTAAAAATAACGGTAAGTACGATTACAAATTATTTGGAAATTCGTTAACAAAAGTGGATAGTGAAAAAGATCTTGGCGTAATTATCAGTAACGACCTCAAATCATCCAAGCAGTGTATTTCAGCCTCTGAGAAAGCAAATAAGATTCTAGGACTGATTGCGCGATCTTTTGATTTTAAAAGTCCATCACTCATTAACAACCTATATAAATCGTTAGTTCGTCCACATTTGGAATATGCTGTTTCCGTATGGTCACCGAATCTCATTAAAGACTGACAGACTGGAAAAAGTACAACGGCGAGCCACAAAACTGATTCCAAATATCAAAAATAAATCATACGAAAATCGACTAAAACATATGAATCTGTTTTCCCTAAAAAAAAACGTAGACTAAGAGGTGACTTGATACAGGTCTTTAAGATTCTAAAGGGAATTGACAACATCAAAAGTGACCAAATTTTCACATTGAATGAGAATCAGACAAGAAACAATGGTCTCAAACTGTCCGGAAATAGAATCAATTTGGAAGTAGGTAGAAAAAAACTTTGCCAACCGTGTAGTTAATGAATGGAATAAACTTCCTGCACAGGTAGTGCAATGTAGTTCAGTTCGAACCTTTAAGAATCATTTAGATAAACACCTAAGCAAGATGTTGTAATGATTATAATTTATTTTATGGTATTTGTTTTTGTTTTGTTATCATTTGTCTGTCTGATTTTCATTTATTATTAGTTATATGTCAATTTATCATTATTTACTATTTACCTGTTTGTTTATTATTTAACTATACCTATGCATTTATGTATCTTATTTGTTATTTACATTATAGTTTTTATTTATTATGATTTTTTTTCGCATTCGACCTAGATATGGAACAAAAGATCTCCTGTCGGTATGCTCCGCCTTTGTAATCCTTTGAGAGAGAGAGAGAGAGAGAGAGAGAGAGAGAGAGAGAGAGAGAGAGAGAGAGAGAGAGAGAGAGAGAGAGAGAGAGAGAGAGAGAGAGAGAGAGAGAAGGGAGAGAAATGTAATTGTTAAAAAAGTGGACACATCAAGTGGTCTATATCATAAGAAAGAGAGAGAAAGAGAGAGAGAAATGTAATAGTGAAAAAGTGGACACATCAAGAGGTCTAAACCATATGAGAGAAAGAAAGAGAGAAATGTAATTCTGAAAGAGAACAAATCGAGAGGTCTAAAGCCTAAAAGAACAAGGGAGAAGGAGAGAGAGAGAGAGAGAGAGAGAGAGAGAGAGAGAGAGAGAGAGAGAGAGAGAGAGGGGGAGAGAGGGGGAGAGAGAGAGAAAGAGGGAGAGAGAGAGAGAGGGAGAGAGAGAGAGAGAGAGAGAGAGAGAGAGAGAGAGAGAGAGAGAGAGAGAGAGAGACAGAGAGAGAGAGAGACAGAGAGAGAGAGAGAAAGAGAGAGAGATGGTTTGTCCATTATTCATTTCCTTAATGCACGGAATGCCTAATGTCACAAATCACGTTAAGCCTATGCGTCATTACTTGGGAGCAATTGCCATTCAAGGAATTCGAACGAACTGGACATTTTTCTTTTTCTTTTTTTTCTTTTCTTTTTTTTTGAAAAGGGGGAGGAAGGGGAGGGGGAGAAGGGGTACTTGGAGAGGAGGGACTGGGAGAGAAAGGAAAGGAGGGAAGGGAGGTAAGTAGGAAGAGGAAGAGGGGAGGTGTTAGGAGGGGGAGGGGGAGGGGGGGAGACAGGAGAAGGGTGATGGAAAGCAGGAGCAGGGGAAAGGAAATAAAGGAAGGGGGACAGGATGCAGAGGGAGGGGAAGGGGAGGAGGGGATGGAGAACTGTGGAGGAGGACCAGAGGGAAGGGTGGGGGGAGTGGGACGTGAGGGGAGAGGGGCAGTGGAGGGGAAAGGGGGAAGGAGGCAGGGGGAGGGGGACGGGAGGAGGGTATAGGTAGGGGAAGGGGTGAAGAGGAAGCAAGACGGTGGGGGGGACGCGGGACAAGGAGGTAAGTGGGGAGATGAGATGGTGAGGGGTGGAGAGGAATGAAAGAAGGGGAAGGGATCGGAGACCGAGGGAGGGGAAGTGGTAGGGGTGAAGGGGGGAAGAAGATGGGGTGAATAGGAGAAGGGGGAGGGGAGATGGTAGGGGTGAAGGTGGGAAGAAGATGGGGTGAGGAGGAGAAGGGGGAGAGGAGATGGTAGGGGTGAAAGGGTGAAGATGATGGGGGGAGAGGAGATGGTAGGGGTGAAGGGGTGAAGATGATGGGGTGAATAGGAGAAGGGGGAGGGGAGATGGTAGGGGTGAATAGGAGAAGGGGGAGGGGAGATGGTAGGGGTGGAGGGGGAAGAAGATGGGGTGAGGAGGAGAACGGGGGAGAGGAGATGGTAGGGGTGAAAGGGTGAAGATGATGGGGGAGAGATGGTAGGGGTGAAGGGGTGAAGATGATGGGGTGAAGAGGAGAAGGGGGAGGGGAGGTGGTAAGGGTGAAGGGGGGAAGAAGATGGGGTGAAGATGATGGGGTGAAGAGGAGAAGGGGGAGGGGAGGTGGTAAGGGTGAAAGGGGGAAGAAGATGGGGTGAAGAGGAGAAGGGGGAGAGGAGATGGTAGGGGTGAAAGGGTGAAGATGATGGGGGGAGAGGAGATGGTAGGGGTGAAGGGGTGAAGATGATGGGGTGAAGAGGAGAAGGGGGAGGGGAGGTGGTAAGGGTGAAAAGGGGAAGAATATGGGGTGAAGAGGAGAAGGGGGGGAAACCGTAATGTTATCGCGTGTCCAAAAGGTCATGGAATTTTAAGGTCGTGGAACTTAAAGGTCATGGAATTTCAATTTCATGGAATTTCAACAAGACCCAAACATGTAAAAGAGCCCACAAGACATGGAAATTTACTCGATCTATTGATCACTAGCCGCGAAAACATTATAACCGATGTAGAAGTTGGTGAAACTATTGTAAGTAGTGATCACAACTTGGATTTAATCTGCTAAAATACCCAATTTCAGTAAAGGTGAATTCATAGGACTATGTCACGAGGTTCAGCTTACAGATTGGGAGGCAAAATTAAGCGAAAGACCTGTAGATCAGATGTGGGAAATGTTTCAAAATACGTTTTTACTAAGATGATTCATATTTGCACCCCGTTTAAGGACAGATGCCCCCCAAATCAGGCTCGCCCGAAATAGCTTGACAAAGAACTGAAAAAAATATTGCTAAAAAGAGACAGGCTTATAAGAAATACAAGTGCTCGGGTGCACCAAATGACTATCAAAGTTATATAATAATAGATTTAAAAAAGACAAAACAAAAACGACAATACGAAATGAATATCGCTGATAAATTGAAAGAAAATCCCAAAGAATTCTATAGTTACATTAGAGATAAAAATGTTATTAGGAATCACATTGGCCCACTATTATCTGCTGACGGTCAACTTCAATATTCAAATGAAGGAATATGTGATATTTTAAACAACTATTCTAGCTCAGTATTTGTAAACAAAACACCTCAAAGTGAACTCCAAACTGAAACCTGTGAAAATTCTAGATTGAGGTAGATATAACAAAGAAAAAATTAAGAGGTGTATAGAAAAACTCAAAGGTAATAAAACACCAGGGCCTGACGCTTGGCATCCAAGAATCTCAAAGGAAATGAAAAATGAAAGTGTTGTTCCATTAGAAAATATTGTCAAGAAATCCATTATATCCGGAGATGTCCCAAGAGAATGGAAGCTAGCTAACATTACTCCCATATTCAAAAAAAGGTGACAAAAAGAAACCAAATAACCAAAGGCCTATAAGCTTGAATTCTGTCGTAGGAAAAATAATGGAAACTATCATCAGAGATGCTATCGAACATCATTTAGAAAGTAACTGTTTGATAAACGATACCCAGCATGGATTAAGGCGGAATAAGTGGTAGCCTTATTAAGTTGGACTAGTAATTGGTTGAATGATCGAAAACAGAGAGTTGTTCTAAATGGCAAAACTTTTAGATGGAAAAATGTTACGAGTGGAGTTCCTCAGGGTTCCGTTCTTGGGCCACTTCTATTCATAGTATATATAAATGATATAGACCACGGACTAAAATCTATTGTCTCCAAATTTGCTGATGATACAAAGCTGAGCGGAATAGCAAATAATCACTTAAACCAATTAGACAGTCAAGAAAATTTAGATAAACTACAGCAATGGTCTGAAAAGTAGCTAATGAAATTTAACACAAGTAAAAGAAATGCTATGCACATAGGTAAAATTAACAGTAAGTACAATTACAAGTTATTTGGAAATTAGTTAACAAAAGTGGATAGTGAAAAGGATCTCGGCGTAATTATCAGTAACGATCTCATATCATCTAAGCAGTGTATTTCAGCCTCCGAGAAAGCAAATAAGATGCTTGAGACTGATCGCATCATCTTTTTACTTCAAAAGTCCATCTCATTAACAAGCTATATAAATCGTTAGTTCGTCCACAATTGGAATTGCTGTTTCCGTATGTTCACCGAATCTCATTGAAGACATTGACAGGTTGGAAAAAGTGACGGCGAGCCACAAAACTGATTCCAAATATCATACAAAAATCGACTAAAACACATGAATCTGTTTTCCCTAAAAAAGCATAAACTCAGAGGTGACTTGATACAGGTCTTCAAAATTCTCAAGTGATAAAATGTTCACATTGAATGAGAATCCTATAAGAAATAATGGCCTCAAACTGTCAGAAAATATATTTAATTTGGAAGTGGGTGGAAACAACATCGCCAACCGTGTAGTTAATGAATGGAATAAACTTCCTGCAGTGGCAGTGCAACGTAGTTTAGTTCGAAGCTTTAAGATTAGTTTAGATAAATACTTAAGCAAGATGCTGTAATGCCTGCCATTTATTTTATATTATTTGTTTGTTATTATTTGTCTGTATATTATTTTTGCTTGATTTTCATTTATTATTATTTTTCTGCCAATTTATTATTATTTACTATTACCTGTTTGTTTATTATCTAACTATACCTATGCATTTATCTATTTACTTGTTTTATTCATTATTATTCATATTATTATAATTTTATATATCTATCATCATTATTATAATTTTTTCCTAATCCGATCTAGTTATGGACCAAAGGGTCTCCTGCAAAGGGTCACAAGCAACAGTCAAGAATCATTCCAGGAATTACAAATCGTTCTAATCTAACTTGACGTCATTGTTCTTCAGCCTAGGAACGATCTGAGACCGAAGACCGTACTAAACGTTTATATTTTTTGTTCTGGTTAACTGGAGACAATTTTATTCAATTCTGTAGAGCCCTTCGGCCGCAGTGGGATATACAGATACGGCTTGCGTTGATGTTTATATATACATATACATATATATATATATATATATATATATATATATATATATATATATATATATATATATACACATATATATATATGATATATATATACGAGTATATATATATATATATATATATATATATATATATATATATATATATATATATGTGTGTGTGTGTGTGTGTGTGTGTGTGTGTGTAAGCGTTCATGTATATATATCCTATCAAAGACATGAGCAAAATAACAAGTAATATATATTGTCAGTGAGCACTCTAGCTCTCGAAAAGTAGATCCTATTGGCCACAAAACCACAAAAAAGGGCAGCTTTTGTCCTTTGAATGAAAAGATTTTTTTGTGGGAGTGAACCTTAGTCTTTGGATAACAAAAAAGTAACTTCTTTGTTTAGCAGCAGATTTTTGTTATTATAAACAAACTATGGTTATAATCAACTATAACTACTTAAGGTAATACATCCAACGTTATATTTATTAAATTGTTTAATTTTAATATCATTCAAAAGAACAATTTTCATTGTCTTAGATTCTTTCATTTCTGATGCAGAACTCGTATGTTGCAATATACTGTATGTGTATATATATATATATATATATATATATTATATATATACATATATATATTATATATATATATACATATATATATTATATATATATACATATATATATATATACATATATATATTATATATATACACATATACATACATATATATACATATGCATACATATATATATATATATATATATATACAGACCCGACAGAATTGAATAAACACCCAGAGAAATCGTTTAATTTATTAAACAAGCAATTGATACAATTAACGTGCTTATAAATGGTCACAATGTGAATAACTAATACTTGGTTGACATCACCTTTGCTTTTTTCAATGCAAGGGCCCTTCTAGGCATACTAGTGAGTTCACGAATATCACCTTGAGGGATTTTTTGCCATGTTTCCCGCAGTAATCCCAAGAGTTCGGGCTTTGAAGATGGCTTCCTGTACTTTTTGTAAAGTTTTCGGTCTAATATGCCCCTGAGGTGTTCAATAGGGTTCATATCCGGGGACTGACTTGGCCATGGAAGTCTCCTGATCCCATTTTGGCTCAACCAAATTTGTGTTGCCTGATCACTGTGAAAAGGAGCTCCATCTTTCATAAATAGGAAGATATTTCTACTCATTCTACCACTGGAGAATATTGGAATGAGCCCTTCCTTTAATATAGAAACATATTTGCCTGAATTGATGTTTCCTTGACACTCCAAAAGCTCTGATCGACCATCAATCCAAACTGCACCCCACACCATTATTGAAATGCCACCATGTTTCACTGTTGGCTTCAGTCCTTTGAGATAAAACTCTTGACTATAGTCTCCAGACCCATACTCTTCCATTGTCAGAAAATAATGCGAATCGTGACTCATCAGAGAAGATGACTGTGCTCCAAAAGGCCACAGGTCTCTCCACCATCTCAACAGCCCAATCTTTCTGCGCTTGGTATTGGCTGGGCGAAGGAGTGGTTTCCTTCTTGCAGCTCTGCCATAGTAACCCAGCTTATGGAGATACCTGACAGCTGTTCTGGGACTGACATCAGCTTGTGCTGTTATATCAGAGGCCTTGGAAAGTGGATCCTCTTCAACATTTCTTTTGACAAGACGCAAGGTTCTTTCTGAGGGCCCGGGACGACCTGAATGAAGTTTTGTGCCCTTACCCTCTCTGGTGAATTGTACGATCACTCTACTAACAGAAGAAAGAGGGTGTTGACAGATTTTAAATATTTTGCGTTGACCAAGTCCATCTTCATGTTGACCCACAATACAACCTCGCTGAAATTCAGATAGGTGTACTGCTGCTTTGGTTCGAGGCATGCTTGATTAATCTTGTATGTAATCTGAAACATAAATTTAGGTACATGCATATATACATATACCAAAGGCTTATTCCCCTTACACGGGGGGTAGCCAAAAAAAAAAGGCATAGAAACCACTCCCACCCATTCCATTTCCTATTTATTCCACTCCCCTCCACCCTCCTCCCTCCATCTTATCTTGGCACCTCCTAGATGACTAGATGACGGGTCATCCCTGCATCCTGTCCACCGCCCTGGGTCAGAAGCAGTGTCCCAAGACACAGCACATCCACAGTAAGGCCGCTTCATAAATTCGGCGACCTCCCCTCTCCGTCCCCTCATGCGGAAAAGGAGAAGACAGGGAGAAATCCCTTCGGGCTGCGTAATTTTTTTTTTTCTCATACATACTTCCTCACCCAAATCCCCCACCTACTCCCCCTCATACATCACAGCATCATCTATACACAACCCTTCTCCATTCACCCCTATCTTCTGTCCTCTCCCGTCCTTCCTCTTTTGTAATGTCTCTTTCACCCCATCCAGCCATCTCATCCTAGGACTCCCCCTCATATTCACTCCTTCCACACTTCATTTATTGATCTTTCTTCATTCATTCTTTCCATGTGTCCAAACCATCCTAATACTTTTTCACCAACCCTATCTCCCATCTTCCTTTCCACCCCTGTTCTCCTCCTCACCTCCTCATTTCTCACTCTATCTAGCCTAGTAACCCCTATCATACTTCTCAGACACCTCATCTCAAACACGTTCAAACTCCTTCTCTCTTCCTCTCTCATGTTCCATGTTTCTGCCCCGTACAGTGCTGTTGGCACAATCACTCCTTCATATAACCTCCTCTTAGCATCCACTCCCAGATGTCTATTTCTCATTACACTTTTTAATCCACCATGGCATTTACTCGCTTCTCTCAATCTACATTCTACCTCCACCCCCACTCCTCCCTTCCCTGCCACATTTGCACCCAAGTATCTAAAACTATCCACTTCCTCCGGTCTTTCACCCTTAATGCTCACTTCCAGCCTGCTGTTACTCTCTCCCCTTGTACATCTCATCACCTTACTTTTGCCCACACTTATCTTCAGCTTCCTTCTTTCAAACACACTCAAACTGTCCCTAACTTCCTCAATCCCTCCTCTGATCCTACTACAAGCGCAGTGTCGTCAGCAAACAACAGCTGGATCACCTACCACTTTTCTCCATTATCTTTAATCATCTCCAACCCCTGACCCACTACCCTTGCATTCGTCTCTCGCACTACCCCATCCATGTAAAGATTGAACAGCCAGGGGGACATAACACATTCCTGACGAAGTTCCACCTTTACCTCAAACCATTCACTCTCTCCATTTATAATCCTAACACAAGCTTTACTACTCTCGTAAAAACTCTTGATTGCTCTTAACAACTTTCCTCCTATCCCATATATCTGCAGTACCTCCCACAGTGCCTTCCTGTCTACCCTGTCGTAAGCCTTTTCCAGATCCATAAAAGCCCAAAAAACATCCTTACCTTTTCCTATAGCTTTCTTACATATGTCTTACCACAAAAATCTGATCTACACAACCTCTACCTGTCCTAAACCCACACTGTTCCTCACCAATTACACCCTCTGTTCCTCTCCTACTCCTCTCAATCAAGACCCTCCCATAAGCCTTCCCAACTACACTCAACAAGCTGATCCCTCTGAAACTACTACACTTACACTTGCCCCATTTCCCTTGTAAAGTGGAACTATACAGGCACTCCTCCAGTCCTCCGGCACTCTACCCTCTCTCCAGCAAACATTAAATAACCTCACCAGCCAGTCCACAATAACTGTACCTCCTTTTTCAGACATTTTGCATGGCATCTATCCAACCCAGGTGACTTACCTGTTCACATCATCTTAACAGCTGCCTTCACTTCATCCTTTCCTATTTCTCCATTTTCCTCACTCATCACTCAAGGTAAATATAACATATTAGGTAAAGTTGAATAACATTAAGCATTAAATAAGAGCAGAAATGCATTTTTGGTGTCTATTTAATTCTGTCATGTATGTGTATATATACATATACACGATACATACAGACATATATATATATATATATATATATATATATACATATATATATATTATATATACATATATATATACATATATATATACATATATATATATAAACATATATATATTATATATATATATATTATATATATATACATATATATATTATATATATAAAAACATAAATATATATATATATATTATATATATATACATATATACATATATATATATTATATATATACATATATCTATATACATACATATATATATATATATATATATATGTATATACATATACATATATATACATATGTATATATATATGTATATATATATATATATATATATATATATATAATAAGACTTGCCTCCCACTATGGGAAAATAGGATTATAAACAAATATAGATAACTACATAAGGTGGGGTAGTATAATATATATACAGAGTTGGTATACAGTGAGGAACGGGGATAGGAGGCTCAACTAACACCTTGAGTGGAGCGACTCCGATGGCTGTTTGGTTCCGGTCCTATGACGGTTGATAACAATTTATTGACTGCTAAAGATGTGATGGAATCAGGTGACCACTGCCATTTAGAGGTGTTAGAATTAGGAAGATGTTTTATAAAAGAGGATTATACAGTGTTCCTCCGTAAACTACAATGAGACTTAAAAAGGATGGCTAAATTGAACCAATCAATTCGATGGTCCTTTTGGTAAGTATAAGGAAACCGCCAAAAAACCTCGGTGATGTTTCTTCATTATACAAATAACAAAGAACAACTTACATTCATTTGAGATCATACGGTAAAAAAAAAACATATCAGAAAATGCAATAATCTTACATATTTTATTTACTAAACGTCTGAATTTGTTCTCCATAATCTAATATTCACCTACAGAAAAAGAAATATATATTATTTGAATTATTCATGTTTGATGTTCGTAGTCACAGATATGCTTGTAACTGAATGCTGGCTGAAAACAGAATATTTGTTAATGTTCCTTCATTTAAATCTTTGGCGTGGTGGCTTGTTATATCAAAGTGAAATATTCATTAAGACTTACGTTTACAGAATAAATCACTGTCAACAAAAATAGATAAGGTTTTGGAGATTCAAATATTCGTGTTTATCAAGGCTGCTGTGATGGAGCCCATCCTTAATTTTGGACTCGATTATTATTTGCCTTTGTTAAAATATACATATATATATATATATATATATATATATATATATATATATATATATATATATATATATATATATATATATATATATATATATATATATATATATACTAATAATAATAAGAATAAGAATATAGGAATGGAAGAGACTACAAAAACCATAAGGCCTACACTAGGCAGTTCCATGTCCCTTGCAATCTGCCATCCTTATCCATAAATTTATCTAAGCTCGCCTTAAAACAATAATTTCAGCGCTCACTACATGGTTACTGAGTTTATTCCATTCGTTAACTACTCTTGTGTAAACCATGCCCTGCTGTCTTAATATGATGACCTTGCCTGTATCACCCAAATATATCTTATTTTCATTTACATATTCATTAATTCATTAATTTGATTGCTTATTTATTTACTTTTTATCATAAAGTCATTAGGGCCAATACGCAAGGCTCCTCTCATTTTTCTTGACTTTTGATTTTTATCATTTATTTATTCATGTTTTGTTACGCTCTCGTTTCAATTTCCAGATCTCCGTTATGCGCATCTTTTGTTTCTCGAGTTTTTCTTCTTTTCTTTTATATTTTTTCGTTTCTTTTCATCTTTCTTTGATTCTGGTTGCTCCCTGGAAATTTGAGGGAAAAGGATAAAGCAAAAGGAGAAGAAAGAACACAAAGAAAAGAATTGAAAATAAACCCAAGAAAATAAAAAAATGAGAGCCAGAAAGAATACAAGTCAAAGAAAAAAAGGGTAAAAGAAAGGATATGAAATGAAAAAAGAGCGATAAAGAAAAAAGACAGAGAAAAAGAGAAGAGAGTAGATTAAGATAAAATAAAAATGAAAAAGAAAAAAATAATAAAAGAAGAGGGTAAGCTAAGGCAAAAGAATGTAAATCGAATACATAGGGAAAGATGAGGAAGAGGAAGAGGAAGAAGGCGGAGGAGAAGACGAAGAAGGAAAAGGAGGGGATGACGGAGAAGAAGGAGGACGAGGAGGAGGAGGAGGAGGAGGAGAAGGAGGAGAAGGAGGAGGAGGAGGGGGAGGAGAAGGAGGAGAAAAAAAAGACAGAAAAAAACCATTAACATCACCATGACCAACACCTAAAACAGTAACAACATCAACGATGACAGTACCGCCACCAAAGTCACCAGTGCAACAATAACAACATCATTAATAACAACTTTATTAATAATACCAACAAAGACAAAAAATAGAAACAAAAACAGCAGTTACTTCAACAAAAACAACAAAAACAGCAGTTACCACAACAGCAGCAGCAACAACAACAATAACAAATAAATTGCCAAAACAAGTTGGGTGACGCCATCCTGATTCTGAATTTCACGGGATTTGGGATTGGCGATATAGAGCCGTCCAATTTCTCAGCAAATACCTCGAACTCCAACCTGGCCAATACTCACACACGATAATTCAGTGCCTTTAAATTTCGTTCATTTCTCATAGGAATGTCAATGCCATTTCTGACGAAGAGTATTGGCAATAGATTTTTTTTACGTCTATTACGCAGAAACAACAGAAAGTATCATAGTCATTAATTCATTTAAATCCATCTATATTTCAATCTGGTAGTTGTCTTTATATATATATATACCAGTCACTTATTGTAAGTTTGATAAGATTTAAAAACTAAATACAGTTACAAATCAATTACTATTTTTTCTCTATATTGTTTGAATATTTACTGGAGTAGATACAGTTTTCAAAATTATTTTTCATTGTTTGTTACTTGAAGGACTCGGGCATAACCGTCCCATAAGTTTGGACCGAAGTCGGAAGGATCTTGATGACGTCATGTCGCTTTCGACGTGTTTGCCGATGTACGATAACGCTCCTTTTTTCTTTATCTATTCATTAAACAATACACAAATTGATCCTCTAGAACGAAATATTTTAACCAAAATAATTAAATTGTAAATGACAGAGCTTAATCAACGTTATTGATTTAGCACAGAACGATTTGTGTACCAGAAATGATAAAATAAATAAACGCTGGTAAACATAATACATTATTTTGCATTTGCTAATATAGCCATCATGGCGGGCTAATAACTGAAACATACACACTTCTTCTGTTTTTTTTTGTTTTGTTTTTTTTGTTTTTTTAAATATCGCACTTTCCCTTGCATGTCTGGGTTACATTTTCAACAATTGAACATCGCGTGTCAGGAGCAGATTGTCGTCGTCATCGTTTGGTGTCATGCTGATTTTTCAGTTGTCATGTACAAGACTGGTGACGTATGACATCTATGTCAACGACATTTTCCTCCCTCTACCTCCATACTTACTGCAATTTTATGCAGCCGATATTTTAGGGATATACAATACAGTTTATATGGATCAGACCAACGCAGCATTTTATAATAGAAAAAGATTAGTCTCTACTCAGAAAAAATACTTTTAACTCTTATTCTAATTCCTTTCTAATACACGGAAATCATCTTCTTCACATCATAAATGAATTTAATAATAGAAACACTGGGTATTGCCAAATAGATGTTAAAATCTCTCTCTCTCTCTCTCTCCCTCTCTACACTACCATCATCATAATCATGACCAACTTTATTACCATTATAATTACCATTGCCATTATTTATATAATGCCCATCGCATTTTACCATTGCTATTTTTATTTCTACCGTTACCTTTACTTTTAACATTGCCATTACTTTCTATAACAACCATTACTTTTGCCATTTCCGTTCTCTTTCATTTTCCATAACCGCATCCCATGAAACAATAGATGGTTTTCAAATATTCGACATTTCTACTATTACCTTTACTTTTAACATTGTCATTACTTTCTAAAAACAATCATTACCATTACTTTCTAAAACAACCATTACTTTTGCCATTTCCGTTCTCTTTCATCTTCCGTATCCGCATCTCATGAAACAATGGATGATTTTCAAATATTCGACATTTCTACCATTACCTTTACTTTTAACATTGTCATTACTTTCTAAAACAATCATTACCATTACTTTCTAAAACAACCATTACTTTTGCCATTTCTGTTCTCTTTCATCTTCCGTAACCGCATCTCATAAACCAATGGATGGTTTTCAAATATCCGACATTTCTACCATTACCTTTACTTTTAACATTGTCATTACTTTCTAAAACAATCATTACCATTACTTTCTAAAACAACCATTACTTTTGCCATTTCTGTTCTCTTTCATCTTCCGTAACCGCATCTCATGAAACAATGGATGATTTTCAAATATTCGACATTTCTACCATTACCTTTACTTTTAACATTGTCATTACTTTCTAAAACAATCATTACCATTACTTTCTAAAACAACCATTACTTTTGCCATTTCTGTTCTCTTTCATCTTCCGTAACCGCATCTCATGAAACAATGGATGATTTTCAAATATTAGACACAAAAGTTGAAACAGTTTTCCCGATTATTATTTCCTTTTAGCGCCGCAACATGAAACCAGAACCACGAGGGTTAAACAGAACGAGACATTCTCGATCAAAGCCAGGCACTTAACTTGTTTACGAATCCACATACGCCCAATAAGACACAGATTCCAAGAGCTAAACAGACCTAAAGTCTTGTTACAGCCCACAACAGAATACAATGAAGAACTATATCTTCGTTTGGGGAATAAATACTTTCTGATCCTTCGATTGTCAATGGAAGAACGCTTTCTGAAAGTCTGGAACGCCTTACGAGAGCCCTCGACTCTTGTCTTTCCATAATGGCGACTGAA
>NC_134794.1:50547289-50549789 GCF_046742065.1 Oratosquilla oratoria | reverse complement strand
GATGACGATGGGAAAGTAGGAAGCGGTATAGATTTATATATTCTTAATATTTTTTAAAGCATATTGTAATTTCTTAACGCATTTAAGTATTGCTTCTGGCTAAAGCTAGACGATTTTATTCGCCTCGGATAAACATTTGGAACACACAAACACACACACGCACACACACATGCACACAGATACACACACAAAAACAATTATGTACATATGAAACAACATGTAAGAATAAAACAATCAGACAATATATGCAAATTTCAAGCTAAATTTGAGTAATGAAACCAGAGATGGGACCCCACGAGCATAGATCTTAGGTTTTATATCAAACATACACACATAACACGCAGATATGAAAACAATCTCATGACAGCATATTGACACAACTTTTACAAAACAAATACGATCTATTTTTTCTGATTTATTAGTTTACTCAATTTATGTTTATATAGGAAGTTACATAGCTACACGCATCTAACAAGTAATGTAATTTCATGTATATACCCTCCTGGTCCATAAATATATTAGATATATTGACTTGTTTGGAGTGCACAAGCTAGTGTATGCGCGTTGAATAGATCTGCAAATTTCATTATATGTACATAATTTGTGAACAAACAGAAAGGGAGCTGAACAAAAGAGAAGCAATTTTTCTCTCTGTTCAAATGAACCTAATTAAGGAGAAATAATGGAAGAGCAAATGCGATGAGAAAGTAAACCACAACAAAACGCTGATGCCGAAAGCATGTGTGTATAATATATATATATATATATATATTATATATATATATATACTCTACATATGTACATACCTATCCTTAAACATACGTACTTTCATATTCACATACATATTTTATATATATATATATATATATATATATATATATATACATGTATATATATATGCGTGTGTGTGTGAGTGTATCTATATATTCATGTACTCACACACAAACATATTCATATATAATGTAATTCCCCATTCTCTAGATTTAAGGCATGAGATCCTGGTTTCGTTGTGGAATAGGGCCGAGTTTCCGAATGGCCGTTAGGGGCGAGATTCCTATGATAACTCTACGGGTGATGGACCTTCTTGCATTTGCTCTTAGAGAGAGGCGAAACCTTGATTGTAATGTGCATGTAGTATCCCTTCTGTGTTGAATTAATTAGAAGGACTCCTTGCTCTTAGAAGGAGAGAGGGAGAGAGAGAGGAAAGAGGGAGAGAGGGAGAGAGAGGAAAGAGGAAGAGAGGGAGAGAGAGGAAAGAGGGAGAGAGGGAGAGAAGTAGTGAAGGGGAGAGGGGGAGTAAGAGGGAAAGAGGGATAGAGGGAGAGAGGTGAAGAGGGAGGAAGAGGGGGGAGGGAGAGAGGGAGAAGAGGGAGGGGAAAGAAGGAGCGAGAAGGATAGAGAGGGAGAAAGGGGGAGAGTGGGAGAGAAAGAGGGGAGAGGGGGAGAGTGAGAGATGGGGAGAGGGAGTGGGGGGAGAGGAAGAGAGGAAAATAGTGAGAGAGTGAGAGAGGGAGGAGGGAAGGAGGGAGAGAGGGGATAGAGAGAGAGAAAGAGATGGGAGAGGGGGAGTGGGGGAAAGGAAGAGAGGAAGATAGTGAGAGAGGGAGGAGGGAATGAGGGAGAGAGGATGATAGGGAGATAGGGGGGTAGGGAGGGAGAAAGATGAGAGAGGAAGAGAGGGAAAGAAGGAGAGAGAGGGGGAGAGGGAAAGAAGGGGAGAGAAGGAGAAGGGGAGGGGAAGAGGGAAAGAAGGGGAGAGAGAGGGGGGGAGAGAGGGGAGATAGGGTAGGGAGAGAGAAAGAGATGAGAGAGGGGGAGAGGGAAAGAAGAGGAGAGAGGGAGAAGGGGAGGGGAAGAGGGAAAGAAGGGGAGAGAGGGAGAAGGGGCGGGGAAGAGGGAAAGAAGGGGAGAGAGAGAGGGGGAGAGGGGGTAGAGGGAGGGAGGGGGAAAAGGAAAAGGGGAGAGGGAGAGAGGTAGAGAGAGAAAGAGGGAGAGAGGGATAGGGAGAGAGAGGGGAAGAAGGGAAAGAGGGGAAAATGGGAGAGGGGGAAAAGGGGAGAGGGGAGAGGGGGAGAGGGGGAGAGGTGGAGTTGTTGTGAGACAATTATGTTCACCTTTCTAGACGAAACTCTTTCCTCTCCTGTACCTGTCATCCCATGCTGCTTATGTCAGGGTACACAATAAATAAGTAAATAACAATTAAATTGATAAATTTGATAAATAAATAATTACATAAACATATAAACAAATGAACAAATAAGTACACATAATAAGTAATTAAAAAGATAACTAAAGCACAATGTCAACAAAATATCCCCTACCAAAAATAGATAAATGAATTTATTAAAAAACATAATACATAAATAAATAATTAACAACTGAATTGATCAATTGAATAAATAAATAAATAAATATATAAACATATAAACAAATAAGAACACACAATAAATAATCAAAATAGATATAACTAAAACACAATGTCAAGAAAATATCCCCTAGC
>NC_134794.1:50529789-50539789 GCF_046742065.1 Oratosquilla oratoria | reverse complement strand
ATCCTTTAAATCACTCCTTGGCCACCTTCTCCGTAACTCCACTTCTTCGATGCGATGTTTTCCACAGGGATAGAAGCGCTGGTTATTTCTGAATCACACCCAAGCAGTTATATTCCACTTAAAAAATAACTCCATCTACGCGTTTGTTGGCAAATTTGGATTTCACTTATTTTATGAATAGTTAATCTCTTCCTGGAAATGTTTTCAAAAAGAACTGTTTTCTTTTCAGTTCATTTCGAACTGTGTGTGTGTGTGTGTGTGTGTGTGTGTGTGTGTGTGTGTGTGTGTGTGTGTGTGTGTGTGTGTGTGTGTGTGTGTGTGTGTGTGTGTGTGTGTGTGTGTGTGTGTGTGTGTGTGTGTGTGTGTGTGTGTGCGCGCGCGCGCGCCTGCCTGTTTGTGATAATATCAACAATAATTTCCTTCATAAGTAGGCAGGTTCAGAATAGGTTATAGGTCACAGACTCCTGGCTCGAAGTCAATAAAAGATGAGGGTAAATGACTTAATCCCTTGAGATTAAACTACTCACCATCCCACTCCCACAAAATGGGAAGTGAGAAACCCCTGGTAGGGCAAACTCTTTCAATTGCGGCAAGCCACTGTTTTACTACTACTACTACTACTATTATTATTATTATTATTGTTATTATTATCATTATTATCATCATCATTACTATCATCATCATCATCATTATCATTATCATCATCATTATCATCATCATTATTATCATCATTCTTATCATCATTCTTATCATCATTTTTATCATCATTATCATCATCATTATCATCATCATCATCATTATCATTACTATCATCATCATTACTATCATCATCATCATCATTATCATTATCATCATTATCATCATTATTATCATCATTTTTATCATCATTTTATCATCATTTTTATCATCATTTTTATCATCATTATTATCATCATTATTATCATTATCATCATCATTATTATTATCATCATTATCATTATTATTATAATTAATTTTTTATTTATTTATTTATTTATTTATTTATTCATTCATTCATTCATTTACCAATAGTTGAGTCGCCTCTTTGCCTTGCCCGGGCTATTGGGAACCAACGCGACAAAGCCCACAGCGGATCCCGGGAATCAAACTCACGACCGCCTGCTCATGAGTGCGACACGGTATCCACTGGGCTAGCGCGCGGCCCTTATGAGATTGTGAGGTAAAATTGATCTAATTAGCGTGATGTACGAGTGTTCGGTTCGGATAAAGAGATTCGGATAACGAGATTCGGATAACGAGATTAAAACCCACTCGACGAGACTCGGGGGATTTTTGTCTGACCGAAGTAGAATGCGGGTAAACAGGGTCTCGCTCCACACTTTGTTGTGTCGGATCGCGAAATGAGGTTCCCTGCTTGCTTGCTTGCTTGCTCTCTCTCTCTCCCTCTCCCTCTTTTTCTCTCTTTCTCTATCTTCTCTCTCTTTCTCTATCTTCTCTCTCTTTCTCCTTCTCTCTCTCTCCCTCCCTCTCTCTCTCTCTCTCTCTCTTTCTCTATCTTCTCTCTCTTTCTCTCTCTCTTTCTCTATCTTCTCTCTCTTTCTCCTTCTCTCTCTCTATCTTCTCTCTCTTTCTCCTTCTCTCTCTCTCCCTCTCTCTCTCTCTCTCTCTCAATATTTATCTCCTTTCTAAATGAGGTTTCCTGCTTGCGCTTTCTCCTTCTCTCCTTCTCTTAATATTTGTCTCCTGTAAATGTTTGTATGAATATACATGTATTTGTATCTATTTGCCTATTTATCTATTCACATGTCCATTCATCTATATATCTACCTGTTTATCTATCACCTCCCTCTCGCTCTCTCTCTCATTACTCTCGATGTATGTGTGTGTATATCTGCTATGCATTCTATATACTAGTACATATATTTCTACTTATCTATCCATTCATCTATTTATCTCTCTGTCAATCTATTTTCCCTCTTCTCTATGCATGTATGTATGTATTGTATATATGTATATACGTATGTAGATGCATATTTGTATGCGCACGCTTGTGTGCGTTTTCGCATACATATATGTAAATATGTGTAAATGGAAAACCTTCAACTAATTCTCCTTCCCCCTCTTAGTTCTCCGATAGTTTCGCATCACCACCGCCGCCATCGCCAACGACAACGACAAAGACGACCCTGAGGAACATTCTTCACCTCCCCCCCACGCCAAGTCCTTTACTTCGCGCGCCCGGTAATTCAACACAAACACTTCGTCGGCCTTGTTCATATTCTTTATCGTCGGGAGGGCCACGCCATGAGTTATGCAAAGATTATAGTGCTTGGCTGTCCTGTCTGCTTACAAGAGACCCCCCAACCTTCCCCCGTCTCCCCCACTGTCTTGCTCGCGCCGTGACATCGAGCTGGAAAAATGAGTTCAGCGTACACGTGTCCGCTTGTGGATATATGCAAATGTGTGTTTGTTGTTGTGGATAGATAAAGACGAACTGAGGTATAAGTGTGTGTGTGTGTGTGTATGTGCGTCTATGTGTATATGTTTATTCATACATCAACTTCTCGTTGCTTGAGCATTAATGTTTACGTACAAACGAGAATGTGTAATTATTTGTCCATCATGCCTTGATTGAGCTATGCTCTCCGTGGCGTGCTAATGACGCGTCACTCAAGGTCTGCAATGGCATTCCATCGTGCATGCTGCAGACTTGCAACATTTCAGCTGTGCAATGCATCAGATAGCAATAGTTAACCTAGACTGCTCGGTGGCCTATTGGTTCATAGTCGAGCCAGATAAAGAAAAAGTGTGTGTGTGTGTGTGTGTGTGTGTGTGTGTGTGTGTGTGTGTGTGTGTGTGTGTGTGTGTGTGTGTGTGTGTGTGTGTGTGTGTGTGTGTGTGTGTGTGTGTGTGTGTGTGTGTGTGTGTGTGTGTGTATGTGTGTGTATGTATGTATGTATGTGTATGTATGTATGTGTGTGTGTGTGTGTGTGTGTGTGTGTGTGTGTGTGTGTGTGTGTGTGTGTGTGTATGCGTGTGTATGTGTGTGCGTGTGAATGTGTGAGTTTATCGATATTTAACTAATACAAAGTGATACATTCTATCTACATACATCACTTAACGAAATTTCATTAACTTTGCGTATTTGTTTTATTGATCGATGTTTAATTAGTACAAATTGTTTAATTATGTCTACATGTCGTCATTGGACGATATTTCATTAACTGCGTCCGTTCATTTTCTGGCATACAAAAGGCATATAATATACAAAGGTAAGGCTACCCCATTATCAGGGGGAAAAGTCCTTTCGGCACATGTATGTATATACAATATATAGTTGTATGTATACATGGATTATATGCTGTATATGTGTACGTATATACACATATACATATGGTATGTATGTATTTGTGACCATGTATGTATGTATCTATGTATATATGTATGAGTATATGCTTGCCCTCTGCCACAATATAATTATCTGGCGTCAAAATGGATAGAATCAATGGACCCGTTCATGTCTGGAAAGAATCATCTGGAGCGCAACTTCTCCAGTCCCAATCTTCTGATTTCCGAAAGACACTCTTGTGACACCCATAGCCGAAACCAATAAGCTGGAATTTATTTTCTTAATTGTCCCTAACTCTCCCTATCTCTCACTCTCCCTCTGGTTCTCTCCTCCTCTTTGGCTCTCTTCCTCTCGCTCTCTTCGCTTCTTTGGCTCTCTCTGCCCCTCTCGCTCTCTTCATATCTCGGACTCTCTCTGTCCTTCTCGCTCTCTGTCCCTTTTGCTCTCTGCCTCTATCTGTGCCTCTCGCTCTCTATTTCTCTGGCTGCTCTCTCCCAATCTCGCTTTCTATCTCCGAGGCTACTTTCCTCCCCTCTTTGTCTCTTTGTCCCTCTCGCTCTCTATCCCTCTCTCTTTCATTTTGTTCGCCCTCTATCTCCCTGGGACTCTTTTTTTTTTTTCCTTCGCTCTCTTTATCTCTGTCACTCTTCTCGCCCCTGAGGCACTCCACCGTTCCCCTCGTCTCCTCAGTGCTGTAATTTAGTATATCGATCCTTTCCTATTCTTACCCGACGTCTCTGTGCCTTCTGGTCCCATAGATAGCTTCTGCCCTCCAGGAAGCGTCTGGTCTTTGGGAAGGGAATTGGAAATGACCTGGTTCCCAATCAGTTTAATTAGAAGCCTGAGACTCCTGGCCAATGCTGTTTGTTGCGTCTGAGGTCCAATTCAATAGCTGTACAGATTTGAAGATTATTGTCACAGGCAGAAGACTTGTTTCGAATTCCCAAATCATTCTTCGTTATTCTTTGTACTGTGTTGATATAGTGTCAGTGATTATATTATTGTCATATTCATAAATAAGCGAATAGAATAACTCAAAGATACATAAAATACAAACTATAATGTTTTTGCAACAACCTCATGTTAAAACTATGTTTCACTGATGCATACAAAAGCATTTAGTTGGGGTCCAATTTCAGGGATAAATTGAGCCACAAATAAGCCAATATTTCATCTTCAATACAGAGTACTACTCTATCGACACCGATATTATAGGTGTTGTCACATGTTTCTAAGACGCTGATTTACCATGTACATTATATATCAGGCAATTATTATTAGTACCCAGCAAGCCAGCAATGTTATAAAATGCCTGTCCTCAAATGAGGACACTGGGACAATATAATAGAAGCATGTGCTACTACAGGTCACAACAGGACAACGATAAAAGAACCTGCGACTCCCTCTGATTATTCATGTTACAACATTCCATGGATGACGGTGCCTGCTACACCCACTAATACGTCATTTGTGCTCGGATCGCCGTAGGCAACACATCTGACTGAATACTGCTTCAAAGGTTGGTGCATTATAATAGTGCAACTATTTAGTTATAGTAGTTATATAGTTACTGTATAATAGTAGCGTCAATGTGCGAGGGATCTGTTTCCCCTCACATGGCCAATACAGGCCAAAATTTAAGGGAAAAAAAAAAAAACAGAATAAATTGTTATTTTTTATTTTTTATTATGATTATTCCCTTTTATAAACTTATGTATATTATTCTGTTTCATCACAGATGGCGAAGAGACAAAGTCTGCACTCACAGTTGAGAGAGCCCTTGAATTATTGTTTGATGAGGATGAAGAGGAAGATACAGCTGAAAGAGCTGATGTGATTATTGTACCACAGGATGTAGATGAACTGACTGACGAGGAGGATATAGCTGAAGATGAAATGGATGAGATATCTGTTCAAGATGTGCCTGGTACCTTAGAAGTTCATGTGGATAGAGTGCCGATAGAAGAACATGCTGAAAATAAAGCTAAAGCCACTACATCATCCAGAAAAAACGCAAATTTTGTGACTCTGAACCCGTATGGAAACACAAAACTCCTGAATACAGGAAGGTCAAAGGGCGTTCCGAACATCACAGGGATTGTTTGCAGAAAATGAAAGATAATCTAGATATTTTATCACCTCTGGAACTGTTTGAGAAACTTATGACTCCCGGCATCTATGAGCACATTGTCAAAGAGACAGTTTGCTATGCAAGTTCATGTAAAAATATGTGTAATTTTACATTCAGTGTTGATGAGTTGAAAACATTCATTGGAATATTACTATTTTCTGGATATCACAAAGTTCCTTCTGAGAGAGATTACTGGTTAAGTGAGGAAGATCTCGGGGTCCCAATCATTCAAAGGGCAATGTCAAGAAATCGTTATCAGCTTGTGAAAAGTCTTATACATTTTTGCAATAATGAAGATGCCAAGGACAATACACATGTCAAAGGGTTCAAAATTAGGTCTCTATTGTCACTAGCCAAAGAGTCATTTCAGCAGTTTGGCATATTTCAGGAATTCATATCTGTAGATAAAATGATGGTGAAGTACTATGGACGTAATTCATTGAAGCAGTTTATGAGAGGTAAACCCATCAGATTTGGGTACAAATTCTGGGCTGTATGTGGAGCCTCAGGTTACTGCTATAATTTTGACATGTATTGTGGCAAGAGTTCTAGGAATGATGATAATGATGGCCTGCTACTCGGAACAAAGGTTGTTTTGAGAATGTTAGAGGCAGTGAAAATACCAAATTCTCATTCTGTTTTCTTTGACAACTTTTTCACTGGGTATGATTTGTTAGTTCGTCTTAGGAATCTCGGTTATCAGGCCACAGGCACAGTCAGGGAAAGCAGATTGAGCAAATGTCCTTTACGGCCAACAAATATTATGAAAAAAGAGAAACGAGGCACCTATGATTATATGTTTGACACAAATGAAGAAATTCTTTTTGTCAGGTGGTCTGACAACAAGTGTGTGTGTGTTGGAACAAATTATGATACCATTGAACCTGTCAAAAAGGTTAAGAGATGGCAAAGTGATATCAAAGCAAAAGGTGATGTTCATCAGCCAAATGTTCTGAACAACTACAATGCTTATATGGGAGGTGTAGATCACCATGACTGGTTGACTGGAAAATACGCAACTTCTCTACGGGGAAAGAAGTGGTATTGGCCGCTCTTCACACGTGTATTAGACATGATGATTGTAAATGCGTGGATCATCCATAAATTCCTACATCAAGGAAAGGAACACCTTGACTTAGTAAGCTTCAAAAGAGCAGTATGTGTCCCTTATTTGAAGTTGGGAGATGCAGGCAGAAAACTGGGGAGAAAAAGTAACACACCAAGCCCATCTACGAAACTCGCTGATGTTCGGTATGACGGAAAGGACCATGTTGTTGCAAAACGGGAACAACAAAGACGGTGCCAAAGGCAACCTTGCTCCAAGAAACCAAGAACATATTGTGCTAAATGCAATGTAACACTCTGTATAGAACATTTTGCCCCTTATCACAAAAAGTGAATGCAAAATGATATATTGGCTTTCATGATTCAGTTTATTTGTATTGGGTTACTTTATATAATATTTCTTTAGAATATCAGATTTATTTTTACAAGTTTTCAGCATCAAACACACAAAAAGAGAAGAATATGTTTTTCTTTATAGTATCCTTTGCTAACAGATTATCACTATACAAAGCTATTATATTATCCCAGTGTCCTCATTTGAGGACAGCTTCTTATAAGCTTACTGCAGGGAATAAAGCATTAAAACCACGATACATTGTCTCTCATAACCCTTCACATTACTTAGATTACAGAAAACCGTGGAAATTCCTGACCAAAAAAAACTTGGGATTTAATGGGTTAATGAAAGAATGATTAAAAATTACAAATTGTTTTCATTTTCTATGTCATCAACATCAACAAGAGGACGGGGAACCAGAACCACATCTTCATACTCAATCAAGGAATGGAGACCCAGAGGATGTAGACGTGAGCAGAACCCCCCACGGACAGTTCAGACAGAACCTCCCACGGACAATTCAGACAGTTGCGGACGGTTCAGTCAGTCCCGGATAACCTGACGACAATATATCGTCCCTACATCAGTGGTTCTCATTTTCTATGCTTTCATTATAATTGGTAATGTTTACGAAAACCCTTTTACATTCTTTACCAAAAACAAATAATTCGCTTGAAGGATGGCATACAGGTTGCTGGACACCACTCTAATATTTTTAAGTTTTTCGACTGCCTGAAGAAAGAACAAAACTATAATGAAGTCAAAGTCGATCAATACTTAGCTGGTAATTCATCTCAACCACAAAGAAAGAAATATCGTGACTCTTCTGAACGGACAAAAAACATTGTAGAAAGATATCCTTCATGTAGTAACGTCGTTGATTATTTGCGGGCAATAGTCCATATCCTAACTTTCTAATTTTAAGTAAACAAATTTATAGTTTTAAGCTTAGTTTAAACTAATTTTTAATTTTTAATAGTTCCATTAAAGAATTTGAACTATTCTTGATAAATACTACGAAAAAAATTCTACCTTGTTTTTGTAGTATCCTAAATAAAGGCTATGAAAGTAATTATTTCATTATCAAAGGTAAGAGTATGCTAAATCAAGGACGAAGACACGACCTAGTTATATATTACAAATTAGAATATCTTTATTTTTTCTTTCAATCAATTGTGCATATCGATGAATTGAGCGTGTCGATGAATTGTTGTCAATGGATTGTTGCCGGTGAATTGTTGTCGGTGAATTCGCCGGATCCCATACAATTAAACATGGTAAGCATTTTTGTCCAATGCAGAACCCCCGGGCTGTCCCTTGCATGACGACACAGCCTCTATACCTCACCGCATATGAAATCATCCAGTTTAATCCCTACATCGTAATGTAGTTTTATATATTTAATGTTAGTTAACGAGAAATGACTTTAATCACCTCAGGAATAAACCAAAGAATACAGTTAACCCAGTACACTGTTAAACCACTTCATGCAAGTCAGAAGGGTTTAAGTCCCAGTGATTAATAGGGTTTGTTTAAGCCGAATGATATGTCAAGCGTGACAGAACAAAATCCTGGTGAAGAATTGCTTTAGAGGCTGAATGTACATTCAGACACACACACACACACACACACACACACACACACAATCACATATATACACACATACACAAATGTATAATAATAAATAAATATGCATTTGCATATATATATATACACATATATATATACATATATATATATACATATATATATATATACATATATATATATATATATACATATATATACATATATACATACATATATATATATATACATATATATATACATACATATATATATATATATATATATATATATATATATATGCATACATATATATACACATATATATATACATACATATATATATATATATATATATATATATATATATATGCATACATATAAAGGGGTTTCAACCCAGCGTGCGCTTATCTATATGAGCGTCGTAATGTAAACAATCATTTCAAACTAAACAGAGCAACAACTAAATTTGTTATCGAATCATTCCAGTTCATGTTTTCACGAATTAATTTTACCAAACTTATCTTCATTTTCCACTGACTGGAGCTTTGAACACCAACATTAGGTGAGCACTAATGTAAACAACGGAAATGTCATTATCACCAAAGTTTGTATTATGTCTTGTTGCCATGGTGATAGGGTGAGTGTTATTATTTGAGACTGGTGTTAATACTCATTGCGGGTGCGGTGGTGGTGGGGGATGGAGTTGCCAGTTTAATCAAATCGCTTGACGACAGTAATGAAACTTAGTTGTGTGAAACAGATCGTACACACATATACACACTTAAACACTGCCCTGCACCCTCACATACATGCACACACATACACACACAAATACATGCACACGTACACACACACAAACACACACACATACACATACGACTCGGTGGCGCGGTTGGTAGAGTCCCCGACTGTCACTATGGCGGTCCGCGTTCGAATCCTGCCCAGGGCTGAAATAATTTCAGTATCGCTCCGCTTCGAGTCGTTACTCCAACTCTCGTGGGCGGGGAGTTGGGTGTGTGTGTGCGTGTAAGGTCACAGCATTACCCATAGATCGGTCATACGAGCTCTGAGCTCTCTTCCGGGAGGGAAATAGCTGTCGATCACGAGTCCAACACGTGATCCAAAGACCAAGGTGAATCACACAAACACACACACTGATACGCCTCGTGATCAGTTTCATGCAACTGGTTGCTTCGGTGTGCGAGCTGCCAATTATATACTTCAAAAACTGGTCCAGTATTCGCTGCTGTTGCGAGTCATTGCTTTGGTCATTTTACACATTCACTAGAATGACGTCACGGGAAGTCTTGCTATCATGCATGGAGTCTTTGCGTGTTAGTAAGAACTGACTGGGGTCTCACTAAGAATGCGTCAGAATCGGCCGTAAAAATAACAATAAAGAAAATAAATAACTAAGTAAATAAATAATGATACTGATAATTCTGAGTTGTAAGTTATTGCGCTGGCCGAGCGGCGTAAGAGCGTCGCTGCTTACGGCGAAGGTCAAAGTGACAGCAGTTTGAACTCTGCCACCAGTGAGTTGAACCAAGGGCATGGTTCATTAAATTCC
>NC_134794.1:50517289-50524789 GCF_046742065.1 Oratosquilla oratoria | reverse complement strand
GTAAAATGCTAAAAAAAATATCGGTATCGGTATCGGTAAAAATTTTGGTTCTGGCACATCACTAATATATATATATATACACGAACATGCATACATATACACACAGTGGACTGAGGAAGGCCCAAAAGGTCGAAACGTCTGGTTCTGAATAAAGCTCCATACTCTAGCCTTAACGTTTCATTTTGCCACCTCACTTCAATATTTCTCTGTCTTTACATATATATGTATATATCAACCAATCAAATCAGCCATCCTGAGTCCACTGCTGAACATAGGCCTCCTTCATAGCATTCCAAGAATCACACGACCGTGCCATCCTTTGCCACGTCACTCCTGCAAACTTCTCGATCTCGTCTCGCTCATCAGTCGTTCGCTCTAACTTACCTGCCCAATTCCGCTTCCTCTCTTTTACCGCCTCCACAATATCTTTCACTCTAGTCTGCTCTCTCACCCAACTTGCTCTCTTTTGGTCTCTCAGCGTTATTCCCATCATTGATCTCTCCATTCTTCTCTGTGCTGTCCTTAGTTTTGTTTCCATCGCCTTCGTTAGTTTCCAAGTCTCCCACCCGCAGATTATTGCTGGCAGAATGCATTGATTGTAAACTTTACGTTTCAAACATAAAAATAGAGAGCCTCTCAGGATTTTATTATACTTACCAAACACTTTCCAACCAATTGTAATAAGTCTTTTTATTTCATTATCATGATCTTTCATCACTTTCACCATCTGCCCTAAATAATTATACTCCTCAACTTCTTCAAGACTCTCACCATCAATTGCAATCTCTTTACTTTGAACTTTCGTGCTGAACATTACTTTGGTTTTACTTTTATTCATCTTAAAACATACTTTGAGACTTTCCTTGTTTAGATCGCTCAGCGTATCTTGCAAGTCTCCTGCTCTTTTTGAAATAAGAATAATGTCATCCACAAATCTTAGGTGGTTCAAATATTCGCCATTAATATCTAAACCTTTCTTTTCTCAACTCAATCTTCTGAAAATATCTTCCAAACAAGCTGTAAATAATTTGGGTGATATTGTATGGCCTTGCCGTACTCATTTTTTGATCTTGATCTTTTCTGTATCTTTATGTAGTCGAATTATAGCGGTACCTTTCGCATAAACTCTTACGATCTGTTCGTTTGTACCCTGCTTGCGTAGCGAGTTTAGTATTGCCATTTGTTCTACCGAGTCAAAGGCCTTCTCGTTACCTACAAAAGCTAAACTCAGAGGTATATTGTATTCTGTCATTTTCTCGATCAGTTGGTTTATCGCCTGCAAGTGGTCTAGAGTCGAATATCCGCTCCTAAAGCCTGCCTAATACCTTGGTTGGTTTCCATCTAAAACTTGACTTGGTCTATTTGTAAGGATCTTGGAGAATACTTTATATAAATTTGATAGCAAGCTAATCGGTTGATAGTTACTAAGGTCCTTCTGGTCTCCTTTTTTATAAAGCAAAATCACTATAGCATTTGGACTTCTCCACGTCAATTTACGACCTACATGCTTTTGGAAGAAAGTGTTCATTATCCTCATGTTGTAGTTCTCTTCAAAACTGACTAATATCTCGCCTCTGTCACTTCTTTCACCTACTTCAAATTTACCAATGCACGTCTCATCTCCCATCTTCTTCCCCACTTTAGCATTAAAGTCGCCTATTACCAACGTATACTTACTTTTTTCTTGATCCATTACCTGACTTAAATCGTCATAGAAGGAATCAATTTCATCGTCTGAACCCTGTGAAGTTGGTGCATAAACCAGAACTATTTTTAGAGTATACCTTTTACACAACCTAATCACAATTCAAGCTACCCTGTCTGATAAACTACTGAATTTGACTACGTTACCAGCAACCTCTCGGTTTATCAAGAATCCTACTCCACTAGATCTTTCTTTGTCCTTACCTCTATAGTAGAACAGGTGGTGACCACTCTTGTAATTGTATCAGTTTTTATCCCGCTCTTCGGACTTCACTCAGTCCTACGATGTCCCACTTGATGTTCCCTAGTTCTTCCATTAAACTCTCCAGCCTGTGATCTTCTGGGAGGCTTCTTTCGTTATAAGTATAGATCTTCATTTTCTTCATGTTGCTTAATGTCCAAGACTTAGGTCTGCTTGGACAGTGCTTACTCACATTCGGTGGCACACTGCCCGTAAGCACACGAGGCAATGCAGTTGGGCCTTTAGGAGACGATGATCCAACAGGAACGCCCGGCTTTGTTTTTGTTGTGCTGTTCATATTTGCTATGAAGGGGAGTTGGCAGTAATCTCACCTCCGTGCCAACTGGTTTCTGGTGAGATATTTCTCTGATGTCACCTTATTCATTATATTCGGTGAACCCCTATATCTATAGAGTGACCAATGGTCCACGCCGCCATTATGACTGTACCCCATATATCTATGAGGAATTTCCCTGTTCGCCATCAGGGACGTGCCAGTTTGCAGTGAGTCCTGCGAATGTGCGCGTGAGCTGCTCTTTGTCTGATCTTTCTAACAAAACCTGTTCGATATGGGTGACCCTGTAAAGATACACACACACACACACACACACACACACACACACACACACACACACACACACATGTATATATATATATATATATATATACATATATGTATATATATATATATAATATATATATATATATATATATATATATATACACATGCAAACATATACACACAGTTATATATATATATATATATATATATATATATATATATATCACTGTTATACTGAAATAAGATCATGATAGGTGTGTGGTTTAATATTTTTCCCCGAATTATAACATAAAAAATAGAGGAAAATAAGACGTGTGCATTTCTGCAGTGTCAGCAGTTGAGAGCTTGCAAATTCTTTGGGACGCAATTATCAGCAGCTAAGTCAGCATACTCATCATCATTAGTGTCCTGATATCTGTCTCATTATATAAAAAGAAAGAGAAAGAGACAGAGAGAGAGAGAGAGAGAGAGAGAGATTAATTAGTATTTTAGCATCGCATTTGAGTATACTGAAGGAGACTTAAAAAGAAGGCAAAAGAAATACATTGTAAATACCAACACTGATAACATTCTAAAATGTATATAAATGGTGGGTTAAGATTAACACATTATCATTTGCATATTTACATAAAGGACTGATAACATTTCTTGCACCTCGACACCTTAGATCAAAGTTGGAATATTACCGCTCGTTTGGTTGTTTTCGCTTACATCGCTAATGTTGTTGTTATTGTTGTTTTTGGCGGTGCTGCTGTCGTTAAATGTTTGTGTTGCTGTTGTTATTTCTGTTACCATCCTGTTGTTGTTTTTGTTACTCTTGTTGTTGATGATAGTGGTGGTTGCGGTGGTGGTGGTAATGGTGGTATTGGTGGTAGTGGTGGTTGCAGTGGTGGTGGTAGTGGTGGTTGCGGTAGTGGTGGTTGCGGTAGTGGTGGTAGTGCTGGTTGCGGTTGGGGTGGTGGTGGTAGTGGTGGTTGCGGTTGTGATGGTAGTGGTGGTAGTGGTGGTTGCGGTTGTGGTGGTAGTGGTGGTTGCGGTTGTGGTGGTTCCGGTGGTGGCGGTAGTGGTAGCAGTGGTGGTTGCGGTTGTGGTGGTAGTGGTGGTTGCGGTGGTGGCGGTAGTGGTAGCAGTGGTGGTAGTGGTGGTTGCGGTGGTTGCGTGGAGGCAGTGGTGGTTGCGGAGGTGGTGTCGGTGGTAGTAGTAATGGGAATGGCGGTGGATGTGTTAGTGGTGGTGGTGGCTGTGGTAGTGGTTGTGGTAGTGGTGGTTGCGACAGTGGTGGTAGTGTTAATGGTCTTGATAGTGGTGATGGTGGCGGAGGTAGTGTGTAGTTGTTCTTTTGATTTTTACTTAAATACTAAAACACTGAGAATGCACCAAGCTTCACTGCCTAGAGTTAGTGAACTTCATTAGAAAATAAGCAATTAAATCAATATACAAATAAATAAATGAACGACTAAAATAAATAAATGAACAAATAACTATATAAATAAAAAATAAACATGAATAAATAAAAAATATTTAAATAAATAAACAAATAAACAGATAAAGACACCAACAAATAGATGAATAGATTGATAAATAAATATACAAATAAATCAATAAATAGATCAATGTTCTTAGCTTGATTGATTCACACATACTTTCTATTGTGTTGTTACTACATTATCAGTAACATTAGATTATATGTTCTTCCTCCATTTCTCTACGAATAGCTAAAACGAATAAATTACTTTTACACTATAAAACAAAAAACTAAACTTAGATTTATAAAATCTATCTGTCTATATACCAAGACCATTATTCCCCTTAAAAGGGAGATAGCCAAGTCAAAGACACATACCTACTCCCACCCCTTCCACTCCCATCCACCACCCAAACCCCCCTCCTTCTTAGCTCCTCGTGGATGACGGGTCATCCCTGTATCTCGCCCACCGCCCTGGCTCAGAGACAATGTAGGAAAACACAGTGCATCCACAGCAAAGCCGATTTATGAAATAGAGTAAGGATGTTACGCCATGAGGCGCTGAATATCTGCAGCCGAAGTCATCACCTTTGCCCAATGTTTGGAGTGCTACGGACTCGAACCCATGACCAGGAAAACGCGAGACCAGCACGCTTGCGATTATGCCACCAGCGTACTTTAGAATTGGTACGTATGCAAAAATGAACAGAATATGTTTGCTAATGTTTTCTTAACTGAAACTTCTAGATATGCCATAGTTATGTTCACAGTTTCGGTGCTTTTCTCGCCCTAACCTGCTGGCTGAGCGGGTTAGGGCGTCGTTACTTGCGGCGAAGGTCGAGGGGATGGCGGTTCGAATCTTGCCACCGGCGAAGTTGAACCAAGGGCATGGTTAATTAAATCCCACGTTATAAAGTCCTTTGTAAGGGGCACCGTCCCAGCCTTCCGATGGGAGGAGTTTGTGATGTTAAAACATATCATCATCATCATCATTATTATTATTATTATTATTATCATTATTCTGTTGTTTTTTTTTCCAGTTCAATTACTTTATCCCAGCTCGACATCCAAAACATGTTCACGAGTGCAGAGGAAGTAAATAATCAGTGTTAATCTAATTAATGTAACAATTTCCCTGCCTTGTTTTAGTATAACATTAACGTTTTCCTAATGTAGCTACGAAGTCAATGTTGTTGTTTTAGCCTAAGAAAAAATCTAGTTACATCTTTCTATTATTTCAATCACTTACTGTATTTACTTGTTTATCTATCAATTGATTTATTTTTTACACGTTCATTTATTAACATAGTCATTTATTCATGTTTATAATTGCGCGATACTGACCATCAGGAAAGAAGCGCAGGTGAACTGTGAGCGATAACAGTGATTCCAAGCTGTTTTCTGTTCATAGGAAAAATATATGAAAATATATGAAAACAAATGTGAGCTACATGGGCCTCACTTGCTTCACAACTAGATAAATAAATAAATTAATAGAATAGGACGAATAAACAAGTCCTTAAAAAACACAACAGTATAGATAATAAATGAATATATATGAAAATGTATGAAAATATATGAAAATAAGAGTGAGCTACTTGGGCCGTAATCCATAACTAAAACAAAATAAATTATTTGATTAATAAAATAAATAAATGAGGAAATATAAATCAATAGATAAAATAAAGATAAAAAGAATTGTAAATATATTAAAACATACGACAAATTATAAGCTACTTGGGCGATACTACTCAACTAAATAACAAATAAATAAACGAATGAAATAAAATAAAATAAAAATATTAAAAAATAAATAATACAAGATAAAACGAATGAATAAACAAATAGAAATAAATAAATAAAACGCTCCTAACTATTTGCGTAATGAACGAATAAGACCGAAAACATAACCATCTTGTCGGAGGTAATTAGGACCCTGTGAACATTCTAAACATAGCAGGAAATGAAGTTGATTTGCAATATGCATTAATGCACTCGTTGTGTATTTTCTATTTTACAACTCATGTCATTGTTATTGTTACTACTTACAATTCTCTTCACTGACGCCGTTGTTCCTCTCTTCGTTGTTATCTAGTGTTATTTTTTCATCATATTTATCACTGTTATTTCATTGTTATTAGCGTCATCGTCATCATCCTCATCACCAACATTACCACCAAAGTCATCATCATCATCGTCATTATTATCTCCATCACCACCAACACTACCACCACTACCATCATAATCGTCATCATCACTATTATCATCGCCTTCATTATCCCCAACACTATCATCACCATCATTATCGCCTTCATTATCACCAACACTATCATCACTATCATCATTGTCGTTCTCATTATCACCATCCTGAACAGCGCTACCATCACTACTATCATCATTATTATCGTCATCATTATCATCACCTGTATTACGACCATTACCATCATCATTATTGACAACATTACCACCAACACTATTACCACTACTATCATCATTATCACCATCAATGTCATCATCATTATTATCATTATTAAGAACATCAACATCATCACCATTACCTTCACCATGGCCACCTTCACTACCACCACCAACTCCACGATTATCATCACCAATCATCATAATCATTACAACTGTTAGTACATCATCATTACATCCTTATCACGGCTGATGGGTATGTTGTCGCCAAGTAATCTTGTCTCCTTGAAGGGTTTAACCCATTTGGCTGAAACTGAAGTAAAGCTTTAGATCCTTCAGGGGTTGTCAGCCAAGAGATAAAAGACCGATATTACACCATGTCAGAGTCTTAAGGAGCCATTGCCAGGCTGTGAGACGTAAGAGACTCATTATGTCTTTATGACGACGAAGACCTGAGGAAAGAGCCGCTTTTGGATTTTTTTTTTTTTTATGTTTTCTTGGGATGAATAAAATTTCCCGATGGTGCTAATATATATTCGCTAATTTGTATTTATTTCATTATCTCTCTCTCTCTCTCTTTCTCTCTCTCTCTCTCTCTCTCTCTATATATATATATATATATATATATATATATATATATATATATATATATATATATATACATAGCCTCACCATCTGGCAACATAGATAATTACCTGTATTGCCAGATAGTTTGGCTACGATGGTTAGCCTTTCATTAAGAAAAATCACAAAATATACTACAATGATATTTGTGAACAACTGGCTAACTGTTCGGCATTATTGAAGAACATCTCCACCCAATTCAGATAAACTGACCCTAGGATGCTCACGAAAGGTCAAACGAGGTCAGCATTAAGCATCAGGGAATGTCAGGCCTCCAAGCTGTCGTAATGGCGGCGGTAATTGTGATGACAACGACGGTGGTTGGCAGAGTTGTGTTGGTGATGGCGGATTCGGTGGCGGATTTAGTGGCGGGAATTAGCCAAACGAAGGTGCTAGGTTGTCGTGGGCAGAGCAAGGATGAGCGTAACAGGTTGGGTTAGGTTAGACTAGGTCAGGTCAAGTTACGTTGTGTTAGATTATGTTAGGCTG
>NC_134794.1:50497289-50512289 GCF_046742065.1 Oratosquilla oratoria | reverse complement strand
CTATTCTCGGTTCCCAAACTCCTAAGAATGTCTCCTATTACCGGTAATGGTAATCCATCGGGCAAAGTCTGTTTATGCAATTCCCTATGATCAATAACTGGACTCATGATTTTAGCACTAGAATCAAAGGGAATTTCCATTTAGTTTTATTATGCTTAATAATATCCTGCGATAACATTTCAGTGATCAAATTACCTACAATGGATAGTTTAGAGTGTGGTAATCTGTATGCAAGTATATAGATAGGTGGAAATCGTGGTTTAAATTTGATCTGATGTTTTAAAATAGTTGTTTTGCCCAAGGCGTCCCTCGGCAAAGTAATTGCTTTATTATGTTTCAAGAACAAAGCAACTAAGCTTTCATCCAACTCAGGACAACTAGTAGGTTCTAGTTGATTCTTGTATTTCTCTCTCAAATCTGCTTCTTCCTGAATTGAAGAGATTGATGAAATTGGTGATTCCACCTCCTCAGTACTCTCATTTAAAATTTTAACGGGTTTTGTACAAACTTAAAAGCATCCTATTTGTGTACCTTTTCTTAAGACTATGTCTTTATTTAATGTACTAATCACTAATATTTCTACCATATTCTTGTTTATCTTATAAATTCCTGAGTCCAATTTCAAACCTTTTATCCTAATTGACTGCGATGGTTAAAACTTCAGAGTTTACAGTGACTTCTTTCAACTGCACTCTACCCTGTCAATTGCTCTGGAGTGTAATAATGCCGACTTTATTACGCCACCTTCCACAATTAGCAAAGCTTTGTTTATAGTTGATGAATTAGTAATTTCTGGGAATTCTTTAACATTTGAGTTGGGTTCACTATATGAAACTTTATTTTCTGTTGGTCTGGACCGCTCTGCTCCGCTATCATCCAACCTATCATTGTTATCTTTCCTATCTATTTCAAGAGATTCTCTTATTATGATACTGGCACCAACACCGCCACCAATACCACTGCCACTATCACCACCATCATCACCACCACTACTATCACCACAACCACCACAACTGCCACCAAAACCACTACCACTATCACCACCACTACAATCACTACCACTTCCATCACCACCACCACCACCATTACTGTCACCTACACCACCACCACTACTATCACCACAACCACCACAAATACCACCATAACCACTACCACCACCACAACCACCATCATCAGTACTACCACCACTATCACCACCACCAGTGATACGACCACCATCATTACTCCCACCACCGCCATTACCACCACCACCATAACTACCACCACCCTCACCATCACCACCACCATCAATATCACCACCGATTTTACCATCTTTACCATCTTGATCTCCTTTCTTGAAACTTGAAAAACCTATTTGCGAAATTTCCTGGTAGTTATATTCAGCGTAATATTGCAATCAATGGTTTGGTCGTGTGTGTGTGTGTGTGTGTGTGTGTGTGTGTGTGTGTGTGTGTGTGTGTGTGTGTGTGTGTGTGTGTGTGTGTGTGTGTGTGTGTGTACGTGTGCTTGTGCGTGTACGTGTACATATATGTGTCTGTAAAGGCTGGTAGAAAAGAGGTTAGAAAGTGGGGTAGAAGACGGGTTGTTACATGTTACATCCTTGTGTACAAGGTCCAAGGTATCCGAGCATTTGGTGTGATACAAGTATCGTTTAAGGCACGTAATGCGTGTTTACGATTAAGTCTACGTGCATTGCCTCTCTGTCTATTTGCTTGTAGGTAGACTATATGTATGTGTGGCTTTGTGTAGGCCAGGAGGCCTGAATGTGCTTATGAGCGTGTGCTTGTAGGTTTATAAGTCTGTGTGGCTTTTCTTATGTTTGGATGCAGTCAGGTCACCCCAGCATCTCGGTAGGCAGGCGATCAGTCCCCGGTCGCCACAGCGTCCCGGTGTACCAGTCTGAAAGTCCCCCCTGCTCATTTCTCCCCCCGGGGGGCAAAGTATCCTAGGATATTTCTTCCCCCCGGCAAAGTATCCTAGGATAGTTTCTCCGAGGAGGAGGAAATATCCTAGGATAATTATCCCCCCTCCAGCCTAAACTGCCCCCCTACTCCATCTCTATAAACTTCACAAGCAGCAGTTGGTTAGGTTAGGTTAGGTTAGGTTAGTGTTAGGTTACGTTATGTACTGCTGCGACAAGACATATATGTAATGCTGAGAAGCATTAGAGTATGTACTGCTGAGACAAGACATGGATGTACTGCTGAGAACCATTACAGTGTGTACTGCTGAGACAAGAAATAGATGTACTGCTGAGAACCATTAGAATATGTACTACTGAGACAAGACATAGATGTACTGCTGACAACCATTCGAGTATGTAATGCTGACAGAAGACGTAGATGTACTGCTGAGACATGGCACCTTATGTGTTAAAATAATGACCATGGCACCTTATGTGTTAAAATAATGACCATGGCACCTTATGTGTTAAAATAAATCAATACAAACTATTGTGTGTATCTTATATCCTTGATTTTCTTAGGGGGGGCATTCTAGACCGAAGGGGGAAGAAATAGACCAGTCTGTAATTCCCCCGGGGGCAAAATATCCTAGCCTAATTCTTCCAGGGGGGGGGGACTCTGGGCAGGGGGACAATGTGGGCTGTGACACCGGTAGTCAGGCGACCAGTATTTGCCCCAGCGTCCCGGTAGGCAGGTGGCCAGTCCCTGGACACCCCGGCGTCCCTGTAGCCAAGTAACTATGTGTTTGACTGTGTACATGTGTGAGTACCTGTTTGTGTGTTTCTATGTATGACTGACTGTGTGCATGCTTGAATGCTTTTGAGTGTTTGCATTAAATATAGTCCTGGTCACCCCAGCGTCCCGGTAGGCAGGCGATCAGTCTGAGTTCGCCCCAGCGTCCCGGTGGGGAGGTGACCAGGAATTGTCCCAGCGTCCCGGTAGGCAGGTGGCCAGTCCCTGGTCACCCCGGCGTCCTTGTAGGCAGGCAGCTGTGTGCTTGAGTCTGCACATGTGTGTGTACCTGTTTGTGTGTTTGTATGAATGACTGCCTGAGTGTATGTTTGAATGCTTGTAATTGTTTGCAATAAATGCAGTTCTGGTCACCCCAGCGTCCCGATGGTTGGCAACCGTGAGCTTATAGGTTTTTTAGTCTGTGTCTCTCTTATTATTATTTTTTCCTACTTTGTTTAATATTCACTTATCTATTTCTTCTTAGTTTTGCAATAGAAAAAGTTCGTTTAAAAATGAGAGTGGTCACTGTCATACCCATTGCATCATGATGGTATAGGCCAACCCGTATTGTTCCATTATTCATCTTCGCTCTTCATGCCAAATTGTTTGATGCAAATTTGTAAATCTACGTTTTGGTGGAAATTTACATTACGTAGATGTAACTTCACCATTATTTCAAAAAGTGAAAAAATATAAGATAATACGTTGAACAAAAATAATGGATGAGTAAATGAATGGGCAAATAAGATCAAGTGAACGATATATATATATATATATATATATATATATATATATATATATATATATATATATACTGTATATACATATATATATATATATATATATGTACGCATCATACATACACCAAATGCTTTTTCCCCCTTACAAGGGAGGTAGCCAAAAAAATAAAAAATAAACTTATAAATTCCACTTCCAACAATTCCATCCCCATACACTCCAGTCCTACCCATCCCCCTCCTTACAAGAAATTATAGAGGCATAAATACAATTGAGATATGAGTAAAAGAGAAACAGACAGAGCTAAAAACATGACAATCCGTCGCGCAGGGCGGAGTCAGAGGGAAGGTGATGTGTGGGTAGAGGTGTGAGGTCAGAAGGGAAGCGAGGTCAATAATGGTGGAGGAGCTGGGTGAGGATGGTGAAGATTTTTAACCAAACGGCTCACAGCTAGCCGTGAGATTATGTCCGGGGACCATTGACCTTTGGAGATGTTAGAGTTCGGACATTCTTCGATTAAGGCGGATTCAACCATTTTTCTTCTAAAGCTGCAGTTGAACTTAAACAAAATTTTGGCCTTGTCCCAATCAAGACTATAATTTTTGGTACTTACATGTTGGAACACGGCGGAATTTTCCTGGGCCCCAGGGAACGGAGGCCCAGGAGTGTATGGCCTTCTTTGTATAGATTGTGATTCAGTGTCCCTTGATCAAACCGGCAGGAATCTTAATACCAGGTTAACGGAGCATATAAGACCCATTAGGTATGCCCAGGAATATTCCGCTGTGTTCCAACATGTCAGTACTAAAAATCGTAGTCTTCACTGGGTTCTTCGTGAATATATATATATATATATATATATATATATATATATATATATATATATATATATATATATATATATATATACAGAGAATCATCTAATCTAAAATACGACACAGCATGCATTTTTTTTCGCAGATTATGAAAAGCCTTTGACTCAGTAGAACAAACGTTAATACTAAGCTCTATATGCAAGGAGGGTGCTGATGAACACATTGCAAAGTGTTCTACATATGGAAAAAAAATGATAAAATCATAAGATGATTAATTTTACCTAAATACAGAATCACCGTCCTTTTCCAGAATACACGGTACAGCCTGTAGGTTTTGTAGGAAATTCTTATTTGAAAATTGCAGGTTTAATCCTTCTACCAACAGAATGTATAATGACAATTAGTGTCTAGGTCCTTATCTATGGCCTAAACCATAGATTAATTCCTATGATTTAAGAGATAAGGTCCAATTCATCATTTCTTGTCACCTGAAAATGAGTTATATATCATTACAAACTAATTAATCAACTTCATTATTCAAACAGTCACCTTCACTTCTCTCACGCTTCTCCTGTTCCTCGTCCTCTTCCTCGTCCTCCCCTCCTCGTCTTCTTCAACTTATCCTCCTCGTCTTCCTCCACCTTCTCCTCTTCCAGCCCCTCCTCCTTCATCTCTTCCGACTATCACACTTTATAAATTGGGAATATAAAACAATAATTAGATAATAGGTAATAAATGACAAATAAATCCTAATTGGTGAATAAAATGACCCATAACTTGATGATTAAGGTTCGTGTTTCCTCCCCCCACCTCCAAAAAAATTCTGTATATACAGAAACTTGATTTTGTTTTCCTTGTTTACATGTATCACCTTTCCCGGATGAGAACTCAGATATCATACATAGCCCAGTGTATGGGTGAATCTGTGATCTTACATATGCGCGGGCGCACACGTACACAGAAAAAAAAAAAAAAAAAAACAGAGCTGGAGTGCCGGGTCGCAGTTCAGCTGCTCAGCAATGCTGAAATATTTGGCCTTGGGCGGGACTTGAACTTGGATCACTATATTAATATTTGAGAGCGGTACCACTGCACAGTTAAGCCGTGCGCGCGCGTGTATTTGTGTGTGTGTGTGTGTATATGTGTGTGTGTGTGTGTGTGTGTGTGTGTGTGTGTGTGTGTGTGTGTGTGTGTGTGTGTGTGTGTGTGTGTGTGTGTGTGTGTGTGTGTGTGTGTGTGTGTGTGTGCGCGCGCTTAAGAATTTTGGTTAAGCCATCAGCTTGTTTTTATTTTGTTAAGAAATCTCCTGTTGACAAATGATTAAGTTACATGTAACAAACATTTATATTATGCGAAAATATACATTATTCTTTGTGTTGTGTGTTATTAATGTAGGCGAATTTACATAAAATATTCTCTTTCCTTACTAATTAATCAAAATTCTGTGAAGACGAACTATGTGTTCCATAGCAGTTGATACATGACAAATAAAATATCACCATTGTTGTAATTCAGATAAATAAAAACGAATGAATGAATAAAACAAAATGTCCAGTTCTACGAAAAATGCGATTTTATAAAAGCAGGGAAACGTTCCGTTTCTTTATTGGACATCATCAGGTATTTTCCATGACTTAGTCCCAACAACAATATTTGTTGGTAAATATAACAATTATTTACAACAACGGAGTGCGAGGCGACTCGGCCTGTACCCAAACAATTCATTGATAAGAAGACGACGTTTTGCGAAATAAATAAACAATGGAATCATTCCGGAGAGATTTTGTTTGCAAATATGAATAGAAAGGATCTGTGGAGAAGCTGAATCGATTCACAAAGTAGATGTTATTAACAATGTCTGACATGTTATCTACGCCCTGGATGCCGTGGATGTGTGTGTGTGTGTATTTGTGTTTATGTGCGTCTTTCGATATTCATATATATGTATGTTTGTGTGTGCGTGTGTGTGTTTTACCTAATTGTAGTGTACAGTTAAAGACCAGAGTTTGTCGTGTTGTTTAATTCTGTGAGTGTGAGTGTGTGTGTGTTTTACCTACTTATGGTATAAAGATGACAGCCACTTGATAACGAAGAGAAAGAATAAGAGGAAAAATAGTAAAAAAGGGGAATGGGGGGATAGACAGGGAGAGGGGAGGGAATAAAGAATTGGCGGGAGACAGAGGGAGGGGGAGGGAGGCGGTGGCGGAGAGTTGAAGCAGCGAAGACCAATATGGCTTCTAGAGTATGGTCGTTAGCGCTAGATAGCACTGCCAAGGTGGACATTAGCGGTATCTCACTATATTTGCTTGTGAACCCTTCTCAAAGAAGTTTTCTGGTTCTTTCAGTGTTATTCTGGTTCTTATCACAAGGTGTATATATATATATATATATATATATATTGATAAGTATTTTAGACAAATGATTTGAATGATGGAGAACATAAATACAGGGGAAGGCTCGGAACCCTAAACACTCTAACGTTCTACGCGAACGAAACGTTAGAGTGTTTAGGGTTCCGAGCATTCCCCTGTGTTTATGTTCTCCATCATCCAAATAATATACTGTATATATATATATATATATATATATATATATATATATATATATATATATACACACAAGAGACCTTCGGTGGTGACTAACGTCACCGCTTTGGCCTGCGGCGCTAGGAGCTCGCTTTGCTCGCAGTTTAGCTGGTAAACTAAGATACCCTTCCCTTGAGCCAGAATATTTGTAATCAGGATTGTCCTTTAATAGCTCACCAAACTTTCGAATTATTCGTTGGAAATAATTTATCATAGCTATTCTAGGTTTTAACCTTTTTATGTTTTTGTACAATTTTGGAAATAATTCCATATGTTCATCTTTAAGGCCACGGGACAATATCTTATACGCCCATTCTTCAAAATGTCGCGAAACATAGTACCTCGATCAATTCTGTTGGCTCGGCCGGGGGCTTGGCTGCGCAAACAGCGGCCTACGGCCGCAGCTTTCCGCGCTCTAATCCCTCGTTTTCCCCTTCGGTCTCGGGGCGAAACCCCAACACGGGATCCCAAACACGAAGAAGAACGCGAGGAAGAAGAACGCGAGGAATAACACGAAGAAGAACGCGAAGAAGAACGCGAAGTAGAATGAGAAGAAGAACGCGAAGAAGAACGCGAAGAAGAACGCGAGGAATAAGAACGCGAAGAAGAACGCGAAGAAGAACGCAAAGAAGAATGCGAAGAAGAACGCGAAGAAGAACGCGAGTAAGAAGAAGAACGCGAAGAAAAAGAAGAGGAACGCGAAGATAATATCTTATACGCTCATTCTTCAAAATGTCGGGAAACATAGTACCTCGATCAATTCTGTTGGCTCGGCCAAAAACTGACAAAAGTTCCAAATTGAGTGAAGTTTATTTTTAATTACATATATATATATATATATATATATATATATATGTGTGTGTGTGTGTGTGTGTGTGTGTGTGTGTGTGTGTGTGTGTGTGTGTGTGTGTGTGTGTGTGTGTGTGTGTGTGTGTGTGTGTGTGTGTTTTCACATCGAGACTTTGTAATAGTTCAGAGAGAAACTACATCATTACAGAAAGAGAAACATTAGCAGTAATATATTCGTTAGAGAGTTTTGGAGATATAGTACTGGGATATCTAATCAGAGTGTAAATTGATCATACAGCTATTCAGAACTTATTCAAACGTATGGGCAGATTAGCCAGGTGGTTTACTACATTTCAGTGTTACGAGGTTAAGTTTGAATATATTCCAGGTAGGAAGAATGTTGCAGCAGATGTACTATCTAGGAATATTAGCCAACCAAGGACAGGGTTGATGTATTTCACCTGCTGTATTAATGAACTAATAATATTAGATGAGGAAATGATAATAAGGGCATAAAGAGGAGATAAGACTTGGGAAAAAGTAGCCCAGAATTTAATGAACCCACGAGATATTCCTCTAAAACTACCAAAAGGTATAATATAGAGGAATTTCATTTGATCAATGGAATTTCATATAGAAAAACTGTTATAGCTGGGGAGATACTTCGGTTCATATAGAATAATTGTTTTTGGAGGTGGAAGTAAATACAAGATCTTACATTTAGAAACTAGGTTTGTGTCAATTAGACATGTAAATTATTTAAAAGGACTATAATAGAACTTGATAATAATGACAATTGGGACATTGAGTATTGTAAGACAGCAATTTTTTTTGAGGGAGAAGTAACAGAATGCATACATTCTACTGGGGAACCTTTGAGTTCTGAAGAGTATCAAGAATATGTTATAATTATAATGTTATGTATGAACTGAACATTAATGCTACAAATTTTTGCAGATAAGATTGGATCTATAATAATGATATGTATGGTACATGCCTGGGATTGGAAACCTGTACAACCTGTTCTGTGAAACATTTAAAATTTCATGTAAAGCTTCACGATGGTTTGATGCAGAATTGTCATTACAAAAAGTTATTTGTAAACCAAGTTACACATAGCAACATTATAAGTTCACATTTCCTATTTTTCCCAAACAAAACCAGAGTATACATTATCTGTCCTGATTTAAGCCCGAAATCAAAATAAGTTTATGCAGAAATACGTTGAATTATTGAGTTAGCTTCTTGTATAAAATATCATCTCAAATATTGATTTCCAGAGTACTGTAGTATGCCGGAGCCCTGTAAGAGGGTAGTACAAAGGGATTGGTCGTGACGACCAAGTTGTAGCTGCCGAGCCCCGTAAGAGGCTGATAGAAAAACTAGTATAAAGAGGGATATAAAACGGGTGTTACATTTTTATGGTTTATATGTTTATAAACAACGCAGCCAGTAGGTAAGTTGTATAAGTTCGTTCCTGTTTTGTGTTTATAGACAATGGCCGGGGTCTGATTGAATTCCTGACCTAAGTGAGATATGCTAAGATTCGAGATTGCTTAAGTAAACAATATAGCCATATAGACTTATAACAATGAATTTGATTGGTGAAAGGGTGGAGGAGAAAATTCAATTGGTTCACGATTGTAAGATCACACCCTTTGGGGATCTTGAATATAAAGCTAAAGATAATTGGACGAAAGAAGTCAACACATCACTGCAAAACTCACTTAGGGGCTTCCATACGTACTCTCGTGGAATTACTTGAGGGTTCCTCAGAGAAGCACGCTGTATAAGAATTAACAAAAGAAAAGAGCAAATATATAACTTTCATTTCCATAGACAGAACATTATAACTGAAGGAAAATATCATAACCAAACAGAACTTCACAAAAAGAGGAAACAGTGAGAAACAAAGTTAGAACAAAAGTGGAAAATAAGAGGAGAAAGTGAATAAAGGGATAAAGGCGGGTAACAAGGGTGAATAGTGGGTGAAACCAACAGGCAAACAGTCACACAGTGGCCAGCCAACCTGGACGCCGGGATGACTAGGAACTGGACACCTGCCTACCAGGGCGCTGGGGCGACTTCTGGTCACTTGCCCACCGACCCGCTGGGGCGAACTCAGACTGATCGCCTGCCTACCTGCATTTATTGCAAATACTCAAAAACATTCAAAGATGCAACCAGGCAGTCACGTATACACACAAAAAAGTACTCACACATGTACACAGTCAAACATATCAACATAGTCAAATACATAGTTGCCTGCCAACCAGGACGCCGGGGTGACCAGGAACTGGCCACCTGCCTACCGGGACGCTGAGGCAACTCCTGGTCACCTGCCCATCAGGACGCTGGGGCGAACTCAGACTGATCGCCTGCCTACCGGGACGCTGGGGTGACCAGGACTGCATTTATTGCAAATACTCACAAGCATTCAAACACGCACTCTGGCACTCACCTGCCTACCGGGACGTTGGGGCAAATACTGGTCACCTGCCCACCGGAACGTTAGGGCGAATTCAGACTGATCGCCTGCCTACCGGGACGCTGGGCGACCAGGACTGCATTTATTGCACTCAGGCAGTAATATATACAAGTACACAAACAGGTAGTCACATATGTGCACAGTCAAAAACACAGCTGCCTGCCTACCGGGACGCTGGGGAGAACTCAGACTGACCACCTGCCTACCGGGACGCTGGGGTGGCCAGGACTGCATTTATTACTAACACTCACAAGCATTCAAACATGCACTCAGGAATTCATACAAACACACAAACATGTACTCATACATGTGTACAGTAAACATACGGCTGCCTGCCTACCGGGACGCCGGGGTGACCAGGGACTGGCCACCTGCCTACCGGGACGCTGGGGCAAATACCGGTCACCTGCCCACCGGGACACTGGGGAGAGCTCAGACAGATTGCCTGCCTACCGGGACGCTGGGGTGACCAGGACTGTGTTTATTACACTCACAAGTATTCAAACATGAACTCAGGCAGTCATACAAACAAACACACAAACAGGTACACACACATGTGCACAAACACAAAGCTGCCTGCCTACCGGGACGCCGGGGTGACCAGGGACTGCCCACCTGCCTACCGGGACGCTGGGGCAACTCCTGGTCAACTGCCCACCGGGACGCTGGGGCGAACCCATAGTGATCGCTTGCCTACCGGGACGCTGGGGTGACCAAGACTGCATTTATTGCTAACACTCACAAGCATTCAAACATGCACTCAGGCAGTCATTCATACAAACACACAAAGAGATACTCACACATGTGCACAGTCAAACACACAGCTGCCTGCCTACCGGGACGCTGGGGTGACCAGGGACTGGCCACCTGCCTACCGGGACGCTGGGGCAAAGACTGGTCACCTGCCCACCGGGACGCTGGGGAGAACTCAGACTGATCACCTACCTACCGGGATGTCGGGGTGACTAGGGACTGACCACCTGCCTACCGGAATGCGGGGACAACCTCACACAGGGACAATCTGGTGACCGGGGACTGGTCAACTGCCTACCGAGAAGCTTGGATGACCAGGACTGCATCCTAACAAGAGAAGAGCCACACATCTTTACAAACCTACAAGCACACGCTCATAAGTAAATTCAAACCTGCCCTACACTAAGTCACACATACATATAATCTACCTACGAGCACACAGTCGGAGAGGCAATACAGGCAGACTTAATCGTAAACACGAATTCCACGTTTTAAACGATATTTGTATCACACCAAACGCTCGCATACCTTGGACTTTGAACGCGAGGATAATATGACAATTGCACATTCCGCGAAAACTTCTGTGCTTTATGGGCCTTACAACTCAGTTTCTTGCGCTGCGAGACATGAACTCTCAGCACACGATACCACGTCACACGTAAACAAGGATCATATACAACATGGGACGCGCGTGCGCAACTTGTGACTCATACACACACACATACCCACACATACGGTACAGACACACAATATGGAAGATCAAACAGTACAGTCAGACAACGTAAGTGAATTCACTGCCAAAATTAACCAATCAAAACAAAGACATAGAATTCTACGACTATACATTTTACCCTCTACATTGTGTAAAATACACACACGTGCTTAATGTAGGCAAAGTCACCTACCTTACTTCCCATAGTGCCTGCCAGTTGCCGAGTGATGTTAAGCTCCTTTAAACGCCCATTCTGTCCTGAAGAAGAAACATTGCAGTAAGGCAACGTAAGCAAATTCAGAACTATCTTTGACCAGAAACGAAACTCTGTATATACAATTCATTGCATTTACGCGAATACACAGGTGCTCTGCCACTGGTAAAGTCACTTACCTTATAGCCAAGGAGCAAAGCGAAGTCAGGTTTCCGGAATTCGTTTCGGTTGTCTCAACTCTGCGGCTCCTCCCAGTTCCCTGACGGGCGAGGAGCGGGGGAGCCCGGAGAGGAAACCGAAACGAAAAACACAGATGTGGTCGACCAAAAGCTGTATGTATGTACGACTTTTATGCGTACCCACCCACACCCACATCCACACACACACATATATATATACATATATACATACATATATATATATATATATCATATATATATATATATATATATATATATATAAATATATATATATATATATATATATATATATATATGTATGACTTCTACGGCATGCCCATCGATTTTATATATATATGTATATATATATATATATATATATATATATATATATATATATATAAACCCAGTGTATGTCTATATTTGCGTCCGCTATTAACTTTGCAACAAATGCACCTACCAGGATATGTTATACCATTTTGAAATCAGGGTGGTACCCAGAGTTCAAAAATATTTTTTTTTTACAAAACTGAATTAAGTGACCGGGCTCCCTGAATTAACAGAATATGACTTATCAGTAGGTTACTCAGGAATTCCGGCTACTAAGGAACCCCGGGCCCAAAGGAACAGAGGCTCCAAAGACACTCTGGCCTCCAAAGGAACTCCGTCCCTAAAAGAATCCTGTCCTCAAAGGAATTCCGGATCCAAAGGATCCCTGGCCTTCCAAGGAATCCTGGCTCTTAAAGAACCCTGGCTCTTAAAGAACCCTGGCTCCTAAAGAACCCGGCTCCTAAGGAACCTTGACTCCTAAAGAACCCCGGCTCCTAGGGATCCCCGGCTCCTAAGGAACCTCGGGCTCAAAGGAACTGAGGCTCGAAAAACACTCCAGTTTCAAAGGAACTCCAGTCCCAAAGGAACTCCGGCCTCAAAGGAACCCCGGTCGAAAGGAACACCGGCCCAAAAGGAATTCTGTCCCTAAAAGAATCCAGGATCCAAAGGACCCCTGGCCTTGTAAGGAATCCTGGCTCTTAAGGAACCCTGGCTCCTAAGGAACCTTGGCTCCTAAGGAACTCCGGCTCCTAGGGATCCCTAGCTCCTAAGGAACCCCGGGCCCAAAAAAATTGAGGGTCCAAAGACACTCCGGCCCCAAAGGAATCTCGGTCGAAAGGAACCCCGGCCCCAAAGGAATCCCGACCCCAAAAGAATCCTGTCCCTAAAGGAATCACGGACCCAAAGGACCCCTGGCCTTGTAAGGAATCCTGGCTTCTAAGGAACCCTGGCTCCTAAGATACCTACTCCTACGGAACCCCGGCTCTTAAGGAACCCCGGCACCTAAATTTGTTTCGCAGTGTCTATCAGCAAAGCTCAAGGCTTTCTGTATTGCATCACTGCATTTACTATAAGCCTGCTTTTCTCATGGTCAGCTCTATGTTGGAATCTCCGGGGTTGGAAATCCAAAGAATCTTTTCATCTTTACTCCAAAGAAGAATACAAAAAATGTTGTGTATCCTGCTGCATTTCAGTAACTATCTAATACATCTCTTTTGAATAAGATTAAATTAAACGTGTTACTTATTTTATTCTTTGTAGGTTATCATTTAAGGCTGAAGCCCCATTTTTTTTCTTTTCCTCTTCTTTTTAATTAATATAATTTCCAACCTAATGAGGACATGGAATTGTCACATAAATGGTGTTTATCCTTACAAGCATAATTTGGAAATATGACAATACAGTAGAAAATAAAGAATAAATAAATGATAAAGAAATAAGTTGAGATGTAAAGAATTAACAAATAAACGAACAAATCAATAGAGAACTAAACAAATAAATGTTAAGATAAATGAATAAATAAATAAACTAATAAATAGCTGAATGTATAAATAAAAGGTGTATAAATGGAGAACTAAATAAATAAATAAATAAATAAAATATATACATAGATAAAGACAGATAAATAAATAAATATAGATGAATAAATAAATAATAAGTAAATAAAACAAGCAAAATACATAGAAAAAATAATAAGCAGATACATACATACATATACCAAAGGTTTTTTTCCGCCCTTACAAGGGAGGTAGCCAAAAAACAAAGGCATAAAAACCACTCCCACCCATTCCATCCCTACCACACTCCACTCCCCTCCACCCTCTTCCCTCCCTCTTATCTTGGCTCCTCCTGGATGACGGTCATCCCTGCATCTCGCCCACTGTCCTGGGTCAGAAGCAGTGTCGCAAGACACAGCACATCCACAGTAAGGCCGATTCATAAAATCGGCGACCCCCCTCTCCGTCCCGTCATGCAGAAAATAATAAGTAGATAAATAAATAAATAGATCAAATGGTCACGGCAAAGTACGACACGTTACTGTTTATAAGCGAAAAAAGCATGATTAAAATCGCCTGGCGACAGATCATCCTGAATATGAATGAACATGAATATGGGGACAATTCTGAAAAAAATAAATAAATAAAGATATGTTCCATTAGAAATAATAGATTTTTGGTTTAAAAATCATTTCTCGTACCTAAAATTCCGCGTTGGCTATTAATAGTTATCGTTCATTACCAGGTAAATTGTTAAAAGTGGATTTGTATTCGATACATCTTAACGGACGAAATATCGTTGGAAAGGACGACAATATGTGGAGGATTGAAATAATACAATCGAGGAGATGAGGTTCAGAAATGAGGGTTTCGAAACAGATAATGAAATTATTAAAAAGAAATAAGGAACGAAAAAATAAACGAATGACAAGATTAATTGTAATGGCAATTCTGCATCAAAGCATCTTAACTCGTGAAGCTTTATAAGAAAATTTCAATGCTTCAGAGAACACAAAAAGGAAAGCATGATCTTACAATACTTAACGGCTGACCAAGGCTCCAGACCTTCTTGACTGACCAAAGCTCCAGGTCGTACGGGTTTCCAATTCCAGGCATGAACCACACATATCAATATCATAAATCCAATCTTACCTGCAAAAATTTGTAGTGTTACTGTTCAGTTCATACATAATATTATAAACATA
>NC_134794.1:50482289-50487289 GCF_046742065.1 Oratosquilla oratoria | reverse complement strand
GAAAAATGTATAAAAAAGATTGTACCTTGTAAAAATATGGTTGAAAAAATATTATAGAATCAGGCATTATAAAACATAATTATGACCAACTCCTTAATAACAGTTTAGGTTTATATAAATTAGACCCATATATTGTTAAGAATATTTTTCAAACTTATTGTAACAAAGCGCTCAGATTCCATTTTTTCCCTTTCCCTCTAATATTTAGCACGCGCACACACACACACACACACACATATATATATACATATATATATATTTATATATATATACATATGTATATATATATATACATATATATATATTTATATATATATATATATATATAAATAGATGAAAAAATAATAAAGTATATATTGATAAATAATAAATAAACGGATGAATGATAATAAGTAAAAAACGAAATATAACACAGGGCATATGGATAGAAGCGTTGGTGAACTACAGTCCAAAACAACAACAAAATCATTACGCGTAGTTCTGAATTAAGAAGGTGAGGAGCTTACACCAGGACACGCTGAATAGCTGAAGACGAAGCCGTCACCTTTGCCCTATGTGCCATATGGACTGTTGGGGTAGGTGGCAACAGTCACTCCTGGGAATTGAGGAGTAGTGCGGGACTCGAACCTGCGACCAGGAAATAGTTCTAAAAGCGTACTCAAGATTCTTGTAGAATATTAACAACTTATTTTTTCTTTTCTTTTATTTTATTTTATCTATTTACTTTTTCATTTATCTACTTCTTATTCATTTCTTTTATTTGTTTTCTATCTTGTCTAGTTTGAGGCGCTCGGTTTTTGCTTTGATTAATTTATCTGTTTTCTTTACTTGGATTTGTCTGTATTTGTTTTATTTATTAATTTGTTTATTTTTATCTTGTCTTTATCACTGTTTTTGGACTGACATTCCGCATTAGGTCATCGATCAGAAAGAGTCTTGTGGAAGCAAATAGTGAGGTTCCGTTACATTCTTGACAACTGAAGTCACACCCCATTGCTAATGATGGAAAATACGTTGCGGTTTACGTTGCGGTTTTATTTGATTGCGGATAAGAAAGACCCCCAAAAAAGACCCTGGGGTTCTTGGCTTTGCCTTGTATTATTGAAAAAATAAAAATCACTTAAGCCTCTGTAAGGTAGGTAATCCCTCCCTTCAGCTGAATAAGATTGTCTGACGTCGGTTAAAAGGAAACATATGTACGGGAAGACACTTTTATTATTATTCTTTTTTTTAAGTTTCTCTTAAGAAAAAAACTTTAATTCAGCTTTAATTTCGCGGTAAGCCTTCTTTAAACAATACAAAAATTTTGCGTATGATAGAGCGTACTGCAGAAACGAGGACTATGATGTGTTATTTACTGCAAATATAAATCCAGGCCCATACTCGGCAGACAACCACACCGCACTGCACGATGTCGGCAAAATCGTCTTTTTCTTCTCTGGTGTTATGCATTGAGGTTAGATTAATAGGTCTATCTTTCTCTTGCTTGCTTACTTGTTTGTTTGTTTGTTTGTCTGGGGTCCTTGTTTGTTTGTTTGAGTTTCTTAGATGGCTTGCGTGGGGTACCCGCCTACTCGCCTGTCTTGTTGACAAGGTGTTGCTTCTTTCTTCTTTTATGCGGTGGTTTAATTTAGCGCATTTCATATCTTTGTGAGTTGTGTTTGAACAGGGCAAATGTTTTCTCCTCCCCCCCATACCTCCCCCTTCTCTCTCTCTCTCCCTCTCTCTCTCTCTCTCTCTCGTATGTCTCCTCTTCGCTTATATTTTTTTCCTTTTTCGTTTTATATTTTTACTTTTTCCATTTTCTATTTGTTGTCTTATATTCATTTTATTTTTCACGATCACGTTATGACACCCTATGTTTCTACATTTTTTATTACTTTATTTATTTTTATTCATTTATTTATTCATCTATTTATTTTTACTGTTCACCATGTTTCTATTAATCGAGTCAACAATCTGGATTTCTTAAACCACTTTGGCTTGATGGGCCTCTTCATATGTTTATTCTATCTAAAGCCATCAATTTACTATTTATATTCATTCAATAATTTATCTATTCATTTAATTAACTTATTTGCTTATCTACATATTCATCTATTAATTTATCTATATTTTAATTTGTTTTATTCATTTATTTATTCTTTCTAGATATCTATTTACCTATTGTAATTATTTATTTATTCATTCTAATATTTTATTTACATATATATATATATTTATATATACATATATTTATGTATATATACATATATATATGTATATATACATATATACATATATATTTATGTCTATATACATATATACAGTACATTTATTTATTCATTACATATATATATATATATATATATATATATATATATACATTTACATATATTTAGTCATTTAACTATGTATTCCTTTTATCAAGACTACCCCAACCATCACGACAAACGACGACGACCTCTATATGTATCTGAACAAAGTATAGTTTAATGAGCGCCGTCCTAGTTTACTAGCTCTTGTTTACTAGCACGATCATATTCTAGTTTCTGTTCCTGGAGGTTCTTGGCTTTGCCTTCTATGTAAGTCTTGGTCTCTGTCACATCAAAAACTCGTCTACAATTTTTTTTTTTTTTTTTTTTTTGGGGGGGGGGGTAAATGTAGTAAGCTTTCCGGCTCGGAATATGAATTTCGTAAACATGATGGTGTCGTAATTCTGCAAGTCCTGACTATGAACAAGACTTGCACCGTACATGGGAAGGGAAATTGTGATGTGTATAAGGAGGCCGCTGCTAAGTTCCCTTTTTTTTTTTTTTTTTTTGCTCATTCTCGAATACACCGTTGTTTCTCATCTCTTCAAAATATGTAGATTCATACCACGAACCTCCATTTTTACATTCTTCCTAATTAGCATGCACCAAATTGAAAAACTTAATCTTGCATTTTCGTTTTTTTAATACTATCTTTTTTTATTTGTTTCTATAATTTTTGCTTTGACATGATGTCCAGCCCCAATAGTCTCCTCGTTCTGCTGTTTATTCTATATCTTATATATCTGCCTCATCCATTAACAAATCAACACTTTTTCGAAAAAAGGTCCAGGAAATGTTTTGATGATACAGATGAAACTTCCCTGTGTTCATGTCCGCGCGCGCGCGTGTTTTTTATTTGTATGTATGCGCGCGCCCGTGCCTGTGTGTGTGTGTGTATTCACCTCGGATCTGCTGCAGTCTGTCGAGACAGCCAGACACCACCCTACGGCAGTGAGCTCAGAGCTCATTATTTGCCGATCTCTGGGTAGGTCTGAGACCACTCACACACCACACACCGGGACAGCAAGGTCACAACTCCTTGACTAACGTCCCGTACCTACTCACTGCTGAACAGGGGTTACACGTGAAAGGAGACAAACCCAACTTATCTCCGCCCGGCCGGGGAATCGAACTCCGGTTCTCTGGCTTGTGAGGCCAGTGCTTTACCAATCCACCACCAAGCCGTGTATGTGTGTGTGTGTGTGTGTGTGTGTGTGTGTGTGTGTGTGTGTGTGTGTGTGTGTGTGTGTGTGTGTGTGTGTGTGTGTGTGTGTGTGTGCGTGTATGTGTGTGTGCGCACGCGCACACCTCTATTTAAGTTGCCGCAACTAATTACTCCAACTGAAGTTTTATCCTCAACAATAAATTCACATGAATAACAACACAAAAATTAGTCACAAAAAGTGTATCATTTCAAGTGTGTCAGAAACCATTTCCCGTCTCATTGCGTTTTACTTTAGTCATTCAAGGAATTATCACACCAGCCTCTTTTCCTCCGACTGTTGGAGCAAATGTGCAGCCCGCAGCTTCCGGGAAGGAATGTGTGCTGGAGGAAAATAATTTTCCTCCGGTATATCAAACGTCATTCTATGTAAACTGTTGAGAAAACAAAATAATTTCCCACAGAGATTTGACGACGGAAAAAGGATCAGAAGATGGGCAGTGCCGCCGATTAACCGGAAGTCGGAGGAAAAAGAGCCCAGTGTGATAGCCCCTCAAATTTTACCTCTCGCCGCCGGGCGAATTTTTTCAGTTGAGGGAAACCACCCAACCCTCTTTAATAAGCTGAGGCTGTGAACCCAGAGGTAGGCAGTTCGATCCCGCTAGAGAATCATCACATAACATCAGTAAGATGATACGACCCTTTATCCCTCTCCCTGAGTCCTGAGAAGGGGTTATCACACTTAACCACCTCGTAGAGCTGATAATATTTTAAATTTTGAAAAAAAAAATAATAATAATAATAATGTAAGCAAACATAAAATTATATGTTTTCTGCTTCCAAGGGAAAACCTTAATTAACATTCTTACTAAAAAGAGTTTGAAGTGACTATGAGGAGTTATTTTAATCTAACGTTAAAATATTCGAGTTTATTTTCAAGATTTACTGTACACTACTTTAATTACAGATGGTAAACCGTAATAGAAGGATTACACAAAGTAATAGTTCTACCTTTCTTACAATAACCTGTTTCTTTAATCTAGATTATGATAATGAATAAAAAAAATAATCGATAGCATATTAATGAAGATTAAGAAATTATACACACACACACTAACATATATATATATATATATATATATATATATATATAGATATGTGTGTGTGTGTGTGTGTGTGTGTGTGTGTGTGTGTGTGTGTGTGTGTGTGTGTGTGTGTGTGTGTGTGTGTGTGTGTGTAAACATATATACGAGTGGAAAGGTGGAGAGGTAAACACAAAACAGTTGGAGTTTTAATTCACTAATGTGTTGTCTTTCCCAGATCATCCTTATATATATATATATATATATATATATATATATATAAATATATATATATATATATATATATATATATATATATATATAAGGTGAGGAACAGTGTGGTTTTAGGACAGGTAGGGGATGTGTAGATCAGATTTTTGTTGTAAGACAGATATGTGAGAAAGCTATAGGAAAAGGTACGGATGTTTTTTTGGCTTTTATTGATCTGGAAAAGGCTTACGA